>NC_064638.1:570528792-571128792 GCF_023864345.2 Schistocerca serialis cubense
AGGTATTAAAACCAGGGAGCAAATTATCTGGGCTGGCTGATCACAATAATAAAAGAGGATGAGCCAGCCACTCTGCCACACTTTAAAATGTCCATCTCAAAAAGACAAGGGGAGATGAAGACATGTAGGGAAAAGATGACCATCAAGACAAACAAATGCAAATAAAGTGCGACAGATTTAAAATGGAAGGAGGACTGATGATCTCAGAGAGAAGGCTAAATGCTCACCATTAGATGGTGCGATTACCCCCCCCCCCCCCCCCCCGAATAATAAAACGTAAATATAAATCTGCTATTGAGGCACTGTCGCCCAACACCAAAGGTAGGGTGCTGGGAAGGTCCGCCGCAGAGCTGCTAAAAGTGGGCAGTCCAGCAAGATGTGGACGACAGTCATACGTGAGCCACAGTGACACAGGGGTGGGTCCTCGCAAAGGAGGAGGTAGCCATGTGTGAGCCACATATGGCCAGTGCGGAGCTGGCTGAGACCCACAGAGTCCCTGTGAGAGGCCCGCATGGAGGTCTTCCACACATTTGTAGTCTCCTTAAGGGCACGCAGTTTGTTGTGCATACTGAGATTATGCCATTCTGTCTCCACAAGCTGAAAAACCTGGCAGCATAATAATGATCGCAGGTCAGTTACAGGGATGCTGATCTCCAGCAGCAGTTTCCATGAAGCCTGTTTGGCCAGCCTGTTGGCAAGTACATTTCCTGGGATTCTGACGTGGTCTGGGGTCCACATAAAGACCATGGAATCACTGGACTGTACCAGGGCATAGATGGACTGCTGATGGTCACTACCAAAGGATGGCCGGGGGTAGCACTAGTCAATAAGTTTTAGACAGCTCAAGGAGTCAGTACAGAGAAGAAACGACTCACCGGGCTGCCAGCTCTGCAAACACTGAAGCCATCTAGCAAGGAGTGCTGTTCAATACGTCCTCCATGAACATACGTGAAGCCAACGTGACCATCATCCATCGAGCCACCTACTTCATGGGCCCAGTACATGGCAAGAAACGAGAGGAAGTGATAGCAGAAAGCCACAGGGTTAACTAAGTCCTTAGGACCATGGGAAAGGACCAGGTGAAGCTTCGGCCTAGGTGTACATCTGGTAATGGCAAGGCCCCCATTTCAGACAGAACAGATCGGACATGAACAACAATTTTAAGTCCTGACCTGGACCCATGGATGGGACAAGGAGATGGTAATTTGGATGCTCAGGAGAACTACCAATGTGTGCAACGTAACAGGTGAGCAGTTGTTTATGCCTAACGTTCAATGGAGGGACTCTGGCCTCCACCAGGATGCTGGTCACCAGACTCATCCTAAAAGTACAGTCTGTGCCAGTCTGATGCCACAGAGGTACACTGGGTTGGACAAGGGCTCTGTAGAGCTGCAGCAGAATAGAGCAATCTGCACCCCAGTTGGTGTTGTTCAGGCAGCAGAGGGTGTTTAGGTGCTGCCAGCACTTCTGCTTCAGCCGACTAAGATGAGGGAGCCACATCAATCAGTTGTTGAAAACCAGTCCTAAGAATCGATATGTCTCCACTACAGTGAGTGGATCATCATTAAGGTAAAGTTCTGGTTCAGGATGAACGGTACGACGCAGACAGATGTGCATGACAACTTCGCAGCTGAAAACTGGAAGCTGTGGGATACAGTCCATGACTGCTCCTTGTGGATGGCTCCCTGTAGGCACTGCTCAGCAACACCAGTACTGGAGGAGCAGTACAAAATGCAGAAGTCAGCTGCATACAGAGAAGGCGAGACCGACGGCCCAACAGGTGCTGATAGACTTCAATGGCCACTAAAAATAGAGATACACTCAATGCAGAGCCCTGCAGGACCCGATTCTCCTGGGTATGGGGGAACTATGGGAGGCATCAACTTGGACACGGAAAGTACGGAGCGATAGGAAATTTTGGATAAAAATTTGGAGCGGGTCCCAGAGACCTCACTTATATAATGTGGCAAGGAAATGATGTCACCAGGTCATGTCTTAAGGTTTTGGTAAAGGCTCTTCGGATGACAGACTCAAGGAAAACTAGATGATCAGAGGTAGAGTGACCACTCTGGCATGGAGCCAGTAGGCTATTTGACTCCAGGACCCAACAACTGCTGACTTACCATATGTTCTAACAGCTTACAAAGAATGTTGGTGAGGCTGATGGGCCAATAGTTATGCTCATTAAATTGGTTTTTACTGGATTTGAGCACTGGAATGATTGTGCTCTCCCTCCATTGGGATGGAAAGACGCCATCGCACCAGATCCAGTTGATGATGATGAGGAGATGTCACTTTTAGTCAGATGAGAGATGTTTAATCAACACCTGTTGGGGTCTGGTACCCACAAACACATCTGATCTTCATCCAGACTTGGGAAAGTGATGTATGGCACCCAATGGTCGAGACGTACCTCTCCCAACACTCCTATTTCCACCTTTTTATAAGCTGGCGAACACTGGCACGGAGCCGTTTAAAAGCTATTAGAAGCTCTACAGAAGGGTGCCTCTTATGTCATTGTAGAGCTTGCTGATGCCCTTTAACGGCCTCAGCGATTTCCGGCAACCACCAAGGTACTGACTTTCGCCAGGGTACCCTAAAGAACAAAGGATCACATTTTCCGCTGCAGAAATGATCGTTCTAGTGACCTGCTCAACTACCACTTCGATGGTACCATATAGGGGAGACAGCAGAGGTGAAAGCTTCCCAGTCTGCCTTGTTTAAAGCCCATCTTGGTAGATGTCTGGGGGAATGGCACTGGGGGAGTGACAGGAAGATGGGAAAGTGGTCACTACCACACAAGTCGTCATGGGCTCTCCAGTGGACAGAAGGGAGAAGTCTTGGGCTGCAGAGGGATACATCAACAGCCAAGTAAGTGCCATGAGCTAGACTGAAATGTGTGGGGGCCCCAGTATTTAAGAGACAGAGATCGAGTTGAGATAGTGAAGTTTCGACAGCCCTACCTTGGCCAGTAAGCACAGTGCCACCCCACAAGGGGTTATGGGCGTTAAAATTTCCCGAAAGCAAGAAAGGTTTAGGGAGTTGATCAATCAGTGCAGCCAATGTGTTCAGGGGTAATGCACCATCTGGAGGAAGATATACATTGCAGACAGTTATTTCCTGCTTCATCCTCATCCTGACAGCCACAGCTTCAAGAGGGGTTTGAAGGGGTACAGGTTCACTGCATACTGAGTTTAGGACATAGACACAAACTTCACCCGACATTCTATTATAGCCGCTACATTTCTTGCAATATACCTATAACCACAAAGGGCAGGGGTCCGCATTGCCGGGAACCAGGTTTCCTGGAGGATGCAAGAAGCAGGTGTAAAGCTTAAACAGCTGCCGTAGCTCAGCCAGGTGGTGGAAAAACTGCAGCAATTCCACTGGAGGATGACACTATCATGAGGCTGGGAAGGCATGAAGCATGCACGTCTGCAGGTTATGCCTCAGGGTCACCTGCTGCCACAGACCGAGTATTTGTATCCATTCCTATTGTGGATGAGGCATCAGTGAGATCCAGGTCTTTAGGGGGCATTGAGATCTCCATCTCATCCACAGGTGCAGAACTGGTAGGGAGTTGTGGTGGTGTTGGAGCCACCAGATGGTCCTTTTTCTTAGCAGACTTCTTTGTTTGCTTGCCCTCTCACTTCTCTTTAGGGGCTTGCTAGGAGGACTTCTTCAAAGTAGCTTCAGGTACGGAGGAAGACCATGAAGCTCTTCGTCCAGCAGCTTTTGGCTTCTTTAGCCACTGGTATGTGTCCACTGTGCCATTAGTGAAGACCTTGGGAGAGAGGGTCCCAAGGGACCCCTTCTGCAAAGCCAGAGGAGGTTGTTGCTTCTCCGCCTGAGGAGGGGGGGGGGGGGGAGGGGAGAGGAGACTGATTTCCCCTGCATTTGGGGTGGCCTTGCTCCTGAAGCAGGTACTTTGGGAGCAATGGAAAGAGTTTGCCCCTACTACCAAGGGGGCAGATGTATTCTGGAGGCCAGGAGGGCCCACTGTTCATGGCACAGATTGGTACAACTGGTACTTGTGATGGCGGTAGTAATGTAGCTGCAGCATGTGTGTACGTCAACTGAACGGGACGTAGTCGTTCAAATTTACGCCTCTTAGTGAGTCAGCCAGTCCAGGTCTTGTACTCCATGACTATCTACTTCTTTTGGAGTACTGGGCAGTCTAGCTAGCAGGGGGAGTGCTGTTATCCACAAATGATACAAGTGGGAAGAGGTGCACATGGAGTATCTGGATGCACTGGACATCTGCAGTCTGTACGTGGCACTGGAATTGCAGCAGGAAGACATGTGCCCAAATTTCCAGCACCTTAAGCACTGCATAGGGGGAGGAAGGGGGAGGAATGTAAGGTCTAACATCACAGTGATAAACCACCACCTTGACCATTTCACACAATTTACCATCCTCAAAGGCCAAGATGAAGGCACCAGTAGCAACCCTGTTGTCTTTGGGTCCCCTGTAAACACACTGGATGAAATGGACAATCCGCTGTTCAGATTGGCACGGAGCTCGTCATCAGACTGCAAGAGGAGATCATGATGGAAAATAATCCCCTGGACCATGTTGAGGCTTTTATGGGGAGTGACAGAAACAGGAATATAACCCAGCCAGTCACAAGCAAGTAACACCTGGGATTGGGCTGGGGATGCTGTCTGAATCAAGACTGCACCGCTTCTCATCTCTGACAGCACTGTCACTTCCCAAAACTTATCCTCAAGGTCTTGAGCAAAAATTTGTGGCTTCATAGGTAGAAACGAGTCCCCATCCATTCTACTACAGACTAAATACCGAGGCCAATATGGCTCTCTTCTTTCTGTAGCCCTATATACCTCCCATGGTGTAGCGAGGGAGGGAAACGATTTAGGTTCATATCTGTCAGCACTGTAATCGATCTTGCCCTTCTTAGAGACTGCTGGCTGGCTACCGTGCTGGATATTGGGCACAGAGAAATCAAATATTGTCACGGGAGCGAAAGAGAACAGGAGGCAATGAAAGAAGGTGAAGTACCCCAGAACGTGTCCTAGCCCAAATAGCAGGTGGAGATGCAAAGCCATGACAAGAGGTTCAGGAGATCGAATCTAAGGACACTATGGATAACTCGTGCACCACGTAAGGCATCCTTTGCCATAAGGCCCGCACTTCTGTAGAATTTGGAAAGTGAACTTATAGGGCTGAAAAGTGAGAGAATCCTTTTAGTTGCCTCTTATGACAGGCAGGCATACCTTGGGCCTATTCTACCCCCCAGACCCGCAGGGGGGAAACAATGTTGTTTAGTCTATTACCACTAGCAGTGGTTGCTAACTACAAAGGGCCAATTCTTGTTTGAGGTTTTAGAGGTCTGCTATCTGTAATGCCTTTCATTTTATTTTATTATAAGACTCAGCATGGTGTGGCATGAAACAGAGGGGAGTCTGTTCAACTCTGTGTTTCTGCTGGACAAAGGTGGTCGGGTAGGAAGAGGACAACAATGCTGTCGCAATATCGCAAGGTTTTCTACGAGGACCAATGGATCAGTGCACAGAGCACCTTGGAGGTTCAGATCCTGGATTGTGGACTGTTGCTGGCAGCCCAGAAGGCTACAGAGCTTGATCCAACCTGCGATAAAGAGGCATACGTCCCCACGGAGGAAACATAGCACTCCCAGCATTCCTTTTTACTCTGCTTAGTAAGGTAATGAGCCTTAGCACAGAAATGATTAAAAGTGAGGAGGTTGTTCTGTGAAGGGTGTTGCTTAAATCACTGCAGCGACTGCGACATCCTTTGTTTACTACGGTACCGGTCGACGACGAGGGGGACATGTGGATAGGGGGACAACGGTGCCAGCGGCATGAAAAATAGTGGCAGAGATGTCTTGCATGACTACATCAATGGAATTCAAGAGGGAGGCATCAAAGTTCACAGCAGACATCTATAAAGGCCAAGTGGCCATGCGGAATGCCTGCCTGGCTGGCAGCAGCAGGGGAACGATAGAACCACTGGAAAGTGGTCACTGTCAAAAGGACATCATGGGATGACCCATGTTGGGAAGCCACAAGGGCAGGGGAGGAGATGGTAGCAGAGAAGGTGCCATGAGCAGCACTGAAGTTGGTAGGGGAACCATCACTGAGGAGAAACAAATCGAGGTCTGTCATAAGTTGGTCAATTATTATACCTGTACCTGTTGAAGTGACACTCCTCCACAGGCACTGAAGTCCACAAGGAGGAGAAAGGGGGGTGGGAATTGCTGGATTAAGGTAGACAGTGCAATGTAAGGAAGTGGCCTACCTGGAGGGAGGTAGATATTGCAAATGGTGACTGCCAGAGTCATTTGCACTCAAACCACTATTGCTTCCAAAATGGTACTTATGGGGATCCAGTCACTAATGATATTGGAGTGAACCAAAGTTCAGACCCCCAGATGCTACCCCAGGGACAGCACAGTTCTAACCAAACGCCCTATAACCACGAAATGTTGGAGAGTGGTCATCACAGAAATGCATTTGTTGAAGAACAAGACTGAATGCAGAATAGGAGGGGACAAGACATTGCCTTTCCAGAATGTGATGATAGTATCTGTTGCAATTCCACTGGATGATCATGTGGCAAGAGTCCAAAGTAGACATGAAGGAGCCGAGGAGGAGGTCAGGTTGCTCTGTCAGTAGTCGTCACTGACAAGGATGGGGTGACATCCATAAATAAGATGTTAGACTAAGGTTGTAAGGGGGGAGATGGGACCTTTGGAGGGCACCGGGGGTGCCTGATCTTGGGATTTATGTTTCTTCTTCTGCTCCTCCTCCTCCTCTTTTTGAGGTGGAGGAGGGCAGGGAACAGGGGGAGTACAGGCTTCTGCAAGATCTGGAACTGAAAGAGAGTGGGCGACATGGTGAACCTCGTGGCCGAGTGGTGTGTGAGTCTTCTGGCCTGAGAGACGCCAGAAAGAGGGGTCCTGGGAGGGAGCCCGATCACTGACAGATGCTGAAGAAGGGGAGCAGTTCTTTGGCTGGGCAGGGGAAGTGGCTCCAAGACAGGAGGTCATGGGAACTGCAGGGGAGGGGGAGGCGAGAGAGGGTAAGGGTAAGGACGAGGGGTGGAGGAGTAGGAGTAGGAGTAGGAGTAGGAGTAGGAGTAGGAGTAGGAGTAGGAGTAGGAGTAGGAGTAGGAGTAGGAGTAGGAGTAGGAGTAGGAGTAGGAGTAGGAGTAGGAGTAGGAGTAGGAGTAGGAGTAGGAGGAGGAGTAGGAGGAGGAGGAGGAGGAAATGAAGTAACAGAGGCAAACGAAGATAGTGACACTGGATCGAGTCTCTCATACTTTTGGTGAGCCTCAGTGTAAGACAGGCGAACCAGGGACTTGTATTCTTGGATCTGTTTTTCTCTCTTGTAAGCTGGGCAAATCCGGTGAGCAAAGGGAGTGGCAGTCAACACAATTGACACACACAGGTGGCAGAACACAGGAGCTTCCCTCATGGAGTGGGTGGCCACAGTCAACACACAAAGGGTCTGCTGTACAATGGGAAAACATATACCCATAATGCAAGCACCGAAAGCACCGCACAGATGGAGGGACGTACGGCTTCACAGCACATCTTTAGCACATAACCTTGACCTTCTGTGGGAGAGCAACCCCCTCGAAAGCCGAAATGAAGGCACCAGTATTGGTGTGGTTGTCTTTCTGACCTTTCTGCAGACATTGAACAAAATGAGTGCCACACCACTCCACATTAGCCCCGAGTTCTTCAGTTTGCAGGATGAAAAATTACTCCCTAGACCATATTCAGAGACTGATGAAGAGTAACAGACACCAGGACATTGCCAAGATGATCACAGGCACAAAGAGCTGCAGATTCGGTGGCAGAAGAAGCTTTGATTAACAGGGAGCCTCACTGCATCTTACTAAGAGACTTCACTTCATCAAACTTTTCCTCGATATTTTCCATGAAAAACAATGGCTTTGTGGAGGTGAATGTGTCACCACCCATCCAAGTACCAATGAGGTAGTGGGGAAAGGGTCTCATCACAAGATAGCGAGCCTGGTTCTCCTCCCATGGTGTAGCCAGGGAAGGGAAGGTTGCCAGGTCATATGAAGCAGCACTCAATGATCCTTCACCATTCAAAGAGAGCCATTTGAGAACCGCCAGATTTTTGCAGCTTGATACGCTTCATGTGCCAAGCATCTGCCCTGATACCACCCACTCTGACCAAGGGCTCTCCCTGTGGGCACCACCCAGCCACAGCAAGGGCCATCTGGAGTTCCAGTGCCCCAAGATGATAAGCAACCACTTCTTGGCATACATGGGCAGGGAACAGCTCAGGTATCAGTAGTGTGATCCGTATGTTGTCAGGGGGCTCAGCCATATTGGTACATAACAGCCCCATCACATGGACTGACTAAACATGCTGGTGACCTATCAGGGTGGAAGGGAGCTACAGTGGGGAAGGGAGAGAGGAATCCACACTGTAGATGTTAGGGAGGGAGTTCTTCCCCATATGGCTCACATTAAACAGAAATTTTGAAGTGGAAGTCAAACCTCAAGTGGGGACCTAAACGCCAAAAAGGATGAAAGAACAGGCAAAAGGAACAAAATTGCAATCAATACAGGAAACCAGGTGGGTAGCCAGGTTGACATAAATCAGAACACAGAGAGGGAAAAGAGGTGGCAGTGAGGAAGGAGTGACGATAGGAAGGGAGGGCAGGGAGAAGTGAATGCAGCCAGGAAAGGAAGAATTGGCTGCGATAGCTCGGGACCCGTTGTATGCCGCACATGAACTCACAAAAGAATCATGAGCCTCCTGCTGGGAAGTTTCTTTTAAGTGCTATAATGGATTAAAATACCAGTGGATTCTAACTTGATTAAATAACACCTACTATGGATTCAGGAAAAATAAATGTACTGAGGATGCTGTTAATGAGATGACACAATTAGGATATGCTGCATTAGATATAATTATAGACCAACTGAAGTGGTGTTAGGTAACTTACAGTACCCTTCATTCTGTAGAAGACTAAGCTAAATTGGCCACCAAAAAATGCTATACTACTGTCAACTGGGTTATTCCAAAGACTCATAAGTGATGCTGTCAAGTCCTACATCGAATGTTACAAACATATTATTAAAAGACACTCTCAGGGCACTGTCTGAAGTTCCAAGTCCTGGACATTAACTTAGAACCACTTCAGAATATATTACAAAACAGTCAAGGACTGTTAGAAGTTTTAGCATATGCTGATTTGTTACCTTTAATGCATACCAACAGTCAAGATTGACTAGAAAATAACAATGGTAAACTTTTTGGATTCATGGTTGAGTGGCGTTTGCAGGTGCCACTCCAGGCAGTAGCAAAAAAATTGACATATATGTTACCTATTAGCAATCCATTGCTTAAAATGGATCGGGAGATAATTTGATGGCATGCCATCAATGAGTACTTAGGTATGCATCTGGGTAATGCCAACATAGAATATACTGCAAGGAAAAGTAGTTGTGTAATGAATGACATCATTAATAACGCATTAAGGTGGTTTTCATTTGCCTCTGAATGCAATTAGATTCCACCAGAAGCTTATATTAACTGCAATTTTGGGCTATGGCGCCAGTGTTTGGATGCATAGGTTATGACTGGTCAGACCTACCACTGCAGTAATAAATGCTATTAAGTTCAAGTATGTAACTTATTGATGACAATGCACCTCACCAGCCTAATGAGTAGACACAACCTCATTTGTCATATATGGTATGTACTGACTTCGCGTAACCTTTATCATAGTGAAAGTGTGTCTTACTACTCTCCCTGTTATGTAATTTTCTACAAATTTCATATTTGGAGATGGTTAACCATTTTAACCAAAATTAGATAGGCTATCAGATTATAAATAATTTTTGCACTCTTGATTAGTAAATTACTATTTCTATGACTCTAGCAGTGATAAAGGTACAGCTAGGAATTTTGCTACAGTGCTGTACAGCCTATAGCACATCTACAGTTGCTTTAACTGTATTATTGGGCCTATGTCCCCTGGACCTAAAAATAAGAAACAGGGTGCCGGCTACTGGTTGAAGAAAAAACTATACAAAAATGCACTTAATTCTTGGGGAAATGGTACAAATCAGTTAGTAATAAAGAACTCAATATTTTCAGAATGACAGGAGGAATGTAATTCCTCAGACACAAGAAGGTAAACGTTTCAGTTTCTTGCTGATACAAAAGAAATGCTCCAGATAACATTTTGATCCAAGCAGGGGACTGGTCCAGTACCTTTCCGGAGATGGCCATATCCTAAACATATTAGTGGAACTTGTACGAGGGCAACCATCAGTTGTGACTGTGATGAAATTGGCAAATCAGGAAATGTCCCCTAGTCGAATATACAGTTAGGCAGGCATTAAGGGTAAAGCTTTATGACAGGATCAGACTGTAAGAGGGCACTGAGACCTCAAATCTTGTAGCTGATGTTTCTGAAAAAGTAAGGCATGACTAGCCAATGAACACCACTCCCAAGACGAGCAAGGCCTACATATCATCTAATCAATTAGAAGAAAGCCAGATAGCTCTAGAATTTCTTGGTCCAGTGATGGAAGAGGTTAGGGAGATGGTCACGGCATGCCTTAGAAGGCCAGAAGAATCAATGAAATATAAGTGGCGCATTCTGACCAATTTCCATGCTGTCTGGAGGCAGCAAAATATTGCTGTACTTCTCCATCTACATCTATACTCTGCAAACCTCTGTGAGTTGCATGGCAGAGGTTACATCCAAATGTACCATTTATTAGAGTATCTTCCTGTTCAATTCACATCTGGCATGTTGGAAGAATGACTTATTGAATGCCTCTCTGCATGCAGTAATTATTCTAATCTTATCCTCATGATCTCTATGTGAGTGATACTTAGGGGGTTGTTTTATATCCCTAAAGTAATCATTTAAAGCTGGTTCTTTAAACTTTGTTAATAGACTATCTGAGATAGCTGCAAACTATCTTCAAGAGTCTTCTAGTTCAGAATCTCTGTGACACTCTCTCATGGATTAAATCAAACTAACAACTCATGCTGCCCTCTGTCTATACATCCAAAATCCCCATTAGTCCTATCTGGTAGAGGTCCTATACACTTTAGCAATATTCTAGAACTGGTTATAAAAGTGATTCGTAAGTAATCTCTTATTGACTGACTGCACCTTCCCAGTGTTCTACTAATAAACTGAAGTCTGCTTTACCCATGACTGAACCTATGTGATCATTTCATTTCTTGTACCCCAAAGTATTACACCCAGGTGTTTGTATGAGATGGGCGACTCCAACAGTGACTCATTGATATTATAGTCACAGATTACTAGTTTTTTTTTTTTTTCGTTTTGTGAACTCCAAAAGTTTACATTTCTGAAGATATAGAGCAAGTTGTCAATCTCTGCACCATGTTGAAATCTTATCAAGGCCTGACTGAATATTTATGCAGCTTCTCTTGGATAGTACTTCATTATAGGTAACTCCATCATCTGCAAAAAAAACCCTGATTTTACTATTAACATTGTCTGCAAGGTCATTAATATATAACATGAACAGTAAGGGTCCCCCACTTTTCCCTGGGGTATGCAGGGTAGCATATTAGGACCAATACTGTTCCTGATATACATCAATGACTTTCCCAGTAGTAATACTAGAGAAGGAATGTTGCTACTCACCATATAGCAGAGATGCCGAGTTGTGATTATATGGTGAGTAGCAACTTTCCTTCTCTGGTATTGTTACATTCCATCCAGGATTTTCCATTGTTCGACTTTCCCAGTAGTGTTACTCATGGTGAAGAAAATCCTCTTTGCTGATGACAGCAATATTATAGTCACTCAGAAAACAAGAGAACTCCTTGCTGAGAAAGCAAATGAAACTCTCAATGAAGTTTATGATTGGTCAGTAAGCAATAATGTAACATTGAACATAAAGAAAACTAATGCCATGTATTTCAGTTTGAAGAGGAAAAGTGACAATGTTAAATTAAATGTAGATGGCACCTCTACATACTGGAGTAGTTGTAACTAATGCAAAATTTCTAGGAATGAATACTGATTCTCAGTTGAAGTGGTGTGAATACACAAAGGTACTTGCAAACAGAATGTCATCAGCATGTTATGCCCTTACCATCCTATCATCAGTGTGTAACATGCAGTGTCTTTTAGTTACATATTATTCACATGTACACTCAATTCTTAACTAAGGCATCCTTTATTGGTGAACAAATGCACAAAATATGAACACAATTTTCAAACTCCAGAAAAGATACATAAGAATAATAACCAAAAATACTAGTCGAGCTCATTGTAAAGATCTGTTCAGAACACTAGGGATTTTAAGTGCTCCACATGAATACATTTACCAGTCGGTTGTACACATAAAAAATACACTTATTTAAAAAGGCAGCTAAATAAACCTGTTATGCAAAAAAATTTATACATTGAAGGATTACTTAGCTAAAACAGAGTAGGGGTATGATAAAAAAATGTTATACAAATAAATAATCATAACAATAATGAATATAAAATATCCAACATTCCACATTACACCTTCACTTTATGTTTTATCCCTTCCTTTCCTCCCCCCCTTCCTTTTTTCCCTTCCTTTTTTACTTTCTAGAAATACTTACCCCAAGCTATGCATAGCACAATACTAATACCTCTTCCTCTTTCTGAGCTCAACATCTCACTCATTACGGAGGAATGCCGACTCAGTTTTTCAGGATAGCAATGGGAAGTTGAGGTACAGAAAATGGGCCAGTATGTGTATGTGTGTGTGTGTCCGTCCATCTCAGACTACAGTAAATAGAAATAGTGAAGCTCCAGACAGAAGTGTGCTATTTAACTGTTCTCTGAAGGCCAGAGACCCTAACAATCATACGAAATCTTAGTATTGGTAGCAATCAGTATTAGTATTAACTGCTGAAGAAAAATCTAGCTACTGATAATACTAATAGGGGCTCGTAATATTTTAGTAGCATTAGAAATATTGTCATTATGCTGTTGTGAGAGAATTGATAGTAGTAAGTATTAAGATAACTTCAGAATTAATCAAGGTAATTTGGAATAACAGATACCTAAGACTCTTTCACACCACCACCACCACCACCACCACCACCACCACCACCACCATTTTCTCCAGCTCAGCTCATGGAGGCCTTCAGTGTACTCTGGACTTAACAGTGAAATTTCCAATGCACTCTTAAGTTGATGCCCCTTGTCGTAGATGCCCTTCGTTTTTAATTTCACCATAGGTTGTTTTGACTTATCTACATGATGTGTCAGTCCTTCCAACAATTACTTCTTTCTCAATTTCTTACCTTTTTTCCCCCCTCCAACCATCTCACCTTGGCTTTCTTGTGCTTCCTATTTATGAGGGTTGGAACTTCAGTAGTGGCAACTATTTATTTACAGCTCATACAAAATAGATACGTATTTCAAAGTTTTACTGACCTTCAAAGTAGTCACAAGCATTGTGTATAACCTGTCGCCATCAATATGGAAATCATAGGATACTCTTAGCAGTGCCAGTTGTGTTGACAGTTCAAGCAGCATGGTCTATTGCCCGACAAATTTGTAGCAGTTCTGAAGTGAATGAAGTGAAGTGCTTCCTTCAGTTTAGAAATTGTTACGAGAGCTTAAGTGAGGAGAGTGCAGTAGGTGGTATAGCACTTAGCAGCCCTATAAGTCAAAGATTGCACTGTACGTGCCTGAGCTTTGTCCTGCAAAATGATGGTCAGGTCCTGCAGAAAGTGTCATCACTTCTGTCTCTAAGCTGGTTGTAGGTTGTGTACCAAAAATGAAGAGCATAGAGACAAAAGTGGTGACACTTCCTGCAGGACCTGACCATCACTTTGCAGGACAACGCTCAAGCACGTACAGTGCAAGCTGTTACTGATTTGTAAGACTGATGGGGCTGCTAAGTGCTATACCACCTACTGCACTCCCCCAACTTAAGCCTTCGCGAGTTCAACTTTATTTCTAAACTGAAGGAAACACTTCACGGCATTCACTTTAGAACTGCTACAAATTTGTTGGGCAATAGACAGTGCCACTCGAACTGTCAACACATCTGGCACTGCTAAGAGTACCCTAAGACTTCCACATCACTGGCAACTGGTTATACACAATGCTGGTGACTGCTTTGAAGGTCAATAAAACTTTGAAACAGGTATCTATTTTGTATGAGCTGTAAATAAATAATTGCCACTATTAAAGTTCCAACCCTCATTTCATTCCCTACTGCATTCCTGTACTACCTTTATCATATTTTTAGATACGTCTCATTGATCAATTTAAGTATTTCTTGTGTTAGCCAAGGTTTCTTCACACTTACCTGACTTGTAACTATGTCTGTCCAACTTTTGTGATTGCCCTTTCAAAGAGATGTCCACTCCTCTTCAACTGAAATGCCTATTGTGGTTTCCATTATCACAGTACTTAGAGCCTCAGAGAACTTATAAGGCATTTCATCATACTTCAGCATTCAGCACACCATTTCTTTGCACACTGATTCTCCTGGATGAGGCTCTTGACTTTCAGCATACTTTTTGTAATTGCTAAATTGTGAACCGAGTCTGTATCTGCTCCTGGGTATATCTTACAATCCAGTATCAAATTCAGAAATTTCTGAATGACCATGAGGCATCCTAGCTGGAGTCTTACCACATCTCCAGGCCTTTTGCAAACATACCACTTCCTCTTGTGGTTTTTGGACAGAGTATTCGCTATTACTAGCTTAAATTTATTGCAGACCTCAATTAGTGTGTATTCCATCTTATTAAGTCTTCCTTGTATTCCTTCCCCTACTACTGTGTTCCAATTCCCCATGGTAAAGAGTCACTATGTAGCACAAAAGTCAGACTACATATGTGAGGTCCCACCACCCACTAATTCTAGAATGTTTGTCACTGAACAACACAGACACAGCTTAGTTTCCAATAATCATTGCCTTACGGTATTAAAATCTGAATATACAATCAAGCTTTGAATAGACTAGTTAGTGATGACCAAATTTTGATAGAGAGAGAGAGAGAGAGAGAGAGAGAGAGAGAGAGAGAGAGAGAGAGAGAGAGAGAGAGAGTGTATAATTATGTCATACTGATTATCAGACTCGTATTTCAAGTGACTGTTAATGTTAACATTTTCCTGGGTGCTTGAACAACATTTCCACCCACTTTACAATTATTTAACATTTCTACTACAGTCAGGCTTATTCTGCAAGGCCACTATACTGTTGTCAGTATCATATGCACCATTTCCTCACCTCTTACATTGTTTAACTTAGTTTCATTGCTTATTTCATACAGTTACCTTGTATTACCTTTAAATTTCGACTACTTGTCATCACAATAAAATGATCTAAACTCTTTATATTTCTCTCTTCATCCATTTCGTTACAGAATTCCTAACTTGAACTTCATGTCTCGCATGACTCTGATAATAGAGCTCACTGATGAATCCCATTTCTGATCTCCTTGCCTAAAGTTTATTCTCACACAAGTTGGCTTTATCATTTCAGTTACAGCTATTCACACATACTAAACAAATAATTCTTGTCTATCACAATTTTTTGTCATTTACAGTAACAAACATCACATATAGAAACGTATCTTACCTGTTCCACATATTCTGGTGTTAATGGTAAGAAGTAAACCTTATCTGCCAGACCTTTTGATGTCTGCACTGTAGCAATGTTAGGATTTATTAGCACAGTCTGTATGCCTTCTTCTTTGAGTGCTTTTATTGCCTGTGAGCCTGAATAATCAAATTCACCGGCTTGTCCAATAGACAAACCACCTGATCCAAGAATAAGCACTTTTCTAGGGTGCAATACAGATGGTGCAGTTGTAATATGACGCTGTAGCTGCTGAGACAGAATGCCTTTTAAATCTGGTGCACCACCATCTTTACAAATCTTCACCGCTTCTAGAAAAGCATCAAAAAGGCACTCCAAATCTTGTGGTCCTGGGCTGTGCTCAGGGTGGAATTGTACACTGAAAATATGCAACATTTGATAAAACAATGTTTTGATCTGGAAAATATTGTCATGTGCTGAAAGGATGTAAGATAAAAATTATTAATTTGTGGCAGCATTTTTTTAAATGTTATCCAGTGTTTTTGTTGCATACCTAAAGAATGGGAGTGATTCATGAATTAGACCTTCATTTGTATTATCATTTGTATTTGTGAACAGTGGAAGCCATCCCTCCACAAGATTTTCCACATTTATTGCAAATCCATGATTCTGTGAAGTCATAAAGCATAAACCTGTTCCATGATGTGTGCAAGGCTGGTTGTGTCCCCTGTTCCCATACCTGAAAATGGAATTTTTTTTACAGTGACAATTTACAGAATGCTTGTTTACATGTAACTTTTTGCAAATTGAAAAATTACAATGAAACACTTCTCTCAAACAGTGACATAGCATACAAATTCATTGATTCTATGAAACAACAATTTTCACAACACTGATTTTTGCACTTCTTCGAACTATAGTCTATGTAACCTTTATTCAGGTCATACTTATGTCTCCACTCCCCACGGCACATCATGGTGTAGGGCAGAGGGTACTTCGTATAATCGTCTACTACTGTCACTTCCCCCTTCTCTATCACAGTCTTGAATGGTCCACAGGAAGGATGATTGTTGATAAACCTAAATGAGAGCACAAATCTCTGTAATTCTGTCTTCGTTGCCTTTTGCAAGATAACTGGAAGAGGGAGTAATATACTGGTTGACTCTTCTAGGAATGTATCCCCTTGGAATTTTAAGAGTAAATAAATCACACTGTGATGCAGTGTGCCTCTCTTGCAGTGTCTGATACTGGGATTGGCTGAGGATCTCTGTGACACTTTCACATTTACTACATAAATGCACTGCTCTTCTTTCAGTGTTGTCTATTTCCTCTACCAGTCCTGGTATGGATCCCACACAAGCAATACTTAGCTACTGCTCTTATGATATTTTTTTACGTTACCTCTTTTTGTAGATCAATTACACTTTCCGAGGTTCTTCCAATGAAACTCAGTGCAACATCTGTCTTACCTGTGATTAGATTTACATAGTTGTTCCACTTGCAATCACTCTATACGCATACTCTAAACTAGTTTATGTTTGTGATTGCAGCCAGTGATGTTTCTGTGATTGACTATTTATGTGCAAAATGAAACATCTGATTACAATGAGGGTCAACTGCCAATCCCCGCACTAAGCATTGATCCTCTGCATGTCTTCCTGCATTTTGCCACAATTTTCTAGCATTGCAAATTCCATGGATATAACAGCATCATCCACCGAAAGCTTCATGCAACTTCTGACATCCACTATGTCATTTCTATACAGTGTTGTAGGGGCTGCCCTCTGTCGAGCTGGAAACCCCTACTAATCCATCACATTGCAGACTGAGGACCTGTGAAGTGTCATTAGATGCAATAAAGTAACATTCAAAGTTTCTCCATTTATTACGGAGAATACATATCATTGCTGCTTCTCCCACGGTGACTGGTGCCTATGTAATGCAGAGTAGGAACCACTGAATTCAGTAGTGGACTCATGGCTGCCAAAGACACTACATCAGCTTTTAGTGGAGGTTTATGACACCCTGATGCAGTGGTTCTGATGCCCGCTAGCAAGCTAGGCATGCGCTGGTCAGTAGCTTGGCATGGAGATATCCGTGCCTACACCATTTTGCGGAATACTCAATCCCTCCCAGATTACTGCTCGTGTTGTCCTCTCAAATGGAGTGCAATGTCGTATGCAATGTAGTTGCACTGAACAATGAACCTGGCACAACAGTATGGTAGGCCTCCAGACCCATGGAGTTGTGTCTGTAGACCCTCTGATTATCCTTAAGGGTTGACTGCTGTGCTAATGTCAGTACTGATGGATTCTCAAGCATGGCTTCTGAATGCTGATCATCTCTTAGGCCAGCAAGAGCAAGACCAGCACTAGAACAACCTCTCTCAAATTATTTTACCATACCATAACCAAGAATTGAGTGTAAACAACAAGAATGCGATCAATCCAACTGATCGAGTGCCGAAAGTTAGTGGTGATGGACTGTTTACGTCACTGAGGAGAGGCTCTGCTCTACGTTGTCATTTATAATGAGTGAATTGAGTTTGCTCTTTCATAGTCATCAGTGGTCTTCAGTTTTGCTACATATTGTTAACAGATTTGTTACAGGGTCTTTACTGTTTAGTCAAATTCCTGCTTGGCGTTGTTGCATCCTATCTAGTGTCGCTCATGTTATGTTATGGGAGTAATGAAGGCGATTCATTCTGCACTGTTGTGACCATTTTCTGTTGGGTTGCTTACAGTCTCTTAAGAGTGTTGAGATGGCTGTCTTCCTGACCCAGTAATGGTGTTGAAATGTCTAAGCTTCCCAGCTGGTGATATATCTGCATGACTGAGTAATGCCAGCTGTTCAAACTTAGAAAAAGTTTTGCTCTCACGTTTCATTACTAATTTTGTCACGTAACAGTATACTATGAAAATTAATGGTCCTGTAACACTGTCTTCGAGTATTTGGGTCTTAAGATTTCTCTCCATTAAGAATGATATGCTGTGTTCTGTTTGCCAGGGACTCTTCAACCCCAGCATATATCCAGTTTAATACACTGTACAGTCGTATTTTGTTCATTAGCTGGCAGTGTGGAACTGTATCAAATGCCTTCTCAAAGTCAATAAACAGTATCAATGTGTGCTATGGAACCTACTGGTTTCCAAATCTCACAGGCAGAGTGATGATTTGAAGAAGGAACTACATTATGATCACCCTCAGTTAAATAACTTGGAAGTAAGATGTTTAGTATTTCAGCATCCACTTGGATGCCATTACTGTCTCTGAGTGTCCACACGGCTGGCTTTGATCCATTTATTGATACAACATTAGGTGAGAACTTCAATAATTTGTCAGATCGGTAGATAGAATCTTACTTTCAAAATTATTGAATGATTCACTCATGGTTTCTCCTTGTGTTTCATTTGTCTTTGTCCAGATTTTGTCTGTCTGCGATGCTTTTGCGACTTAAATCAGCAATGAAGCTCTCTTTGCTTTCAGAACAGTTTTCTAACACTGCTGTTTAATGAGGGCAGGTGTTTCATACTATTCACAGCTATGCACAGCATATAGTTATCTAAGGCATATTGCGCAATATTGTTCAACTTTGCCCATTCATGCTCAACATTTTCAGTTCTGGAAACGCATTTTCCATGTCAACCACTGAAGTAATCCGAATGTGTTTTGTTGCTCCTAGCAAGCAGAAGTAAGTTCCCCTTTCTTTTCATTCCTGTTTGCAACCATATTTAGTGACGTCGTTGTCCTAGTAAGCGGAAAGAATTTCCTACATTTCTTTACATTCCCGTTTGCAACCATATTTAGTAATGCTGTAACAGCCTTACAATCACAGATCCCCTGTTCTACAACCACTGAGTCCACGAGTTTAGGCCTGCTGACAACCAGCAGAACTGATGTTACTATTATGAGTCTGTTCTCTGATTAATGTTCAAGGTAAGTTTTGGATAATGTATTTAGTACAAATTCATATGATTCCTTATCACTGCTGCCTGCTTGAATCAGTTTGTAGTTTTTCTAAGCTGGAATCTCCCCCTAATATTATTATTACATAACCATGAACTGTGTATGTGCAGTCTTGTCCCAATACTAGCTCGAATATTCCACCACTACTGCTCATGAGCTGGGTGGGGGTCGACTACAGAAGCACTATTATCTTGTTTGAGCCACCTTCATATTTGTAATCTATTCTAACATCACTAGATGTTATATTATTTACAGCTCTAAACACACCTCCACCACCAGCATTCAACCTGACTTTAAGCCTTCCACTTGGCTCCTAACCAGAGTACCGTATTCGGTTCTGGAGCTGCTGCTGCTGCGAAACTTCTGCTCTGCCTCCACTCCACTAAGGAAGCTAGCTGTCTTCAATAAAGCAGCCAGCTGCCTGGATGAACTAAGGATGGCCTCAGAACCCAGGCAGAGCCATCATTTGTGCCAATGTGAACAAGTGCATTTAGTCACTGCCAGCAGTGTCTCCTCTATGTACCTGATGTGAAACCTTGGCAATCAGAGACAGTGGATACTAGCATTTCTTCCCAATTTGCCTGTTATTTGCATGTGGTCTCCATCACATACCTTGCATTGGTACTCTGAATGACCAAGAACCCCATCTGCTGTGCTTGTCCAGACCTCATCAGGCTGGTGTGGGAGAATCTGAGGGTGTTGTGACATCAGGGATACCAGATGACACTTAGGCTCCAGAGATGCCAGCATCCTGAAGCCTATCTAAAGAGGCCAACACAGCTTCCAGCTCTTTCTGGACAGTGGCCAATCCCCCTGCATCCATACTTAGCAATCTGTTCCTATCTGTACTTGATCAATGGATAACTGTACCACAGTGAACATAAAACTTACCCATGCAGCCACTAGATGCAGTCTAAGTACTGTTGCTACATTTCTTCTGATGATCACTACGCTATAAAGATAAATCTTGCAACACAAATGCTCAAAAAACACAGAAGTGTTAGAATGTGTTAACTGACTAGTCAACATAGTTAAATACACGTGTACTATTCACTTCTTCACAGAAGAACTTTAAAACAACAAATCACTCACTCACTCACTCATTCACTTACGTTTGGAGGAGGAGGGGGAGTGTAGCAGCTGAATGTCTCATACTCTTCCCCTTCTTGGCTACACTAATATTAATACGCATTTCTGTAGAGTTGAAAAAATTGTTCATACAACTAAAGAAGCCTTTTAACAATAAATAATATTTCACATTATTGTTTCATTACAAATGGTCTACCATCTGTCACTCTCAGCAAATTGTTCAGTGAAGTGTCATCTTTATGGAAAGTAGCAAGACATAATTCAGTCAAACAAGATCAACTCACATTATATTTGTTTAATAACTTAATTTTCTCAATAAGTACACTACTGTCACTCTCACTCAAACAGAATGCACATCACTGGACTAATATTTGTTTATGACGTTGAAAAATATTAAAACTTACTTCATTTTGTATGCTTTGCATCCTGCAGCAAGTGATAACAGCTGGTGACCCAAGCAGATACCAAAGATTGGCTTTATTTTATCCTGCTTCATTATCTTCTGTATGTTTTCTATGGTTTCTTTGCACATTTCTGGATCTCCTGGTCCATTACTTAGGAAAAGACCATCATATTTCTCAACATCAAGTGGATGGTTCCATGGAACTAAATCCACCCTGACTCCTCTCTTTAACAGACACCTTAATTGATTGTATTTTAAACCACAATCCACAGCACATATTGTCACTGGTGCTGAAGCACTGAAGGTCATTACTTTCTGTAAAAGACAAACACTGCTGCCAAATAAGAATATTAATACATATACAGTATGCTACATGTACAAGGCATTTGATTTACTGACAACAATGATGTAACACACAAATAGTTCATAGTACCTCAATAGAAACCTCATTCACAAGGTTTCTTTTATTGGGATCCTCAAACAACACAGCTGAAGGAACAGAGGACGGTGGCACTCCCATCACAATCTTTCCTAAAAGTGATCCTTTTTCTCTAATCTTTTTGGTCAATTCTCTTGTATCAATGCCACAAATGCCAGGCACTCCATGCTCATGCATCCACTGTGATAGTGTCCTAACTTGACGCCAATGGCTGGGAGTTTCACAGAGCTCTCCAACAACCAATCCTGTTGCCCATATACGTCTCGACTCAAACCACCTGCAGATATGAGACTGTGAGGACAGGTAACATGGAAACTTAACTGATACATTATGTTTGTAGGTATATAAAAATATTTAAAATTTCTAAAATACAAGTAACTGCAATCTCTATCGTTACAGTTTTATCTCTCACTTACTGGGGAAGATCAAATTCATCTTTACTCTCATCTGTTACTCCATAGTTGCCAATCAAAGGATATGTAAGAACTAGGATTTGCGCATGGTATGATGGATCTGTAAGGGATTCCTGGTATCCAACCATTCCAGTCTGAAACACTAAGAAGACAATTTAAAGCTATTATTAGTGAGGTTTCATAACATCAAATAATAAATTCAAAGTAAGAATGAGATTTTCACTCTGCAGCGGAGTGTGCGCTGATATGAAACTTCCTGGCAGATTAAAACTGTGTGCCCGACCGAGACTCGACCAGTTTCGCAGGAGAGCTTCTGTAAAGTTTGGAAGGTAGGAGGCGAGGTACTGGCAGAAGTAAAGCTGTGAGTACCGGGCGTGAGTCGTGCTTTGGTAGCTCAGATGGTAGAGCACTTGCCCGCGAAAGGCAAAGGTCCCGAGTTCGAGTCTCGGTCGGGCACACAGTTTTAATCTGCCAGGAAGTTTCAATTCAAAGTAAGTTTAGATTTTTCCACTTATGGAGGAAGGATACATTAGTGTATAATTTTTATAATCATTTCTTGTTTAAAAGCATAAAAAATAGTAACTCAAGAGAATAATTCTGCTCTATCACACTTATCTTGGCTGAGCCAAATTGTTTTCTTAAACTGTTAAATTACAGCTGTGGTCTTTCTTCCACTATCTATGGATGAAATTAAAATACAGAAGTGGAACTACTGCTACTAACTAATTACTACTAAAGTAACTAAAAAAGACAGGGAAATGTCCAGAATTTTATTAACTTCTTAAATGAGTGTTACAACAGAAACTGAACAACTCAGTATTACTTTGACTTTTAGTTGATAGTTGGTCAATTGGGGAGGGGGAGAGCAAACAGCAAGGTCATCAGTCTCCTATCCTAAGGTGGCAGAAAGCATGGCAGGAACAATACAAACAGCACAGCCCAGGCAAGAAGAAAGGAAAATAGGCAAACAAAGAGGGAAAATAATAAATTTTATATAACCAGTTATGCTGCTGTGGATATTATTTTTTTATTTGAACTATATGCATATTTCAGCTGTACACCCATCATCAGGTTATGCTTTCAAGTCCTGACTTCCATGCAATATTGTAGATTCTGTTGCTGTCTATTTGTTTACTGGCTATATTGTTATGGTGTTACTTTTGTAGTAATCAGTTGTGTGTTTCACTATGTTCTGATGCTTCACTAATAATGGTCAGAAATAAACTTAACAACCAGCTGAAATTTCATGACAGTAATTACGTCAGATGATCAGCGATATCATCTGAAATAGTTGCTGTCACGAAATTTCATCTGGATATTAAGTTTATTTCTGGCCTTTATGAATGAAGTGTTGGAACATGCTGGAACACACAACTGATTGCTTCTAAAATAACAACAAAACAATATAGTTAGTAAACAAACAGACAGGAACAGAATCAATGATACTGCATGGAAGTGAGGACTTGCAGACAACCTGATGATTGCTACATAGCTGAAATAGACCTATAGTCCAAGTAAAACAATACCCATAGCAGTGTAACTGGTTATATAAAATTTATTATGTCGTCGGAAGATGTGTTATGCAGTAGGCCCCAAAGATTACAAAGAGGTAACAGGAATGTCAGGGCAGCAGGAAGAGGAAAGAACAGGAGAGGATGGAGGGAATCGGGGAGAACAGTGTGCCCCAGAAATGCTTAGCATGGTAGGGCAGCAGCAATGCCATTGGCTCATCCCAGTTCCCACACCATATCATGATCAAGAGAACCAAGCTGATGTAGAGGCAGGATCAAAGCCTCCATAACAAACACCAATGCTAACTGAAGAACTCCAATACCAGAGGGAAATTCAAGAACTTGAACTTGAGAGGGCAAACCAGTTTCACGAAGAAAACCAAGAACAGATGTAACCATGTATGGGTTGTCTGCTACACCCAGGACAAGGAAGGTGGAGAGCATTTTTAGTGCGAAGGGCCAAAAGGTGGGGGTATTCTAGTAAAATGTGGACCACCATGTGCAGGGATGGGGGGCTTCAACTACAGAATGGAGGAGGGGAGGGGGGGGGGGGGGAGGCCTCATTGTGGAGTAAAAAACCATGGGCCAATCTAATATGGCTGATACGAAGATTCCCATAGGGAGAGGTGGAGGGAAGAATGCCACATAGTAGGAGTCTCTTTGATTGTGTGACAGTGGGGTAGCCTCCCAAGAGTTGGCCCATGACTAAGAAAAAATGGATTTGCTGTGAAGCCACAAATCCACACCCAACAGTATCACGGGGAATGGGGGGTAGATGGCTCCTCTCCCAGCCCGACGATCAGCAAGTTAATTACCCGGGACACCTACGTGGCCGGGAACCCACAGGAAATCAACATAACAAGCAGCATTGCCAAAATTGGTGAGAAGATCGTGGATAGCAGAGACCAAGGGGCAGTGGGAAACACAGTGAGTGATAGCCTGAAGGCCACTCATTGAGTCTATACACAAAAAAACTTGAGTCAGGGAGGACTGTTTAATAAAACGGAGGCCACCATAGATGGCCATCAATTCTGCAGTAAATACCCCAAACTTGGCAAGCAAGAGATGGTGTTTGATGGCAACAGAGGACGTGAAGGCATATCCCAAATAATTGTGGATTTAAAGCCATCAGTGTAAGAAACAATAGCATCCTGAAACTCCTGTGAGTGTGTTCAGTTAAAGAATGGAATGCCATTTGGGCAATGTAGGGTTTTGGACGCCGAAGAGATCCATATGAATCCAAGACTGAGAAACAACTAACCAGTGGAGGGGGGAGGGGGCAGAGGAGAGGATGGTTGGGAGAAGAGAACAAGGAGGGGAGATGGAAATCACAGTCAAGAGAAGCAAGGCAGAATCCACCCATTAAACCCTCTCGAGCCCGAAGCTTTGAAAATAACAGAATAGGAGGGATGATCAGGGGAAGGGCGGATAGTGACGGCATAGGAACTGGGACCTCTGAACCAAAAGGGGAGGGATCCCAGCATCATCTGGAAGACTGTCAACAGGTCTAGTTTGAAAGGCAATGGTGGCTAGATCGATGAAGATGGTGAAGCAGGTCAAAGAAGAGCGGTGTGGAAGGGGCAGCTGAACCATAAACTTTAAATTCATAATCAAGACGAGACAGGAGTAATGCCCAGTGAAGCCAAAAAAGGGACAAATGATCTGCACTCCAAGAGGTGTGGAGAAGGAAGCTAAGAACATTGAGTTTACAAAAACATTCAACCTTCAGGTGACTGATACAGGACAACCAGTTAGGGGAGGGGGGGCAAAAGATCAAAGGCAAACAAAGTGCCACATGTGACACTGTAATTGGTAGGGAAACCATCATTAAGAAGACACAGGTGTTGGTCTGCAAGAAACTTATCAATGAGGAGCCCCCAATTAGATGAAAAAGCACTCCTCCACAAAGGTTGATGAGCACTAAAATCCCCAAGGAGGAGGGAGGGAGGGAGGGAGGGAGGGAAGAGTTGCTGAAGGAGGTCAGTTAGGGCACCAGGTGAAGGTGGCCTGTCAGGAAGGAGATGGAGATTGCCAACCACCACTGGGTCAACACCCATCACCAAAACATATGGGATGACTTCCCTAAATAAGAGGTCAGGTTCAGGTTGCGAGGATGATGGATGATGTCAACATCTCTGGGGGCAGTGGAGGGGCCTTGTCCTGGGACTACTCCCACTCCTCTTCCTCCTCCTCCTCCTCCTCCTCCTCCTCCTCCTCCTCCTCGAGCAGACTTCAAGATCCAGAACTGAAAGGCAGCAGGTACCTTGGGGTGTACAGACTGAGTTCCATGGCCAAGTTGTGGTAGCAGGCCTCTGCCCTGAGAGATGGCAAGGAAGAGGGGTCCTGAGAATGAATCCTCACCACCAGTGGGTGTGGAAGAAGAGGGCCACTTTATCTGGAGATGAGGAGCAGCATCCTGAGGGGAGGGCTTGGGAACTGCAGGGGAGGAGGATGGGTCTGGTTTAAGGAAGAGGGAGGAGGGGGAAAGCAAGTAACAGAGGAAAAGGTAGGAGTTACTGACACAGAGTGAAGTCTGCTATATTTCTGACAAGACACAGTCAAAAATCAAACTATGGAAAATCCAGGATGGAATGTAATAATATTACGACAAAGTAAGTTGCTAGTCACTGTATAGTGGAGATGCCGAGTCGCCGATAGGGAGGGGGGGGATTAAAACTTTTTGTCTTTGGCAAACGTGCGCGTGTGTGTGTGTGTGTGTGTGTGTGTGTGTGTGTGTGTGTGTGTGTGTGTGTGTGTGTGTGTGTGTGTGTGTGTGTGGTGACGAAGGCCAAAGGTCAAAAACTTCAGTTCTTTGTTGTGCCTATCTGCGACTCAGCATCTCTGCTATATGGTGAGTAGCAACTTTCCTCCTCATAATATTGTTCACAAGACTGTGTAAGATTAACAATCCAGGTACTTATACTTCTGTATCTTCTTTTCCTTCTTATATGTCATGCAATCTGGTGAGCAGAGAGAGTGATGGTCATGACAATTAATACACTCAGGTGGCACAACACAGTAACTCCCCTAATGGAGTGGGTACCACATAGAGGGTCCACCATACATTGGTAAGAAATGTGCCTGGAACACATGTAAAGAAAGCACCTCAGAGGCGGTGGGGGGGGGGGGGGGGGGGGGGAGTTCCAGTAACACACAACCTTGCAACCTTGACCTTCTCTGGGAGGGTATCTCCCTCAATAGCCAGAATAAAGGTGCCGGTATCAGTGTCATTGTCCTTATCACCTTCCTGCACACACCAAATAAAATCAATGCTCCAACATTCCACACTGGTCAGGATTTTCTCATCAGTTTGAAGTATGAGGTCCCTATGAAAAATGACTACCTTATCCATATTCAAAGACTGTTAAGGAGTAATGGACACCGGGAAGTCATCAAGGTGAGTACAAGCACGAAGGCCTGCAGATTGGGCGGCAGAAAAAGTTTTTATAAGCAGTAATCCTGACCGCATCTTACTAATAAGCTCCACTTTACTTCACCAACCTTGCCTTCAATATTTTCCACAGAAAATAATGGCTCTAAGGCAGTGAATGTGTCCCTACCTGTCCTAGTATAGACCAAGTAGTGGGGATAGTGTTTCACCGGTGGGCTTAGCCCTTCTCTCAGGGTGTAGCCAGGGAAGGGTAGTCCACAGGATCATAAGAAGCAGCATTCAATGATCTATTACCAAACTGAAGAGATGGCCATAGAAGAATGGCCAGTTTTTTGGAGCTTGATACATTTCATACGCACAGCATCCGCCCTGATATCGCCCAGTGCTACCAGGGCTCTCCCCATTAGCACCACCCAGCCACAGCAAGGGCATCTGCCATGGCAGCCATTACCTGAAAAACTGATGCTCCAGAATGACAAGTAACCATTCCTAGGCATACATTGTGAGGCAAGAGCTTAGGTATCAGAAGTGCAATCTCTGTGTTGTCAAAGTGCTTAGCCAGATGGGTACATAACAGCCTCACCATGCAGACTGGCTTCATGTGCTGGTCACCTAGCAGGACTAAGGTGGAGAAGGAAGAGGGGAGAGGAATCTGCACCATGAACACTAGGGATGGAGTTCTTCCCCAGATGGCACACACAACAGAGAGAAAATTTAGAAGTGGAGGTCAAACCCCAAAGGGGGACCAAAAGCAACAAAAAGGATGGATGAAAAAGAAAAGAAAAGGGCAAAAAAATTTCAACATGCAGGGGAGGGGAGGGGAGGGGAGGAGAGAGCAAGGACAGGGAGGAGGGAAGGGCATGGGGAAGGAAATGCAGCCTGGAAAGAAAAAATTATATGCAATAGTTCGGGGCCTGTGTGTCACACATGAAGGCACGAAAGAATTTTGAGTCCCCTGGGGGCTGTAGCTGAAAAAAAAAAACTGGGAACCATAATGACCAATCTCTCACAGTAGTCATACACCTGACTAATTACATGCATACAACATCAAACAAAGCTCTTCATTTCAAATGCATAACTCCTAAAGAAACTGTAAAAATCATAGAATTACTTAGAAGCTCCCACCCTGTGGGTATGGTGGTGTATCAATTATCATCTTAAAATCGTGTAGATTTAATCTCTCACTGTACAATATGTGTAACCAATCAAGGAGAACTGGTTTACTGCCCAAAAGAGTAAATAATGTGGTAGTGATGCCAGTCAACAAAATTATACAGAGGCATGTAATATCTATCTATAAACCGATCACTATCTGCTGCCAGTGTTAAGGCATTTGAGGGAATTTGTGTATTAGGGCTTATAGCCACACTATACAAAACAGTTCACTGACACATTCAAAGTCTTGCTTTCATAAGGAGTTCTTCATAGAAAGAGCTATATTTGGCTTAATAGACAAAATTTTGAGTGAGCTAACTTTCAGAAAGTATCCAATGGGGATCTTCTGTGGCCTTGCTAAGGACAACTGTACATATTATACCATTTATTAAAAAGTTTCTACACTATGGCATGGAAGATGAACCACTGGCTTAGCTAGAATCTTTCATCCTCAACAGGCAGAACTAAATCTTCTATGCTAATTATCTACCAACTGTGATTAAAGTAACAGGAAACAAATACAATCCTGGAAATTGAAATAAGAACACCGTGAATTCATTGTCCCAGGAAGGGGAAACTTTATTGACACATTCCTGGGGTCAGATACATCACATGATCACACTGACAGAACCACAGGCACATAGACACAGGCAACAGAGCATGCACAATGTCGGCACTAGTACAGTGTATATCCACCTTTCGCAGCAATGCAGGCTGCTATTCTCCCATGGAGACGATCGTAGAGATGCTGGATGTAGTCCTGTGGAACGGCTTGCCATGCCATTTCCACCTGGCGCCTCAGTTGGACCAGCGTTCGTGCTGGACGTGCAGACCGCGTGAGACGACGCTTCATCCAGTCCCAAACATGCTCAATGGGGGACAGATCCGGAGATCTTGCTGGCCAGGGTAGTTGACTTACACCTTCTAGAGCACGTTGAGTGGCACGGGATACATGCGGACGTGCATTGTCCTGTTGGAACAGCAAGTTCCCTTGCCGGTCTAGGAATGGTAGAACGATGGGTTCGATGACGGTTTGGATGTACCGTGCACTATTCAGTGTCCCCTCGACGATCACCAGTGGTGTACGGCCAGTGTAGGAGATCGCTCCCCACACCATGATGCCGGGTGTTGGCCCTGTGTGCCTCGGTCGTATGCAGTCCTGATTGTGGCGCTCACCTGCACGGCGCCAAACACGCATACGACCATCATTGGCACCAAGGCAGAAGCGACTCTCATCGCTGAAGACGACACGTCTCCATTCGTCCCTCCATTCACGCCTGTCGCGACACCACTGGAGGCGGGCTGCACGATGTTGGGGCGTGAGCGGAAGACGGCCTAACGGTGTGCGGGACCGTAGCCCAGCTCCATGGAGACGGTTGCGAATGGTCCTCGCCGATACCCCAGGAGCAACAGTGTCCCTAATTTGCTGGGAAGTGGCGGTGCGGTCCCCTACGGCACTGCGTAGGATCCTACGGTCTTGGCGTGCATCCGTGCGTCGCTGCAGTCCGGTCCCAGGTCGACGGGCACATGCACCTTCCGCCGACCACTGGTGACAAGATCGATGTACTGTGGAGACCTCACGCCCCACGTGTTGAGCAATTCGGCGGTACGTCCACCCGGCCTCCCGCATGCCCATTATACGCCCTCGCTCAAAGTCCGTCAACTGCACATACGGTTCACGTCCACGCTGTCGCGGCATGCTACCAGTGTTAAAGACTGCGATGGAGCTCCGTATGCCACGGCAAACTGGCTGACACTGACGGCGGTGGTGCACAAATGCTGCGCAGCTAGCGCCATTGTACGGCCAACACCGCGGTTCCTGGTGTGTCCGCTGTGCCGTGCGTGTGATCATTGCTTGTACAGCCCTCTCGCAGTGTCCGGAGCAAGTATGGTCGGTCTGACATACCGGTGTCAATGTGTTCTTTTTTCCATTTCCAGGAGTGTAGTACATAGTGATGTTTTCTGGTGATACAAGAACTGTGATCGAAGGGTCCAACTCCACAACGCAGACACTAACCATGAATACGAATGTTTCACAGCAAATAGCTTACGCCTCAATTCTTCAAAATTAATATAATGCAATTTTCCACAACAAACGAAACCTACGAGTTCTTGAAATAGATACTAAGAATCAGAAAATTAATGAAGCCTCATACATAATATTCCTAGGCATCAAAATAGACCAACAGTTAAGATGGCATGAACAAATTGATCAGCTACTCATGAATCAGCTTAGCATGCTTTGCACTGAGAGCCCTTTCTCATTTTGTTAGCAAAAGTAACGCTATTGTGATATTCCCCTTCTATCAATTCCTATGATATTATCTTCTGGAGAAACTTTGCTGGAGCTGAAAAAGTTTTAAAATTTTGAAAATGAGAAGTGAGATTAATATATAGGGTTATTAAAAGAATATCCTGTAGGAATCCCATCAAACGTCTCAGGATACTTACAGTTGCAGGTTAATATATACTGATCAGCCGGAACATTATGACCACTGATCTACTATTGATATAAACCTGTCCAGGCAATAGCAGTGTCACCTGGTGAGGAATTACTTAGTCAGACTCATGTACAGTGCATGTAGTATCAGTGGGCGTGCAGTGTATTTGTAAAATGTGGAAGGTGGGCGATCTATTCGAGTTTGACCAAGGGGAGATTGTGATGGCCCACAGGCTCAGCACAAGCATTCTGGAAACTGCAAAACTTTTAAGGTATTTGAGTGTCTTCAACATGTAGTGAAACAAAGGTGAAACTACATCCAGGCATCACTGAGTTGGGCAGCCACCACTTGTGACAGATGTCAGATGATGTAGGCTGGGCAGACTGGTAAAACAGGACAGGCAGCAAACTGTGGTGGAACTAACATCAAACTTTAATTTTGGGCAGAGAACAAGTGTGATTGAACACACTTTACACTGAACTTTCCTAATGATGAGTCTCTGCAGCTGACAACCCATGCATCTGCCAATGTTAATACCATGACATGGCAGCTACAACTGAAATGGCACGTGACTATTGACTCTGGGCAGTGGTATGAGGTGGAGCATTGCATGGTCTGATGAATCCCAATACCTCCTCCATCATGCCGATGGGAGGGCACAAATCAGTTGTCTTCCAGGGTAATAGCTCCTCGACATCTGTACTGCAGGATGGACACTAGCTGGTGGCGGGTCCATTATGCTCTGAGGAACAGTCATGTGGGCATGCATGGGTCCAGCAGAGCTTGTGCAAGGCGCAATGATGACCAAGGCATATTGTATACTGGTTGCAGGCCATGTACACTCTTCATGACAATTACGTTTCCAGAAAGCAGTGGTAGTTTTCAAGAAGGTAATTCACTGTGTCATAAGACCAGAAGTGTGATGGATTGGTTCAAGAAATGCAGTGTCAAGTTCCAACTGATGTGCTGACTCCCCAACTCGCAAGAACTGAACCCTATTGAACACATCTGGGATGTGATTGAACATGGCATCAGAGCTCATCAACCCCCTTCCTCAGAATTTATGGGAATTAGATAATGTGTATACAAATGTCATGTCAACTCCCTCCAGTGACCTGCCAAGTCATCCTTGCTTCCATGCCACAGCACGTCACCACTGTTACCCGTGCTGAAGGTGGGTATACTGGCTATTAGGTAGGTGCTCATAATGTTCTGCTTGATCAGTGTACATATTCCCTGATGATGCAGATAGTCAGAAGAGGACAGCCATGCTCCTATTGTCTACCAGGTGGTGAGCCAAGGACCACTAGAGACCACAGGCAGCACAGACCTATTATCTTATGCAAGGTACAATCGAAAACAAGCCCAGCTGTATCCTGAAGCCGACTGGTATTTAGGGCTGTGCTCAGCCAGACTTAACTAGTTCACTCTGAGTGAGTTTTCCTATGCCAGGTGCTAATTCCGAAGGATTCCTTCAATCAGGATTCTCACTTAAGCCCCACCTCTATATTGTCACTGCGTTTCACATCTGCCCTCAACCCCTGGAGCTGTCAGATGTGGACTTCTAGTGTTTGATGTCTCCTTACTGAAGAAAATGGAATCTGTCATTGTAATAGACTTGTGGACTTCTGAATTTATTCCTGTTCAGCTTTCAAATGGCTACACAATGGACTTAAGACAGTTTTGCTACCTGCAGGTTTGACTTTTATAAGGTGTGTGTTTAATGAACTTAGATGCAGTGACAATCTGACCAGCCTTCAGCCACCAGAAGTGTTATTGTTCAGGTTCAAGAAGTGACCGACTTTATGTTTTGTCTCAATCCACATTCAAGTAGATGTATTATTGATCTCTGATAAATAAACTTGCTCAATCATTGCTACCTGGACATTTTTTGTGCCATAATCAGTGGATATATCATGTTTTTATGTTATTTATCAAAACTTTACATAGTAAGTCCCTTCTACAATTCCTAGAAGCCTGCAATAACACTTATTGAATATCGTTTACAGTGCAATCACCCTGCACTAAAGGTCATCCTCCATCAGGCCTCTACCTACCCTTCATCATGCCTTGGAGGGAGGAGTATCCTCTTCACGTATTTATCTCAAAGCGGTATTCCTCTGCTCACCTAATCTATGAAATGCCATTATGTACCCTTTGATAATGCAATCTCAGCAGCTGAATATTCCACAGTACATAATTTTTCGGACAGTGGCAAAGATCTCAGTAAGGAATTAACTGCCATCATAACAATTTACAACACAGTAAGACTAGCAGTATCTGTCTCTATCTGCTATCAAATAAAGGCCAAGCACTGTGAGGGTGAAATTCATGGGCAGATTGAAACTGTATACCAGATCATGACTAAATTGGATATTTGCCTGTCGGAGAATGCTCTCAGGGACTGAACTATCTGGGCATGCCTCATGACCCATTTCATAGCTCCACTCTGTCATCAGAAAAAAAAAAAAAAAAACAAACAAACCTACACAAATTAAATAACTGAAGGGCTACAGAATAATTGTACTCAACTCCAGATGTAATTGAAGATTTAAGAAAATATCAGCCTGCTGTTATGTATGTTTCCAATCATACTGCTATCATTGGAGGTGACAGTAGATTGGGATAATTACAGTTTTTGTAAGTGGTGCGGGTAACAAGACAGCCTGTGAAACTTAGGGAAATGTCTTCTCTCAAAACTACTTGGAATAGGTATTTCAGAAGCCTAGTCAGGACGGAAATCCATACAGGATGGAATTAATTAGATCCAACTTCTTTCAGGATGGAACTGGCAGCATCAGTGACCAAGAGGTAATTGTAGCAGCACTGATTACCAGAGTACAAAGGCCTACCAAAAAAGCAGAAATATTTGTATGTGCAGCAAACAAGGAGGCAGTAGTGTCATATCTCAAGGAAAAACTTTGCCTATTTAGCTGTGGACAGGAGCATGTAGATGAACTGTGGCTGAAGTTTGGAATAGTTGATCCGAGTATAGATGTACCTGACAGGAAAGTTCTTGACAAAAGGAACCTTCATAGTATAGTCTGTAAAGAAATTATAATAGCTATTACTGCGCAATAAGTGTAAACAGCAGCAAAGGGTTATAGACAGAGACATGTTAAATTAAACGCATTTCCTCAAATGTTTCTCAAATATGAAAATTATCTTCTGTCTAAAGTAGAGCACAATCAGTTCTTTTTGCAGGTGATACTAGTATTGTAATCAATCCATCCATAAATTGGATGGATAAAAAATCTCACCAAGTGGCGACAGAACACACACATGAAAGACTGACATGAAAGACTGTTGTGACTGGCAAGAAAGGCTCTTCCTTTCTCATCCTGTATGGCAAGTCTCCCCCTGATGCGGGGTTCTGGTGACTTTCCCAACATATAACCTTTTTCCTATACCTCTCCAGTCCTTTTCCTTCACCCTTCTTCCTTCCCCTTCAACCCTTCTGCCTGAAGAAAGAGCAACTTGTTCTAAAAGGTTGCCAATCACAGCAGTCTTTTACATGTAAGTTCTGCTGCCACTTGGTGAGTAGATTTTTTATCTATCCAATTAAATAATTTTATCAAGCATACTCACAGCAACAGAAGAAATGCTAAACCATATACACAACAGTGTCACTGACTGGTTTTATGTGAATGGTCTCACACTCAGTTTTAAAAAGACACAACATATTCAGTTCTGTACATCTAGGGGTACTACACCAGTGATAAGTGCAACACTTGGTGAGGAAATAATAGAGTGGGAATTTCAAAATTCTTAGGTGTCGATACTGGTGAGATTTTAAACTGGAAATAGCACATTTTGCAACTCCTAAGACAACTTGGATCAGCCCCATTTGCACTTAATAAGAATCATTGCAAATCTTGGGGGGAGAGAAATCTGTAGGGTAATATATTTTGCAATTTTAATTTAATAATGTCACAGGAAATAATGTTCTGGGTAACTCATCTTTAAGGAAGAAAGTCTTCAATGCTCAAAACATACTGCAAGAATAATATGTGGTGCTCACCCACAATCATCTTGTAAATGCATGTTTAAGGAGCTGGGCCTTCTGATTAGCAATTCACACTATATTTATTACCTCATGAAGTTCATTTTCAGTAAGTCACTGTAGTACAAAAGGAACAACAATGTACACAAATCAAAAAAGTTTTGCATCACCCCGGTCCCCAGAACTCCTGAAGATAGATGTTGGCTGTGGATATTGTATCACAGAGACAGTCCCGTTGACTGTTCAGAGATGTCACTAAACCCGCCCAGAGATGTAAACAACCCTGCATGAGGAGTGCCTATTAGATGGAGGGGGTACAACAGCCGATCAGTTCCAGTCATTCCACCAGGTAGGAGGTCCATGGCTCTTGAAGTCTGTAGTTCAACCACGCCTAGACAGTCAATATTGCAAGTTCATCATGTCCACATTGTTACTTTGTGCCAGGAAGGGCATTCAACAAGGGAAGTGTCCAGGTGTCTCCGAGTGAACCAAAGCCACGATGTTCGGACATGGAGGAGATACAGAGAGACAGGAACTGTCAATGACATGCCTTGCTCAGGCCGCCCAAGGGCTACTACTGCAATGGATGACCACTACCTATGGATTATGGCTTGGAGGAACCATGACAGCAACACCACCATGTTGAATAACGCTTTTTGTGAACACACAGGACGTCGTGTTATGACTCAAACTGTGTGCAATAGGCTCAATGATGTGCAACTTCACCCCCGACATCCATGGTTAGGTCCATCTTAGCAATCACGACTCCATGCAGCACACTACAGATGGACCCAACAATATGCTGAAAGGACCGCTCAGAATTGGCATCGTGTTCTCTTCACTGATAAGTGTCACATGTGCCTTCTACCAGATAATCGTCCGAGACATGTTTGGAGGCAACCTGGTCATGCTGAACGCCTTAGATACACTGTCTGGCGAGCTGTTTTGGGGTGGCATTATGTGGGACCAACAAGCACCGCTGGTGGTCATTGAAGGAACCATAAAGGCTGTGCGATACGTGAATGCTATCCTCTGACATAGTGCAACCTTATGGGAAGCATTTTGGCAAGGCATTCATGTTCATGGATGACAATTCGTACCCCCATCATGCACATCTTGTGAATGACTTCCTTGAGGAGAACGACATTGCTTGACTAGAGAGGCCAGCATGTTCTCCAGACATGAACCCTATCAAACACACCTGGGATAGATTGAAAAGCGCTGTTTATGGATTATGTGACCCACCAACCACTCTGAGGGATCTAAGCTGAATCGCTGTTGAGAAGTGGGACAACCTGGACCAACAGTGCCTTGATGAACTACTTGATAGTATGCCACGACGAATAAAGGCATGCATCAATGCAAGAGGATGTGCTACTGGATATTAGAGGTACCAGTATGTACAACAATCTGGACCACCACCTCTGAAGGTCTCACTGTATGGTGGTACAACATGCAATGTGTGGTTTTCATGAGCAATATAATGGGTGGAAATGATGCTTATGTTGATCTCTATTCCAATTTTCTGTATAGGTTCCGGAACTCTCAGAACCAAGGTGATGCATAACTTATTTTGATGTATGTACATAATTACAATACAATGAGGAAAAATGGCATTCATTACTCCACATTAGGGATATCTTTAGCACTGGAGGTGTGCTCAATGATCTATTTTTGATTGCTTACCCAGTTAAATAAAATGTTTAAAAAAGCACAGTAAAATTTGAAAACAAACTGAAAATTTCTCCCTGACAATTCCTCCTATTACAGTGAAAAATTCTTTTATTGTAAGAGGTCGCGGGCAGGAATTACTAAGTCATATCTGTATATTTAAAAGAAACTTATAAATGTTCAGCATACATCACTATGAGCAAATCAATTTGCGATGTGAATGTAAAATGACTTGTTCCACATCATTACCAATTATTGTGCAAAATGATCCTTTGATCATGAAACTAACCAACAAACTCCCTAGTAAAAGCTTGTTTTATAACTAAAGGAAGCGGGGCTACCTATCACGAAGACTGCATGCTGTATACATATATTGAACTAGCCCTTCAAACCAATTCAATAAGAAGAAATATCTCAAAAGGTATGGTTCTGTAAAGAGAACGACTTTGCTTGTCTCTAGTGTTAATGCTTCATACATAAAAAGAAACTAAACGTGTATGGGCCGAAACAGTATTCCATTTGGTTAATGGGATTTAATACACAAGAATACAGAAGCACTTACGGTAAAATGAAACATATAAAAAGAACGATGATCCTGTCACCTCTTGATAAGTTTTCAAAGTGGTGCGGAAACTGATAAGTTGCTTTAGATATTAAGAAGTGTAGAACTGTACCCTCCAGAAAACGTTGAAAAGGGATATGAAATGGAATGATTACATAGGTTCAGTCGTAGGAAAAGCAGCTAGTAAATTTTGTTCATTAAGAAGATACTACGAAAATGCATTCTACTTACAACTTCGACATTTCTTACATTCGTACGACCCGTCCTATAATGTTAGTCAAATGTGTGGTACATACCCGCCAACTCTCCCGTTTTGAGAGGGATACTCCCAACTTTCCAGTTCTCGTACCTCACGATTATTCCATTATTCCTCCCGATTTTTAACTAATAATACTCATACCTGAATTACTTGTTTTGAAAACCTGCCGTTTCAATTTTATGGCAAATGATCGGAAGCCTTCGCTCATTAGTTGTTTTTAAACATATCTAAGTTTACAGAAATAAGGAAGTCGTGCGCGACCTGTATATAGACTTATTTTTCCTCTTTCCCGCACATTTTGTAGAATGTATACTCTTATTGTTCAGAGTTGTTATCTGTTTGGACTTGTGTTTGTATGTTGCTTTGTGTTCAAGTGACGTCGCTTATTATTTAAAGTTTTTATATCGGTTTAAATCTCTGGAGTGGATGGTTTGAGTGTTATGGTATCTTGTTGAGTGAATACCTGCAACGTTTTATTTTTATGTAAGCGGTTATTCCAAGTGTATCTTATTCGTCGTAATCTTAGTACTCTGATTCAGTGCGCTCGGCGAGTGTGTGTTTACTAATGCGGACGCACTTTTGCGACCATCTTAGTTTCTTTATTTGAAACCGACAACCGTACCAACCTATTATACCGATACATGGGCTACGCTGTAGCTAAGGGGTATGAAATCAAGTTTTGGGTAGTTCAATTGTTTTCGTGTCTGTACTTATAGCCATTGTCTACCTTTGTAGCGTCATAGTGAACGACTATCAACAGGTGTCTCGGAATTATACTGAGAATGATCCGCAATTTTTATTATTTGTACCTCCTGATTTTTAAAACAGTTACCCGACTTTTGGTTTTTACAGGTTGGCAGGAATGCAAATTAGGTAGATACTGAATTTACACAAAAGAGGCCAGCATGAAGAATGACAGGTTTGTTCTACCCATGGGAGAGCGTACGGAGATTCTGAAAAACATGACTTGCAGATGCATGAAGACAGATGAAACCTACGCCGTTTACGGCTACTTACCAAGCTTAAGAACTTAACTGTAAGTGATGCATCTAGGACATTAAAAAAAACCCTCGCTATCGCTCCTGTAAGAGACGGGAAGAAAAGCAGTCGTTCTTTCTGCGCTCCACGTGTGAATGGAACGAGAGAAATCCGTAATAACTGTTACAGTGAGTACTTTTGCATAGTATAGGTGTGTATGTCGACAGCGAAATAAATGAAGCAAAACAAATCTTTCAAACGGCTTTGAGCACTATGGGACGTAACATCTGAGGTCACCAGTCCCCTAGAACTTAAAACTACTTAAACCTAACTAATTTAAGGACATCACACACATCCATGCCCGAGGCAGGATTCGAACCTGCGACCGCAACGGTCGCGCGGTTTCAGACTGAAGCGCGCAGAACCGCTCTTCCATAGCGGCCGGCTGAAGCAAAACATTCACACAACACGTGAAAACTTTTATTCTGTTGTACAGTTATGCTGATATAAAAAGTGCTGTATTACTATATTATTGCAGCCTTTACGAGCGTTTCTGCCTGCGCTCTCTCTCTCTCTCTCTCTCTCTCTCTCTCTCTCTCTCTCTCTCTGTCCGCTTCACTGGCAGCAATTAAAGCTGCCCTGTCATGCCTAACCACTCGCACGAAAATCGCCACATATTTCGAAAAGAAGCAAAATATTTATTTCATCCTTTCGTGTCTCTTCTCTTAGAATCTCTAGAGGGCTTGATCGTTGATGTGCCATAAACTGGCATTTAATTGTAATGCTGATGTGTGTGTGATAAATCTTCAATGCATAGTTACCCTGAAATAGCGTATGTTAGTTATAACACAAAACATCTAAATACGCCAGAGTCAATACGGCATCTGCCGCATCAAATGAAGCGTAATTTGGCGTCAGTACTTTTGGTGTAATTCTGCTTTTAACGTATACTCCATCCGACTTCCGACCAAACAATTTTGCACCTTGGGTTTGCCGATCAGTGCCTTCTCCAGAGCTCATTTACGCCAGTTGTTCACCAGCAGCAGATGTGTTGTCATCGTCGGGCATGAAGTATCCTCGCAGACAGCCTTTGTTTCCGTGCAATTTCGTACGCTACTTTTGTTCTGGCGAGCGATGGAAATAATCAGAACAACGAAATGGAAGCCATGTGTACAAGTATGGTCGTCGCTACATAGCAACGTTCTTGCCCACCTGACAAGCTGATGTGCAGGTTAAGTAACAAATGCGTAACTGTAGGGAAAAAAAAAAAAAAAAAAAAAAAAAAAAAAAAAAAAAACCAATGGCCGCTTTCGAAATTTATAAAGGCCAGTTTCGATATTTGAAATCTCAAACTGTAAGATGCCAAATTATGAAACTTTAAGACTGCATTGTGTAAAGCAAGAAGGGAAGCTATTGGGACGACACAGAACCCTGACCGCTCGGAGGTTCAACTGGGCGAACACATTGAAATTAACTGAAGGTAATAGTTTTGTAAATTACGATGGGTCTGTTCCCGACAAAGGAATCTTGCTGCTCCGTTATGAAGTGGAGAAAATTGTTTGTGAAGAAGGAACTGTTCTTACGGACAGGACCAAGTCACACAACTGTACGTATTAACATCGGAGACACAGAAGAAGAGATGGATGTATTTCTTGTTGTATTTGCTTTGCTCCCAGACAGAAGTGAAAATACAAATGAACTTTTTACTGGACTGAAGTACGAGATGCCTGGGTGGTCACCGAAAACTGCAGTGCTAGACCTTGAAATGGCTACAGTTAAAATTATAAACATGTTGTTCCCTAAAACATCACTTTCCCGTTTCAATTTCACTTCAACTAATGTCTGTGGAAGAAACTACAAGAACTGGGATTACTGGAGACTTCAGGGATGGAGAGTAGTCCAGATTGTTTCTGCGGGTGTGTGCTGCAGTGGCTCACCTTCCACCGAAAAGCTGATAAAAGTGTGTATTGTAATGATGGAGGAAATGCCCAGTGGAGAGGAGGTCACGGTATTCGCAGATTGTATGATCGACGAATGGTTGGAAAATTCTAGCATAACAATTGAAATATAGAACGTTTTTAACCAGTGGCACAGGACAATGGATACTGTTGAAGGTTGACATAGGAAACTAAAGTCAAATCAAAAATGTGCAAACGAAGGGGAGGCCGGGGTACATTTATGCAGTGTAATTTTCTCAGCTACCATGTTTACTAGGGCGTTACCGACAAGGAAAGGTTAGTACTGTTATCTACTGAGTAGTCTTACAAATTTCACAGCACTAGTTGAGTGAAAGTCTTAATGCGAAATATGTATTTGTGTTTCTCTGCAAGGTAAGTAAATTTCGCTAAATATCGAAGCTCCTAGACTCTAGAGAGTGTACCTTTTAGAAATGAGAATAGATAAATATGTGTTCATACGGCTAGCCGCGCGGTCTAACGCACTGCTTCCCGGGCGGGAAGGCGTGCCAGTCCCCGGCCTGCGGATGATTTTTAAGGCGGTTTTTCATCTGCCTCGGCGAATGCGGGCTGTTTCCCCTTATTCCGCCTCAGTTACACTATGTCGGAGACTGCTGCGCAAACACTGTTTCCACGTACGCGTACACCATAATTACTCTACCACGCAGACATTTGGGGTCACACTCGTCTGGTATGAGACGTTCCCGGGAGTGGGGGCGGGGGGTCCACTGGGACCGAACCGCACAGTAACCCTGGGTTCGGTGTGGGGCGGTGGTGTGGTGAGTGGACTGCTGTAGTCTATTGTGGGGTTGTGAACCACTGAGGGCTACGGCGGGGACGCCGTTTCTAGGTCCCCAGTTCAAAACATACATACATACATACATACATACATATGTACATATGTTCATTTACAGGCGATCATTTTATTTTATGAGGTGGTTGTTGTTGTGGTCTTCAGTCCAAAGACCTGTTTGATGCAGCTGTCCACGAAACTCTGTCCTGTGCGTGCCTCTACATCTCTGAATAACTACTGTAACCCAATTGAATCTGCTTACTGTATTCATGTCCTTGTTTCCCCATACGTAGCTTCTATTCTCTTTTTGTCTAAACTGTGAAACTGACTACTGTAGTTCCGAAACTAATTCAGACATAGCAATGGGGCACGGTTATGCAGTTTTGTTGGGGAACGTTTACATAATACTCTAAATTCCTATCCTAATCGATATCCCAAATAAAGGAAATTTTAGGACGACAGCAGTTGGAAAAACAGTCTGAAAAAATAAAGGCACGTGACAATAACAGATATACCTAAAAAGGTATTTGAACCTCATCAGTCTCAAGCATAAAAAATTAATTTTATGAGAGCAAGGACTGATGCGGAGGAGAAATTGCTGAAAGCCAGAACAAGGAAGAATGGTTCAAATGGCTCTGAGCACTATGGGACTCAACTTCTGAGGTCATTAGTCCCCTAGAACTTAGAACTAGTTAAACCTAACTAACCTAAGGACATCACACACATCCTTGCCCGAGGCAGGATTCGAACCTGCGACCGTAGCGGTCTCGCGGTTCCAGACTGCAGCGCCTAGAACCGCACGGCCACTTCGGCCGGCCAAGGAAGAATGTCGATAAGCCTACTTCTGATATCATTAGTGTTCTGCCCCAGGCTGGTTTTCACTTGGTAACCATCCATGGTCTTCTGTCTCCTGCCATCCTCTTCAGGTCCGCATAATTTCCGCTTCCCTGATGTCTTTCATCTCTTATCTCCTCCTTCCTCTCACAAACTGGACCTTCGTGAAGTGTATGTTAGCAAGCACTCCCATGTCAACAAATGTTTCATTCAGCTGTTCTGCCTTTCTCTTATAACTTGCAGCAGTCTGATCAAGCGGATCTAAATTGACTTTGTATTGACTGCTTGAAAAACCAGTCAAAAGGAAATCAAGAATAGGTCCAGCGCCTTATATGTAAAATATGGGCTCACAACGATTGTGTCACAGGATACATTTTTGCGTGCATAAATTGCAACTCTGACAGTGCTGGTGAATAGGCCATTAATTAACATTCAAACTTCTATGTCGGCCATATTGTGCTAAAAGATCGAAGTTCGTCAAAAAATTTGTTGACTACCTGTAAAATTTTTGTATTTTACCATGTTAATTGGTACAAGCAAGCCTGTAATTTTGTTTACCGCCAATGAAACTTATTTTGAATATTTATTAGTGTGATTTGTTTACTGATTATATGTTTTGTGATATGTGTGAATGTCCCCTCATACGTGCATAAACTTGCCTCTTACCCACGGCATACGCAATTGACTTTATCCTGGCACAAACTGCTGAGGTCATCGGTCCTTTGGCTTACGCACTGCTTAATCTAACTTAAACTAAATTGCGCTAAGGACAAAACACACACACACACACACACACACACACACACACACACACACACACACACACACACACGAGGGAGGACTAACTTCCGACGGGAGGAGCCGTGCGAACCGTGGCAAGGTGCCTTAGATCGCGCATCCAGGGTGTTACTCAGGTGACCAGTGTACACGCATTCTCTGGTAACTAAAGATTTAACTGTCTTCAACCAAAAGGTTGGTTGACATGTGACGTGCTTTACTAGACATGGTCCTTTTGGACAGGGTACATATATATTCCTCCGACTTTTGCACCGTCTTGCCCAGTTAGGGTATCTACAATTTAATGCGTGGGGCAACTTCGCGTTTTGTCAGATATAAAAGCAGAAATAAGTAACAAAAATCTCTTAGACCAGAAGGCTGGATTTGTAGTCTGACATTCACGTGTTTTCAAGTCACGAAGTCGCGCACAACTCTGGAAACTACTTTTCAACGTCGATGTTTTCACACTTACGAATCATCGTTGGAGGTTATATTGACGGGGCTATCGTACACGAAGGCTGAACACCACGCATTAAGAAATGTAACCTGTTCAACGTCTGCACCTACCAAGCACATGGGAGAAGTTATACGCTGATTGTTTTAGTTTTACTTATACACATCCTTATACACATACTCGGCGAGTCGAATAAACAGAATCAGTGTACAAAGCGATCTTCGTCAGTCTGAAATCAAGGCCGGTGTTATTCCCACCAGTTTTCCTAATCCGTAAGATCCAACTTACGTTAATTTCCAACGCCTGAAACTTACCAGAATTACAGAAAGAATATGAAGTGGAAGGAGTTAACTGATAATCATTATGGGAAAAAAAAAATCAGTGGCCGCTGCAAGACATGTTGCTTTCGTTTTAACATTCGGTTCACCATTACTTCCTGAATCCATTAAAGCTGAATTTATTTGCCTCACACTAAGCTCTTATCTACTAAATCCAATTCTAAGGCTACACCACAACAACACGTAAACCGTAAAGTGAAGACGACCTGGGGGTGATGCGTGAAGTATGCCCATGAAGCCGAAACATCTTGTCGATCTGCAGATATGTGCATAAAATGCTCAACTGCGCACCTGTAAGGAATAGGAATTGTCCTTCGCACACGGAAGAGGAGAAAATCCTAGTAATAGAACTAACAAATTCCACGTGTTGAAGCCTAAAAGAAATGTAAGGATCTGCCGTGTCTTAGTTTCGCAGCGTCTATTGTATCAGCTTTAAGGAAGGCAATAGCCGAAATCAGTATCTCCAAACAGACTTAAGTAACAGAAAGCTCCTGGAACAGCTGTCCTTGATGTGCTTGTGTTACAGCACGCACGACAGTGGATATACAACATTTTCCAAACCAGAACTGGGAGATTTGGCTAGCGATGTACATAAAGTAGCCTGAATGATGCAAACTGGTGTTTAAAGGAAAATCACTTTTCACTCTCAACCCAAGTCTCGAGAAAGAAAACCAAAGATCTCTGAAACGAACAAGCCACAGACAAAGAAAGCAACCATGTCGTCAGACCATTACCAGTCATACCCGAATGGGAAGTCTCCATCACGGTCCTTGAGATGAGAGCAGATAAGCAAGTAAGTTCTCAATCTTAAAAAAAAAAAAAAAAAAAAAAAAAAGAAATAACTCTCATTAATAGCTACAATATTACACCGGAATGTGAACTATTTTCGAGCTCATTACGAGGAAGTTAAGTTACTGGCAGATGGGAAGCCACAGTGCCTATTCTTGCAGGGAACTCATTTTAAGCCACCGGACACACCTGCGTTCGCTGTCACAGCCTTCACAGTAAGCACGGGCCCAGAGCTAATGGAGGAGTGGCAGCGTTTGTTCAGGGATTCTATTATTCCTTACATTCTCTCATTGTTAGCCAAGAAGCAGTAATGGCAGTAATCTATATGCCATCTAAAATTACTTTTAGTTCCTTTTAATTTTGACCATAAAATACACTTGGCTTAGCTCCTTTTTAACATCTCCTCGATAAGATTCCCTGGTCTTTTCTTCTCTTCGGAGACTTCAGTACTCTTAACGCTATAGCTACCAATGGGCCGTCTAATCGAGACTTCTACAGAAGTAGTTCTGTGTCCTGAATACAGCGAAATCAACATACCTTATCGTGGTAGCAAAATCGTCCTCGCTAATTTACCATTTATCGACATCTTGTGTGTGAGCCCCGCAGCTGCGATATATTTGACGAAATACATCGTTAAACCATGCTCTATATTAAAACATTACTTTAAGCACTGCTATTTTCCAATGTATCTACTACCTACTACCTACTACTACTACGACGACAGAGGAACACCATGGGTGCTAAAGGCACACATTAGTACACCCTGAACTCAAATCCCTCTATTTATCCAACTCCTGGAAACTTACCACGACATGCAGATTAAATACCAGCAAACTACAAGATGGACAGTTGCACAGTCACTCAACGAACCTTAAGGTGTCTCACGTGCATACAACTTGATCTAATACCGCGACTCTACAATGGATACACAGGAAAAAGCGCCAACTAAAACCGTCACAGGCATCAGCAGACGTCTAGGTATTTGTACCAAAATGCCCACATTAAATAACATAACACGTGCTACTTCATTATGGAATACAAGGCAAGATCGTCGAGTGACTCGGTAACAGGTGAAAGACATAACTGAAGTCAGAACAAAAGTTTCACCCTCAGAAGAAAATGCCTTGTAATATCATACATTAGATCCACAAGGCGTCGAAGCGCCACATGAACTAAAGAACTGACCTGTGAAGCTGGAAAAACTTGCAAGGCAGCTCAGTATTTTATCCTACTCGACTTCCCCCATAAAGCTGTGTCCAAAACAACCTATGAATGAACCATATCTGTATGCAATAATACGAAAAATCAGTCACCGTATGATGCAACTAAAGGTCAAGATTGGTTGGTTGGTTGGTTGGTTGGCGCGATTGCGGGGGTCGGTTTAATGGCCTCAGCAGCAAAATCGTAGGTCTCTCGATCCAAGAGTGGTGCATCCAGAAATAGAGGCGTCCGCCGAGAACGTTATTTAATCTAATCGGGAGATTCATAACAGTAAAAGAGAAAAGGCTGAAATCGTAACGGACATCTTTTGCACCGTCAACTGTAAAAGCAAGATGAGAGAAATAGGAAATCCAGATGGTGAACACCCCCGGGGGCTCTTTTGCGACAGCTAACATACCACCACAGCTGTCCCAAACCTTATCCATTACAGTCAAGGCTACCCACTATTCTGCGAAGTGCAACACTCAGAATAGAAAAAACTGGGTGCGGCAGAAAGGATACAAAACGAATCTAATAACTATTATAACTGAATAAAAAAGGGATGAAAGGTTACCTTGGTGCAGGAGGTGGAGTAGGGGATATCCCTGACCCAGCATATAGTGAGAGACGCCTCAGTCCAACCACGCTAACCCTGCTCTGTATGTAGATTAAAACCTTATAATTGAGAACAAAAACCCGTTTCACGGAGAAAACAGAACAAGTTCAACCATCCATGAGTCATCCGCCAATATTATAGAGGCAACGAGTCCAGAAGTCCATACTTAGCACCGAGGACCAAAAGGAAGGGGTGCTTCATTAAGATGTGAACTACTGCGTGTAAAGCTCCGGAGGCACAACTTGGGGGTGACTCATTACACAAAGAATCTACGGGTTAACCTGCTATGACCGATGCGGAGACGACTTAGGACTGTGGATTCCTTCTGGGAGAAATGGAAGGAAGGGCGCTATGCTGCAGTACTCTCCTTGATTGTGCGGAGTGTATTAGAAAGGGCAGTGCCCCATCAGATGTTCCATTTCTGAGTGAGCAGTGTTTCTACGTGCATCTGCAAATCCGCAATTAGGGTCCTCAAAGCGAATGGCAAAAGACTAAGGTATTATACGTTCCTTTCGCACCAGAAGAGAGACAGACCCATACACAACGCTACTAGAAAGGAAGTCGCCATGTTTCAATGGGTTCTCGGCGAAATTTTATCAAAATCATTAGTGATGGTCACCCAAAGACTGCTAGCTCTGTGTTGCTGTTCCTACATACTTGGGTATAGTGGGAGATCATCTTGTATTAAGTGTCTGCGTGCCATAGGTGGAAACATCAGTGACAATGAGAGTCACTCAGGCTGGGAGGCATGCTCAGAAAGACCAACGGTTAATTGTATGTAACTTTTTTGTTTGTTTTGGTTTTAGGGCGCAAAACTGCTATGGTCATTAGCGCCCAGCCCGTGACTTCGGAAACAGTAAAAAACCGAAATTGAAAACCAGCAGCAATGGGAACAAAGTCATAAAATTGGAGAAACTAAAAGCAGAAGGAAGGCTTAAAAATCCACTACAGAAAGGGGTTGGTTGTCCCCAAAAAAGCTTCAAATGACTGACGTCATTTCACTGGCACTAATAAACTGGAGAACGCGGTCGGCTGAGCGCGTGTCATCTGCTAAAATCGACGATAGATCAGGCGATAGCTGTAGACGGGAGCGTAACGGATTAAAATAGGGGCACGCAATTAAAAGGTGTCTTACCGTCCACAGCTGAGAGCAGTGGGGACAGAGTGGGGGAGGATCGCCGCTTAAAAGATGTCTATGGCTAAAAAGACAGTGCCCTATCCGGAGTCTAGTTAAAATTACCTCCTTCCGACGACGCGTTCGGGAGGAAGAGGTCCAAGCACAAGGAAGAGCTTTCACTTCCCGCAATTTATTATGGGGAAGTGTTGACCAATGCGCGTGCCATAAATGAACAACACGACGACATAAAACGCTCCGTAGATCGGCGAAGGGAATCGACTCAATAGCTGGCCGAAGAAGAGAGACTGCAGCCTTGGCCGCTATATCGGCCGCCTCATTTCCACAGATACCAACGTGTCCCGGGAGCCAGAGGAACGCCACCGAGACGCCCCCCAGGTGGAGCAAGCGCAGACAGTCCTGAATCCGGTGGACCAGAGGGTGCACAGGGTAAAGAGCTCGGAGACTGAGGAGAGAGCTGAGAGAATCTGAGCAGATTGCGTACTGTATCCGCTGATGGCGGCGGATGTAGTGGACAGCCTGGAGAACAGCGTAAAGCTCCGCAGTATAAACCGAACACTGGTCGGGAAGCCGAAAGTGATTTGGGGTGTCGCCAACAATATAGGCACTCCCTACACCAAACGATGTTTTCGAGCCGTCGGTGTAAATAAATGTGGCGTCTGTCATTTGTGCACATAGAGCAGCAAATGCCCGACGATAAACAAGTGTAGGGGTACCATCCTTGGGAAATCGACAAAGGTCACGGAGCAGGCAGATCCGGGGACGGAGCCAAGGCGGTGCTGTACCCCAAGTTGTCAAGAAGGTTTTAGGAAAGCGGAAGGAAAGAGAATGGAGCAGTTGACGGAAGCGGACTCCGGGGGTAGTAGGGAGGAGGAGCGGCCTGCATACCCTACATCAAAGGAGGCGTCGAAAAAAAGGTCATGGGCTGGATGTATGTAACTTGAAGGTGGTAGGGGGGGGGGAGAGGAAGGAAGGGAAGGGGGGAAGGGCGAAGGAGGAGGAAGAAGAAGAAGAAGAAGAAGAAGAAGAAGAAGAAGAAGAAGAAGAAGAAGAAGCGAACGAGAAGAAGCGAACGGGAAGGGAAGGAGATTACAGATGTCAGCTGCATCAGGACATTAAACAGAATGAGCAGCAATGAGTGAAACTGTGTGCCAGACCAGGATTCGAACCCGAGATCTCCTGCTTACTGGACAGGTGCGTTAACCACTGCGCCATCCAGGCCACAGTGTTACTGCAACTGCCCGGACTAACTCGGCACGCCTCACGGCCGACCCACATTCCCACCAAGTGCCACCCATCCGCAGTCCCTGCCGATTTCCTCCATGGTCGCTACTCAGTTTCCCCACAGGAGGTCGGACGTATTTCTGCCTCCACATTGAAGGAAGCGTATCCATTGCTCATCTACGCAAATCAATTATATGAATGCTGAAAGGACGCCACACGTTCATGTAACCAATGGTTAAGCCGACTGCTCGCTATAAGCAGGTAAATGTGTTCAAGTCCTGGTTTGGTACAAATTTTCAGCTGTCACAATACATTCATTGCGTAATCAGTAACTATTTTTCACTGATGTATTTTCGTGTCATTGCCTTTCTGTGTATTTCATGCCAATTGACTCCATATTAATTTCTATTTCCGGGAGTTTCTTTCAGTAGTATGCATTCTCTTCCCCAGAACGTACGATTTGGCATCTGCCTCAGAGTGTCCCGGTTCTTTTCAGACCATTTGCAATCGAGCTAGTGATAGAGGAGAGGAGCATCCAATGGGGGAATAAACGACAGACGATCAGAAAAGGGCATCCGTCTTAAAAGCAAGGGAAAGCTTCCCCAAACCTTGCTCAGAACCTGTGGATAGGAACATCTTTAATTTCTGGGACAATATTGTCCATTATAATAATAATAATAATAATAATAATAATAATAATAATAAAGGCATAGTCCCATATTCAGAGAACTAGCGAACGTGTGTATGTGAGTGGGAGGGTGGGTGGGTGTCGTGCTAGTCAAGGTCCTAGAGGTGGTGATTTGCCTTTGTCTTTCTCCGATGTATGTTGAAGCGTCATGCGTTATTTTGTGGATCACTGATGAGCGCTTATGTAGTGCAGTGGAGGGTTTGTGTTTTTATGGATGAAGAGAAGTAAGAGGGCGAAACCCAGTGCAGTCACACAACCCACTCCGTTCGTAGAGCACCCGAGCTCAAAGTCCCCATCCGACGGATGGATGTTTAGCAAACGAGTGGATTTATACACTACCGGCCATTAAAATTGCTACACCACCAAGATGACGTGCTACAGACGCGAAATTTAACCGACAGGAAGAAGATGCAGTGGTATGCAAATGATTAGCTTTCCAGAGCATTCACACAAGGTTGGCGCCGGTGGCGACACCTACAACGTGCTCACATGAGGAAAGTTAGCAACCGATTTCTCATACACAAACAGCAGTTGACTGGCGTTTCCTGGTGAAACGATGTTGTGATGCCTCGTATAAGGAAGAGAAATGAATACCAACACGTTTCCGACTTTGATAAAGGTCGGATTGTAGCCTATCGCTATTGCGGTTTATCGTATCGCGACGTTGCTGCTCGCTTTGGTCGAGATCCAATGACTGTTAGCAGAATATGGAATCGGTGGTTTCAGGAGGGTAATACGGAACGCCGTGCTGGGTCCCAATGGCCTCGTGGCACTAGCAGTCGAGATGACAGGCATCTTATTCGCATGGCTGTAACGGATCGTGCAGCCACGTCTCGATCCCGGAGTCAACAGATGAAAACGTTTGCAAGACAACAACCATCTGCAGGAGCAGTTCGACGTCGTTTGCAGCAGTATGAACTATCAGCTCGGAGACCATGGCTGCAGTTACCCTTGACGCTGCATCACAGACAGGGGCACCTGCGATGGTGTACTCAACGACGAACCTTGGTGCACGAATGGCAAAACGTCATTTTTTCGGATGAGTCCAGGTTCTGTTTACAACATCATGATGGTCGCATCCGTGTTTGGCGACATCGCGGTGAACGCACATTGGAAGCGTGTATTCGTCATCGCCATACTGGTGTATCACCCGGCGTGATGGTATGGGAAAACCCATTGGTTACAATTCTCTGTGACCTCTTGTTCGCATTGACGGCACTTTCAACAGGGGACGTTACATTTCGCATGTGTTACGACACGTGGCTCTATCCTTCATTCGATCCCTACGAAACCATACATTTCAGCAGGATAATGCAAGACCGCATGTTGCAGGGCCAAAAATGGTTCAAATGGCTCTGCGCACCATGGGACTTAACATCTGAGGTCATCAGTCCCTAGAACGTAGAACTACTTAAACCTAACCAACCTAAGGACATCACACACATCCATGCCCGAGGCAGGATTCGAACCTACGACCGTAGTGGTCGCGCGGTTCCAGACTGAAGCGCCTAGAACCGCTCGGCCTCACCAGCCCGCTGTTGCAGGTCCTGTACGGGCCTTTCTGGTTACAGAAAATGTTCGACTGCTGCCCTGGCCAGCACATTCTCTAGATCTCTCACCAACTGAAAACGTCTGGTCAATGGTGGCCCAGCAACTGGCTCGTCACAATACGCCAGTCACTACTCTTGATGACCTGTGGGTATCGTGTTGAAGCTGCATGGGCAGGCGTATCTGCACACGCCATCCAAGCTCTGTTTGACTCAATGCCCAGGCGTATCAAGGCCGTTATTACGGCCAGAGGTGGTTGTTCTGGGTACTAATTTCTCAGGATCTATGCACCCAAATTGCGTGAAAATGTGATCATATGTCACTTCTAGTATAATATATTTGTCCAATGAATACCCGTTTATCATCTGGATTTCTTCTTGGTGTAGCAATTTTAGTGACTAGTAGAGTTGTCTTCCGGTCGACGGCGAAGGTATATACTGTGTGCACTAAGTTGTTGTATTCCATTTGGCACATTTTATTCTATCTCGATTCTTGCTGCATTTTGTCCAAATCTCTGAAGACCGAGATCAGTGACAATGTTAGATTCGTACGAAGGTGCAGTGCCTTCCAATGTCTTTCGGGTCGTCTTGGTACAGAAATTACACGAATTTCAAATTTAGCTCTAAAACCGTCCCTAGACGGTGAATATCATGACAATATTTCCGGCTGCGTAACATTACTGAGTGGACCAACAACTTCTAAAATATTTTGTATGATATGAAAAGTCTAGTGCCGTCTGTGGGCATTATTGTACAATATCGTGCCAGTTTCTCGAGAGCTTCGGTGACGTACAGTCAATGAGCTTGGCTACAGGACTTCACTTCCTTTTTAAACTTCTCAGAGTTAATCAGACTTAAAACCTGTTACTGATTACAGAAGTAATATTTTTGAATCTGAGTCTTTAAAACTACTGCATCCAAATATTCTGTTAACGGCGAGGTTATAGATTACACAGAGAGTATTGATTTAGTAGTTTTCGATGGTTTGATGATGATGTTCACGAATCATCATAGTTATGGAACACTGTATGCAGAGATTAATAAGTAGTAACTCTGTACAAAGTGTTGCCACTTATGAAATTCGAAGGCGAAAGAATTACAGAACAGAAATAAAAAATAATGCTTCTATTTGTTGGTAAGTAATTGTAACGATACACCATCAGGTTAGGAGGTAAGATCTTTTTAAAAATTTCATTCATTGCAGAACTACATGAAGCAACTCTAATGATCCAGAGACAAAAACTGCTGGTAGTGATGAAGTAATTGAATCCACAAAATATGCTACCTGAGCAGATTAGTTTTCTTGGAAACCGCAGGGTGGTATGCAACTACAATAGCAACAAAGTATTGATGCCCAACACTGCGGAACAGAATAATTTGCGCAGTTTGATTGTGCGGTCGAAGAAGAACTTCAATAATATTGACTGCCTATGGGCAGTTTAAATGTGTGGAGAGATGCTATTTTTCGCAGTGCCATGACTAGTGTTTTTCCTTCAACCAGTTACAGAATTGACTATGTCGTCATTCAATAATCTATATACGGGATATTGAAACCCACAGTAAACGACGAAGAGCGGAGAACAACAACTGGCGCCGGCGGCGGCGGTAGCAACTGTAGTAGTAGTAGAAGTAGTAGTAGCTGCAGTAGTTACATACTACCAGCACTACTCTGTCTCGCTACTTAACACTTGCTCCGACGTTACAAACTGAACATGACCGATGTCAGTGCTGGCATTCTAAATCAGCTCTGGCGGCTTGAGCCGAGAGTGTTAATGACTGGGGCACCTCGTGCCTCTCGCATCCATTACCCGTTAATTTGGATTCTGACAATCACGAAACAGCTCTAATGAGACCTAGGTCTTTGCTCCGACATGTTTCAGTAACGAATTAGCAAGGTTAAAACAATCTGTTGCCTGTATACGATATAATAAACTGCTGCTGCGATAATCCATGCCCATCTAGAACTGCACTGAGTATCTCTGTACACAACTGCACCCAATATGGAGGGGAACCGAACACAGCAGTGCTTCGCGTTGTTAGATGTCCATCTAGATTAACATTTCCCAGCAGCAGCAGCAGCGTAACTTACAGGCTCCGTATACGTACGGTGTCGACCTTAACAGTCATCAGGGACATTTTCTGGGTTGTTTCCAGCAGATATTTGCAATTAACTCGCATCAAAAATGTTTTGCATCACCTCGGATCCGAGAGTTCCGGAAGCTGTACAGAAAATTGGAAAAAGAGATCAAACAAACATCATTTCCGCCCTTTATATTGCTCGTGGAAACAACACATTGCATGTTGTACCAACATACAGCGAGACCTTCGGAGGTGGTGGTCCAGATCGCTGTACACACCTGTACCTCTAATACCCAGTAGCACGTCCTCTTGCATTGATGCATGCCTGTATTCGTCGTGGCATATTATCAACAAGTTCATCAAGGCACTGTTGGTCCAGATTGTCCATTGCTCAACTGCGATTCGCCGTAGATCCCTCAGAGTGGTTAGTGGGTCACGTCGTCCATAAACAGCCCTTTTCAATCTATCCCAGGCATGTTCGATAGGGTTCATGTCTGGAAAACATGCTGGCCACTCTAGTCAAGCGATTTCGTAATCCTGAAGGAAGTCATTCACAAGACGTGTACGATAGGAGCGTGAAATGCTGCCGATATGGTTGCACTATCGGTCGGAGGATAGCATCCGTTACGGCGCCTTCCATGACCACCAGCGGCGTACGTCGGAGTGTGCCGAAGGCGTTCAGCCTGACCGAGTTGCCTCCAAACACCTCTCCGACGATTGTCTGGTTGAAGGCATATGCGACACTCATCGGTGAAGAGAAAGTGATGTAATTGCTGAGCGGTCCATTCGGCATGTTGTTGGGGCCATCTGTACCGCACTGCATGGTGTCGTGGTTGCAAAGATGGATCTCGCCATGGACGTCGGGAGTGAAGTTGCGCATCTTGCAGCCTATTGCGCACAGTTTGGGTCGTACACGACGTCCTGTGGCTACACGAAAAGCATTATTCAACATGGTGGCGTTGCTGTCAGGGTTCCTCCGAGCCATAGTCTGTAGGTACTCGTCAGGCACTGCAGTAGTAGCCCTTGGGCGGCCTGAGCGAGGCATGTCATCGACAGTTCCTATCTCTCTGTATCTGCTCCAACTCCGAACAACATCGCTTTCGTTCACTCTGAGGCGCCTGGACACTTGCCTTGTTGAGAGCCCTTCCTGGCACAAAGTAAAAATGCGGTCGCGATCGAACTGCGGTATTGACCGTCTAGGCATGGTTTAACTACAGACAACACAAGCCCTGTGCCTCCTTCCTCGTGCGATGACTGGAACTGATCGGCTGTGCGACCCCCTCCGTCTAATAGGCGCTGCTCATGCATGGTTGTTTACATCTCTGGGCGGGTTTAGTGACATCTCTGAACAGTCAAAGGGCCTGCGTCTACGATACAGTCTTAAGGAGTTCTGGGAACCGGGGTGATGCAAAACTTCTTTTGATGTGTGTAGCTTTTGCAGTGTGTTGATGGAGTCTGCCCAGACAAATACGAGATGTACGTATAAAGTAATGGAACTGATGCTCTCACATGTGCGCCGAAGATGGAGAACCAGTAGCTGTGAGACGTGAAGCTGTCTCAATCGAATGCGGCACTTCTGGTTTCCGTAGACAAATCATTGCGGCCATGGCCTCCGTTTGCACTTGAGCTGTTTTTATGTTTTGCCGGAAAAATGGTAAGTGTAATAACAGAGCAGCGAACACTTGGAAAAAGTGCTAGTGAAGTCTATCTTTCACTAAAACAAGAGTATGGCGAACACGTTTTATCATGTACACGATTTTCTGAGTGGGTCATGCGTTTCCAACATAGCCTAGAAGACGCTGCAGATGACTCACGCTTGGGACTCCCTTCAACATAAAAAACAGATGAAAATATCCAAAGCTTAGGTAATTACATCTGGTCTGACTGACTGTTAGGTATTCGATCGATTCCTGAAACTGTAGCAATTGATACAGAATGCTTAAGGAAAATTTCATATGATCAATTTAACATCAGAAAAATGCGTGCGAAATTGGTGCTGAAAGTTCTCAGAATCTAACAAAAAGAAGCTCGTGAAGATGTGCGTGAAATGACGCTTTGAATACCACTCAAAATGATCCTAATTTCTTGGAAATAGTGAAAACATACGACGAATCTTGTATTTTCACTGATGAGGCAGAGCCTAAGCTCCTGTCCACGTAGTGGAAGGGCCCAACTTCACCGAGAGCGAAAAAGCTCGAATGAGCAAATCAAGATTCAAAGCGACGACGACTTTTTCGATATTCATGAAATTGTGTATGTTCACTAGCTTCCTGAAATTGAAACTATTAACCAACATTTCTACTTTGAGGTTCTTGCTTAGCTCTGGGAGAAAATAATTAAAAAAACCGAACTGTGAAAGAACAAGTAATGAGTTCTGTATCAAGACAACGCACCGGCTCACACCGCATTGTCGGTTAAAAGGTTGAGGACAATATTATGGAAGTGGAAGAGGATGTAGATGAAGATAAAATGGGAGATATGATACTGCGTGAACCGTTTGACAGAGCACTGAAAGACCTGACTCGAAAAAAGGCCCCGGGAGTAGACAACATTCCATTAGAACTACTGATAGCTTTGGGAGAGTCAGCCCTGACAAAACTCTACCATCTGGTGAGCAAGATGTATGAGACAGGCGAAATACCTTCAGACTTCAAGAAGAATATAATAATTCCAATCCCAAAGAAAGCAGGTGTTGACCGATGTGAAAATTACCGAACTATCAGTTTAATAAGTCACAGCTGCAAAATACTAACACGAATTCTTTACAGACGAATGGAAAAACTAGTAGAAGCCGACCTCGGGGAAGATCAGTTTGGATTCCGTAGAAATGTTGGAACACGTGAGGCAATACTGACCCTACGACTTATCTTAGAAGAAAGATTAAGGAAAGGCAAACCTACGTTTCTAGCATTTGTAGACTTAAGAGAAAGCTTTTGACAATGTTGACTGGAATACTCCCTTTCAAATTCTAAATGTGGCAGGGATAAAATACAGGGAGCGAAAGGCTATTCACAATTTGTACAGAAACCAGATGGCAGTTATAAGAGTCGAGGGGCATGAAAGGGAAGCAGTGGTTGGGAAGGGAGTGAGACAGGGCTGTAGCCTCTTCCCGATGTAATTCAACCTGTATATTGGAAGGAATTAAAATTCATGGAGAAGAAATAAAAACTGAGGTTCACTGATGACATTGTATTTCTGTCAGAAGCAAAGGACCTGGAAGAGCAGCTGAATGTAATGGACAGTGTCTTGAAAGGAGGATGTAAGATGAACATCAACAAAAGCAAAACGAGGATAATGGAATGTAGTCGAGTTAAGTCGGGTGATGCTGAGGGTATTAGATTAGGAAATGAGACACTTAAAGTAGTAAAGGAGTTTTGCTATTTGGGGAGCAAAATAACTGATGATGGTCGAAGTAGAGCGGATATAAAATGTAGACTGGCAATGGCAAGGAAAGTGTTTCTGAAGAAGAGAAATTTGTTAACATCGAGTATAGATTTAAGTGCCAGGAAATTGTTTCTGACAGTATTTGTATGGAGTGTAGCTATGTATAGAAGTGAAACGTGGACGATAAATATTTTAGACAAGAAGAGAATAGAAGCTTTCGAAATGTGGTGCTGCATAAGAATGCTCAAGATTAAATGGGTAGATCACATAATTAATGATGACGTATTGAATAGAATTGGGGAGAAGAGAAATTTGTGGCACAACTTGACTGGAAGAAGGGATCGGTTCGTAGGACATGTTCTGAGGCATCAAGAAATCACCAATTTAGCATTGGAGGGCAGCGTGGAGGGTAAAAATCGAAGAGGGAGACCAAGAGATGAATACACTAAACAGATTCAGAAGGATGTAGGTTGCAGAAAGTACTGTGGGGAGGGGGGGGGGGGGGTACTGAAAGGGAGATCCATGACATCCAATTTGTGTTGCTTGGGATTTAAGGGATTCAGCAGCAAGGTCATCAGTACCTCGATCCAGGGACAGTTCATTCGGAATTAATGAAATCCACGAAATACGTGTTCTGGTGATTAAAATACATAGGTGTGCTAAGAACGAGGTACTGAAGGCAATACCGATGCCACAACTGAGAAAAAATTTATGGGAAAGTGTATGTAGATCAGAGGAGACGAGGGATCTTCCACGTCTCATCCAATGGCGACAAAAGCCGTACCCTACATCAGACCCCCGCCGACACAAAGTTTCAGAGCAAAAAATTTCTTAGCAGATTCAGAACAGTAAAAGTGAGAAGACCAAAGATGTCATTTTACCTCAGTTGGACTGTCAATAACAAAAATGAGAGGAGAGAAATTGGTAACGCAGCAGGTAGGCGTCCGTGGGGGCTTTACAAGCGATGGGTGTCGCCCCACCCCTGCTCCAGTGTACCCAAGGTGTTTAAGAGCATCCACTATTCAACAAAGTGCTGCTTCTAAAATATGAAGTAAGGTGCACCAGAAATAGATGAATCACTTCGAAAATCAATTAAAATAGAGTAAGAGAGTGATGAAAGCGTCAGCTGGTCAACGAGGTAGAGACGGTACGCAGCAGGAGACGCCCCAGCACCAACTAATGCGCCCTGCAACAAAGGTAGCTTAAAATTAAAAACCACTTTTACGAAGAAAATCGAGAACCAGTTCCAATATCCGTATACCGTCTTCTACTATTTGAGGCAAAGACTGTGGAAGGCCATAAGAAGGGGCATTCCGAAAGGATATGAGCTACTGTCTAACGATACAGAACTACAACGTGGGGGTGGTTCGTTATGTAAAATAAAACTATGGGTTCGCCTGGTTTGACCAATGTGGAGGCAATAAAGGACAGTGGTTTCCTTCCAGCAGACACGGAAGGAAGAGAGTCATACACAATAGTGTCCTTGATATTGCAAATTTTATTTGGGGGATGGGGGAGGGGAGCGGTAGGTTGGTTGCCAACTAGTTGTTGTTCCATCTCCAAGTGAGCAGAGGCCTTTTTTTTACCAACAATTCCCTAAATGTTATCGGAAAAGCTACTGGGTGGGGGGGGGGGGGGGGGGCGCGCAAGTAATCACTACTCTGGCCAAACAGTCAGCCAGTTCATCCCTTGGAAAAATCCAGAGAAAGACAAGTGAGGAGTCAGTATGACCAAGTTCAGCGAGAAGGTAACAATTAGCTGAGACCACAAAGAGGCAAGAGCAGCACAGCTGTGTGGCCTGAAGACCCCTCATTGAGTCACTCACATTAAAACACTGTCAGGGGAGGTCCATTTAATAAAATGTAGGCCTTCGTTAGTAGTGGGACAAAGATGGCATTGTTGCGAAATTTATTCAAGATTGCATATCTAAGATGGTGGCGATAGATATAGCAACGTCGCAATGACGTCTCAACGGGAAGTTCAAATTTTGGCGAGAAGATAGACCAATTGGGCTACCTCCACTAACCTAACCTCCTCCCTCCCCCCCTTCTCCCCCAGAAAATGGCGGGAATTTCAAATTCCAGCAGGGCAATGCGACATACCATGGATACCTCCACTAACCTAAGAAAATGGTGGAATAAAAGGTCTCTTGGGCTACCTCCACTAACCTAAGTCATCTGACCTCCACCTCTTACTAGGAATTGGCAGGGAAAGGACTCAGCCTGTGCCAGGCAGCTGGATAGGATGGAAGTAAGTCTATTTTGCATGCAGTGTTTAAATAAACAATTTGAGGCAGTAGTTCCATTCAGTATGTCCACCATGAGGTCCAGAGCCTAACTGACCTAGTACACAGTACAGCCACCAGAGGGCACAGTCATCCCACGGCGGTCTGGGGAGGGGGATAAATGGCGGGAAAAGGACTCTGCCTGTTCTGGGCTGCTGGAGAGAGGAAGGAGGGTACTTTATATATTTTGGAACAATTTATTTAGCTGTGGATTTCACGTACTTTAATTATTACACTGATACAAAACACACACTCTGACGTGCTTGGGGTCATAATACACAGCCACAGACCTGCGAACTACTCGCAAATTATCTAAATAATGCAGTACACTGATGTGCGACACGCAAACAACTCTTAAATTATCAAAATAACGCATGTAAAACGCTCTGCAGACATACTAATTCTGAACTGTTCTAATAATGCAGTACATAGCCTACAGACCTGCAAACCACTCGTAAATCACCGAAATAATGCATATGTAACGCTCACATCGCTTAAACAGCCGAAAATAATGTAGTGCACAAACACTCAGTGCACATAAAAACGCTTTCGAATTATTGTCAACCGCAACATATCAGAGGCTCCAACACGTGCTATGCCAACGCCGACGCAAGCCTCTCCCGGACAGATGAGCGCAGGGGGCGATCGCCAATCGCCAGCAGGTGAAAGTTGCATTTTTGTGAATGAATGGAGCATTCTGAGTGGCTCTTACTGTATTTACCCACCAACCTGCTGCTGCTGATGGTGCGGGAGCACTGTCCACTTTTTTTTCTGCAGATGAGGCTTGCAGTGGCACAACTATTTTGTACAGATCGCTGTGCTACACTGACAGTCAAACCCTGATAAAATGGAATACAGATCGTCAAATATGGAATGACACTTGCTCGATTACACTGCTCTGCCACTGGTAATGGAAGCTTGAATATTACAGCGTGGAACTGATCTCCAACCCAGCTTACCCTGTCGATGTAGTAAACATACAATTCGTATCCTGTGCCATACCAACTGGCCCCTTTTGCATCATGCATATAGCTATCGACTGTCACACACTCTTACATATACTGCGAAGACAGACAGCACCAAATATACTCCTTGCAGCACTAGATATTTTCCCCACAGCCGACGGTCACAAGTCATCCACTTCCGATGCGTCACCAGAGTGCCCTCGGTGGACTGATGTCACTCTCTGAACTGTTGTACAAAGACAGGCTCGTTTCCCCTCAGCACTAAGGTGTCACCATTTCTGGGCCTGACCTGCTTGCTTGCTTGCTTGTTTTCCACACCACTCTCCAGACTCTGGGATTACAAGAACACATGTATTTTCACATGGTTTGCCGGAATATTATACCATTTACTCGATACTTCTCGATATCAAGCACATAGCAATATTAGTTGCATGGGAGTATCACTCTTGCAACATAATTCCAAAGACATAGATTGGAAATTATTTCCCAAGAAATCCGAAACTTTAGCGAGGTGGAGCATGCTGTACACCATTGAGTAACTAGAAACTTATCCCATCTGGTAACCTATCATGCATAATTTTTGTTTGTTTGATACCTGCATCATTTAAATATGAAATTCATTAACTGTATCTTCATTAAATCATGTTTAACCACCATTTTTCAAGAAAAATGCACGTCTTCTAATTACTAATTACATATCACACGTAGTATTCTGGTTTTCATTGCAAATATAAATTATTAAGTGTCGATATTTTATAAAACATTGTTAAAAATTGCTGAAGTCAAGAAAATATTACACAATGAATTTTTTATGGAGAAAAAGGAAAAAAACAAATGCTCTCTATCTGAATATGCCCATTGAATTGTAGGACAGATGTAGCCTCACACGAGCCATAGTGACGTCATAAAAGAGCAGGAGGAAATGTGGCTGGCAGCTTGGGATTCTGTTGCTGATCGCCTCGTTACCAACGTAGCAATACCGAAATGTATTCCTCATAGGCCGTATGGAAGGAGTTCAGAAATTACCAGACGACCGATTGTAATACCTTCAATGGGATCAATATTTAACTACATGGGAAATCAGCAGTGCGCTTTTACGCTACGCACAGCTCATGCAGAAAAATTACTGTTGTTAATGTCAGAAATTTTCCATCACTCTTGTTTTTAATTACAATACTATGTTAGCCAAGATCGAGGGCATGTCGTGTTTTCCGTCCCATCACCTGAAAAGCGTATCGCCTGAGTTTTAGCATTATTTCATCTGTTTAAAAATTAAATGACCACGGCACACTCATTGGTCAACGTGTTACACTGTGTTCCATGCCCATGTGCTTACTTTCAGGTGTGCATTCTCCCCTGAACCTTTTTATGGAAGACAGTGCGCAACTGCATCGAATAGTGCAGGTGGAGCAACTCTTGGAACGAGAGGATATTCGGCGGATGGACTAGTTTGGCCGTTGCCCCGCCTTAAACCCCACCGAGCACGTGTGGGATGCAGTGGGGACAGGTATTGCAGCACCTTCACAAGCACCAAGATCGTCCAGTCCTATCAAAGACGCATTTCCAACCTAGAGGCTAGCATGGAAGCAAGTTGTAGATCATGCATTGCCGTCCTTGGCGATCACACACCCTAGTAAAGACCACGTCCCGCCTTTTGTAATGTCCAAAGGGTCATCATAAATCGCAGAGACTTCTGTGTAATTATCGTCTTTGAATAAAAGTGTCACTTCTGTTCATCTCATTGCGTATTTCAGTTAGCTTCTGTACTATGCTATAAAAGTCTTTCTATGTACGGTGCAAGTTTCATTGAGCTATGTTACTTGGCAGTGACCTGCTGCGAAAGTTACCATCCTCCTCAACTTTTGCACAAGCGTGTATTTGAACAGTAACGCCTAGATACAGCCAGCACAGTTCTTACAAAGGACACTTTCTTAAAACTGGATTGCACTAAAAATTTTAATGTGACATACTTCATGTAAGGAGAACAATGTATACTCAGGGACGACCCCATGGATGGTCCATAGCACGAAGTTTACGTCAGTAACATGCACTGTCCGGTCACTTTGTAGCACATTATTTTCCATACCAACATAGTATAAGTTCTACAGGAGACGCAAATTGTCATCCTGTATTCAGATACTATTGTCAATTAGAGTTACCCAAATGTTTCCAACACTCAGATTTGCGTATCATGTGACCAACTGTCTTACATTTTATACCCTAGTTTAATACTGTATACTGTACCTATTATGTCTGTCACTTGCTTCATACTTAGCAAGGTTCACGCTATATTTTAAGATATTAGATTTTTCATCAGTTTTAGCCGCGCGGGGTAGCCGCGCGGTCTAGGGCGTCTTGTCACGGTCAGCGGGTCCCCCCCGACTGAGGTTCGAGTCCTCCCTCGGGCCTGGGTATGTGTGTAGTCCTTAGCATAAGTTAGTTAAAGTTAGATTAAGTAGTGTGTAAGCTTAGGGACCGATGACCTCAGCAGTTTGCTCCCGTAAGACCTTACCACAAATTTCCAAATTTTTTCATCAGTTTTATATTTTTTGATTGTTCTTTCTTAATTGAATTTATCTGTCTTATTTCTTAATTTTGCGTTTTTCCAATAGATCATAAGAGACTGTATAGATGATTAATTTGAATATCAATCCCACATATATTATAAATACAAAAGTTTGTGTGTGACGTATATTTGTTACTCTTTCGCGCTGAAACGGCTGGACGGATTTGAAAGAAATGTAGAACGGAATTAGATTACATCTTGAATTAACATGTAGGCTACTTTTGAAAGTGTTTACTACAAGGTATTTACTGATTTGAAGAACATAAGCAGAAATGTGAAAAAATAATTACTCATGGAAAAAGCTATTTGCTCTGACTTTTGAACCGTATAGTATTTGTGAAAATACTTTCATTGTATAACATGTCCTACCTAATACGATTCAACGTAATGAATTCAATGCTTATCCAATCCTCAAAGTGTTTAATCCCTACTTCCATGCAAGCGCGTTGAATTTTAGCCGCTGGGCGTCAGGTGTATCTCTCAGCTTCAGCGACGCTTTGAGACGAGTGTCATTTAAGTGCTGTACGACAGACGTCATGCCTTTACATGTAGAACGTGACAGGCTTTCAGTAAGGCTGAGTTTGATTATGAACCGCGAGTATATACGCTGGTAACAGGCACACACGTGAGGGCAAATGACGTCGTTGCACGTCCAAATATAGAATTTGGGCTGCACCGTCGAGTTAGTACGTTTGTTATTCCTTCACGCTAAAGCGGCTACTCGGATTTGGATGAACTTTGGAAAGGGGACAGCCTATACTCTGAATTAACGCACCGGCTACCTTTTATTCAGAAAAATATCACTGTGCTCGTGGGACGGTCAACGTGACTGCTGTTCGCATTTTCCGCATGATGAACTCCAATGTTTTTCAGCCCCGAAGAGACAAGTCAACTGAATTTATCATCCATGAAATACTGGTCAGGTCCATGTGGTATCGTTCAGTAGTCATAGTACTGTGTTACATTACTATGTGCACAACGAGGGGGGAAGTGAAGACAAAAAACTAGCACAAAATTCAAAATGTCAGTTGGCATCATACACAGTATTATACGCAACTTCTAAATAATGTCAAATACCGACGAACTAGTACGAAGAGAATTTTTGAAGTCCACTAAAATGGACAATGGACTGTCTGAACTTAAGTATCACTTGAGTGTATTAATAGCCCATTTACTGGCGCATGGGCAGTCTTAAGATTACTTAAGTCTAACCTCCAGATAACTTACGTCCTTACTGCAGAAAAACGAACAGAACTATTTTCTGTAAATGAAGCGTAGTAAAATATTGCCTGCTCCTGCCTAGACAACTTGTACGTTTTACACTTTTATGTTAATGTGCACTCCGTTGTTCATCAGTTTAAGTGCAAAATACTATAATCTAATGGATACCACCACCACCACCACCACCACCACCACCACCACCACCACCAGAGTTACATCACCGTCACCATCATCTGTATATTATCCATTAAACCACTTAGAAGAAATAATTGAAAATCTGGATTATAATTGAAATACAGGGTGATTATAATTAAAGTTGAACTTTCAAACCGTTGTAGAAATAACACTACTTGTCAGAATGATGTCAAATTGCAACGGAGTATTATCGGAGAAGGGGGAAAACGTATGGCAGAAGAAAAATAAATAGCTACGAAATGTAACAATAGATGGCGCTGTAAGCATCATAATGTAATAGTTGTCGACTACAAATGACAAATGAATCATACAACAACGCCTAAGTTGTAAGTTTGGCGTTAAACGAACTGTACTACTCAGTGTTCAAGTGTGAACAGTTGTGATACTGTTAGTTACATAAGCGCATCCACCACGGCAAGATCGTATCATATCGGTTGGGACTAATCGGTTTTTAATTGTTCTGAGGCCAAAACCCGCATAAAAGCATCAATCACATCGGTTTTTAATTGGACTGAGGCCAAAAACGGCATGAAAACATCACTCAAAAATCACATCGGATTATTAATTTCCGTGTGTCTGGTGCAAAATATGCTCAATATGCTGTCCACTGTTTTCTGCTACGAGTTGAAATCGAGAAACAGCATGTTCCACAACTGACCAAAGTGTTTCCTGGGTCCGTTTAGAATATGTTGCACATGCGTGCCTTCAATGCGACTAAGTTTGCAATCGGAACATGAGCACATCTTTCAGATAGCCCCATAGCCAGAAGTCACACGGATTAAGATCAGGTGATCGGGACGGCCAGGCTGTAGGGAAAGGCGACTGATAATTCTATCATTTCCGAAACGGCGCTTCAGCCGCTGCTTAACTAGATTTGCAATGTACGGAGGTGCGCCATCTTGCATAAAAATGATCCCATCCACACATTCACGCTGTTGGAGAGCTGGAATGACGTGGTTGCGCAAAAGACTCATAGCGCTTACCAGTGACGGTACAAGTAACAGGACCGGAAGCACTTGTCTCTTCGAAAGAATATGGCCCTGTGATAAGTGATGCCGTAAACCTGCACTACACAGTGACCTTTTCAGGATGAAGTGGTGCTGGTTGATTTGCGTGTGGATTTTCCGTTGCCCGGATTCGACAATTCCGTATAGTGACATATCCTGTCAGATGGAAGTGGACTTCGTCTGTCCACAAAATCTTTCACGGCTAATCATAGTCCACTTCCATGCGATCAAGAAATTCTAAAGCAAAGGTCTCTCTCTTACTGACAGGTCAACAGGAAGCAACTCGTGCACATGGGTAATTCTCAATGGATGGCAAAGAAGGATGTTCCGTCGGATTTTACGCACCGTGCTCACGGGTATGTATGATGTTCGGGCAATTCTCCGTGCAATACACGTTTGCACACCACCACTCGTCTCCTCCTGCATTGCTGTGGTCACTGCTTCCAGTGACATCGAATCAATTTGTTTCCTCCCTCAACCAGGTTGAATACCAAAAGAACCAGTCTTTTCCAATTTCCGAATCATTTTCTTCAAACCCACAGCAGTCATCGGACCAATGCCTTTTTTCAAACCCTTCAGTGTCCGGAACTTCTGCAGAGCAACGTGTGCACGGTCATCGGTCTTGTAATACAGCTTTACAGGCACAGCGCGATCCCGCATTGAGACAGTCATGGCGAACGTTGCAGACGCGAAAGGAGGAAACGCCGTGCACCCGGCGTATGTATACCAACTACAATGGGTCGTGCGCATGACTGGTATTTTCACTTTCGTATTCCGTGACTTACGGCGCCGCCTATTGATCAATTTTCACTATTTTTTCTTCTGCCATACTTTTTCCCCTTCTCCGATAGTATTCCGTTGCAATTTGACGTCATTCTGACGAGTGGTGTTATTTCTACAGCATTTTGAAAGTTTAATTATAATCACCCTGCACAGATATCGACAGGTGAAGTGCTATGAACTAAGCACAAGTCTTATTCCAAGTTAAGAGCGGTTTGTCGAACTCTTAGGCGCAGCTCTAAAAACATTCACACATTAAAACGCCACGAGAAATAATTCAGTGGTAATGTCAGCAGTCTAGACCTATTACAGCTCTTGTTTGTGGCATACCACACACACTTTTTATGCACAAGGCAGAAAAACAACTGACTACATCCAGTAGAGGAAGTCTAAACTTACCACCAGACGGAAGGGCCCTATTATGGACCTGACGACTTAATTGTGATATATGTCTATGCGAACAGCAATTGGGAATACACTTCAAACAAGACATGATATGACCTAGAGCGAAACTAAACTATGCGCAAAAAAAAGAAAAAGGAAGTTGCCTAAAAACGATATTTTATAATTTCAGTTAATTTAAAGGCAAAAAATAACGGCAGTTAAATGGTTCAAATGGCTCTGAGCACTATGCGACTTAACTTCTGAGGTCATCAGTCGCCTAGAACTTAGAACTACTTAAACCTACCTAACCTAAGGACATCACACACATCCATGCCGGAGGCAGGATTCGAACCTGCGACCGTAGCGGTCGCTCGGCTCCAGACTGTAGCGCCTAGAACCGCACGGCCACTCCGGCCGACTAACGGCAGTTATAGAAGTAAATAAAGAACGGGAGAATGAAAAGAAAATTTTTTGAAATTACCGACTCAGAGTTATTTGGTGTCGCTCTCCACTTCTCATCTTGTACTAATGCCTTCGCAGGCTTCCAATTTTACATTTATTACTTGTGGTATCTTCGCACACATACTGTCAACTTGTCTCTGCGTGAAGTAGAGTTTCTCAGCAAATTCATTTCCTCTGACACTCCCCCTTTGCCATTACTTGTACTTCCTACTGTAGCAATATACCTGAAATGTTTACATTTTCTTTTCCATCTTCTTCATGGTGCACGTTTCACTTTTGTGCAATGTTGTTATTCAGGTTTTCAAAAACTTCAGTTCCGTTTCAATATTCGGTATAAGCAGAACTTTTGTTTCAGTTACGCTTTCTATCCATGTGCTGGTCCGCTAGTTTGTCTTTTTTGTAACCCTGTTAACATCATAAACGGTCCAGTCACACTAATGTGACTCAGCCTATGTTCGACGCCAACGTCCAATAACTACTCACAGACGACAGATGGCAGCACTAGCAGTTGAGGGTATATAAATAGTTTGACGAAAGGCAGAAAAATAGTGCAGTCGTTGTCGTAAAGTGGAAACGGAACGACTTAACGGACGGCAGAAGGGTATGGTCATTCGCTTTCGAGCCAAGGGTCGACATTTCCGAGAAGACTAAGTCTGTAAATTGTTAGCGTACCGGTGTGGTTAAAGTATAGCGTCAATGGCAAACAAACTGTACAAAACTGGTACTGAGGCAACTGTGTTGCCATAGATGATGGGGGTGAACGACTGCTGCGGAGAGGGGTACGGGCGAATAGATGTGCAACTGGTGTGCGACTAACCGTCCAGAACAACTAAGGGGCTGCCATTGACATCTCCTCAACGAAAGTTCAGCGTACGTTGTAGCGTATGGGCCTCCGCAGCAGGCGCCTGGTCCATGCACTTATGCTGACTGCTGCTCATCGGCGACGAAGGCTGGAATTTGCACACCAATCCGCAACTGGACGTTCACTGACTGGCGACATGCGGCCTTTTCAGTTGAATTGAGTTTTATGCTTTATCGGACAGATGGCCGTTGGTGTGTCCTGCCTTCCAACAATCGTCCGAGCCGCGCGGTCTCAGGCGCTTTGTCACGGTTTGCGGGCTCCCCCTGTCGGAGGTTCGAGTCCTCCTTCGGACGTGTGTGTGTGTGTGTGTGTGTGTGTGTGTGTGTGTGTGTGTGTGTGTGTGTGTGTGTGTGTGTGTGTGTGACTTAGATTAAGTAGTGTGTAAGCCTAGGGACCGATGATCTCAGCAGGTTGGTCCCACAGGAACTTAGACCACAATCACAACCACCAATCGTCGGAAATGTCCAGGCCGGAGAAAGGAGCGTTACGCTCCGGGGAATGTCTTCGTGTCGTTCCTTGGGTGATTTGTTAAGTCTGGAAGGCATAAAAAAGCAACAAAAGTATGTGTATATTCTTGGGATTATGTTCACCTCTACATGCAGTTTGTTCTTCCTCAACGCGATGGCGTCTACCAGCAGAACAATGCAACGTGTCACACAGGTCACAATGTATGTACGTGGTTCGAATAGCACTAGGATGAGTTTACCGTACTCCGCTGGACACCCAGCTCCCTGGATTTAAACCCAATCGAGAATATGTTGGACCATCTCGATCGTACTGTTCGCGCCACGGATCATCAACCGAGAAAGCTAGCTCAGGTGACCACTGAAATGGAGTCGGCATGACTTCACATCCCTGTCAGTACCTTCCTTAATCTCAATTACACTCTTCTTGCAAATCCGCACTACAAAAGGTGCTTACATAAGGTTTTGACAGACGGTAACATTAATTTGACTGTATCATGTGTTACAACCTAGATAGAATTCTTTCATTACTGCTATATTTTTCCAAACTTTGACGATTAGCTGGTTGTCATTACTTCCTGTCACGGTTCATCGCATTGATCACTATTACTCTTGACCTAAATTCTCTTTTAAGCAGCTGTTCACTCCATTTAACATCATTTATACGCGAATTCATCCCTCACGAAGAAGGGCTGCAACCCACTAACCTTGGCAGCGGTATGTGCTTGGGGAAACTTACTGTTTAATATCTCATTTGCTTAACCGGCTCTTCAATACACAGTAGCGATAAGAATTACTATTTATTTACATTATTCTTAACATGAGTTAGTCAATAATGATTGTAACCATACCTAACCTCAGTCATTTTGTAATAGAAAATTTGGATTTCTCGCTGATGTTAGTACGTCATCACCATTTTACTCAGTATTTCGAAAATCACATTCCACTTTATATCTTAGTTCAAATGGCTCTGAGCACTATGCGACTTAACTTCTGAGGTCATCAATCGCCTAGAACTTAGAACTACTTAAACGTGACTAACCGAAGGACATCACACACATCCATGACCGAGGCAGGATTCGAACCTGCGACCGTAGCGGTCGCTCAGTTCCAGACTGTAGCGCCTAGAACCGCACGGCCACTCCGGCCGGCCTTTTTATCTTGAAAGACTTCCTGTACGTTAAATATATCCATTATGACATGCTCAAAGGAATATACTTTAAGTAAACTGTGGCAAAAATTCGAATCATGTTGCTTCGGCCATCAACATTAATGTTAGTTTCAAGCTTTTATCCAGCCCTATCGCTTGTCAACTCTGTCATTGTTGCACAACTAAAAAACAAAAAACACTTCTTCCGAACTGTCCATGAAAGCCCAACGGCACTGACCGGCCGCCGTGTCGTCCTCAGCGCACAGGCGTCACTGGATGCAGATTGGAGGGGCATGTGGTCAGCACACCGCTCTCCCGGCCCTACGTCAGGTTTGCACAACTGCTGCATCCTAAATCATCAACGATCAGCCTTAGTACCCGTATATTGTCCTGCACCTTCAATTTTTATCTTCGATCATCCCTTCAACTACAGCTTTAGCAATGCTATTGTGATCTGTGTCCAGGTCAATACAGATGCAGCAACAGTAGGAAGAATAAATGTCATATTCTGAAAAAAACTACTGTCTTTGAACCCGCCTACCACTCAGCAAAAAAACCTACTTCATTGAATTTCGTACGAGGCAGGATGTCGTGAATAACAATTGAGCATGAGCATTAGGGAATACGTAAAATTATATGTTCAAAATCCCTGGGTGTGCTTGTTGATCAGAATTTGAAATCTGAAAGTCAGGTATTAGGGATGTTCTCAAAAGCGTTAGTTCAGAAGCATTAATTTATGTGTATTTGCCGATTTGGGCGAGAGAACGTCAAAAAGATAGCTTACTTTACAGGATTCACTTCATTGTCAGATGGAATAATTTGAAGGAGCCATTTCACACTTACAATGGGATCTTATGAAGGTCATTATCTGGACATGGATTCCCTAAAACACTACGATCCAATCATTAGAAAGAACCACCTCGAAAAAAATGGCCATTGAAGATAGGATTTCCAAGCGCTATTCAGTATAAAACATTAAGATATTAACACAGTTGTCGGTAGCTGAGTGCGTGGCGTAGCCGTCTTGCTGCCGCTGGTAGGAATATTTTTTATTTAAATTGCATATTTATTAACAAGTAGAAACGTTGATAAATATTAAATCACAATTTTAATAAAAACATATTTTTATTTTTTATTACGGGTCGCATGGAAATGAAATGCTTATTTGTTAAATGAATCTAAATTATATAACCAATAGTGTTGTTCAATCTCTGAAAACAAAAAAGTATTTTAATTTCTATCTGATGTTTCGCATGTCTACGAAAATTTTTTATTTACTTTAAATACTAGCAGTTTCACGCCATTAGTAATTCAAAATTAAAAAAACTTTTACGTTTATTAAAAAATATAATTCAGATTTCGTTCATTAGCATTTCTATATTGCTGATAAATATTAAATGTAAATTGAATCAGAAAACTGTTGCTATTAGTGAAATTCAAACCGGTGGTAACATTGTCACAAGACTGCTTCGCTACACTCTCAGCTACCGATAATTATGTCCATATCTCAAAAACGTTTCGTACTGACCAGCGCTCGGAACGCATCTAATGGTAAAAGGCGAGTTGTCGGCAACTGCATCGTACTTCTGTGGGAATTCATGCGTGTACGAAGGAAAATCTCTTACAGAAAATCGAAGAGGACCACACGGAATACTGGACTCGCATTCGGGAGGACGACGGTTCATATCCGCGCCCGGCCATCCTGATTTAAGCAAAGCACTATGGGACTTAACATCTGAGGTCATCAGTCCCCTAGAACTAAGAACTACTTAAACCTAACCAACCTAAGGACATCACACACATCCACGCCCGAGGTAGGATTCGAACCTGAGACTGTAGCGGTAGGGCGGTTCCAGACTGAAGCGCTTAGAACCGCTCGGCCACTGCGGCCGGCTAGGTTTCTCCGTGATTTTCCCAATCGCTCCAGGCAAATGCCGAGATGTTTCCTTTGAAAGGGCACGGCCGACATCCTCTCCCATCCTTTCCTAATCCAGTGGGCCCGATGACCTCGCTGTTTGGTCTCCTCCCTCAAAGCAACAGACCAACCACAACGGAAGGCCCCCTTGTTAGGTATGAAGTGTCCACTGCACAGAAACGTGCTTTAAGGACAATATCTGGTGTTCACCCTCTAAATTAATGTAAGTCACTGTTTTAAAAAGGCACACTAACAAGAGCCTCACAGTGCATTTACTCCTACGAAGTTTTTCTTGTGACGAACCTGTCTCTTTCAGTACAATAGCATAAGGGGTAGTCAAATGGAAACAAGGCAGACAGAGAAAGTAAGAAGAGCCAGAGAAACTGGTACACCTGCCTAATACCGCATAGAGCCCCCGCGAGCACGCAGATGTGCCGCAACACGACGTAGTATGGACTCGACTAACGTCTGAAGTAGAGCTGAAGGGAACTGACACCATGAATCTCGCAGGACTGACCATAAATCCGTAAGAGTATGAGGGGGCGGAGATCCCTTCTGAAGAGCACATTGCGAAGCATCCCAGATATCCTCAATAATATTAACGTCTGGGGAGTTTGGTGGCCAGCGGAAGTATTTAAGCTCAGAAGAGTGCTCCTGGAGCCACACTGCAAGAATTCTGGACGGGTCGGTTGTCGTATTGTCTTGCTGGAATTGCCCAAGTCCGTTGGGCCGCACAACGGACATGAATGGATGCAGGTGATCAGACTGGATGCTTACGTACTTGTCACCCGTCACAGTCTAGACGTATCAGGCGTCCCTTATCACTCCAACTGCACAGGCCCCACACCATTACAGAGCCTCCACCAGATTGAACAGTCCCCTGCTGACATGCAGGGTCTATGGGTTCATTAACCTGTCTCCATACCCGTACACGTCCATACGGCTCCGAAAGCCCATATCGATTATGTTTCGTTGCATGTTTTAAATTCTTCCGGGCCTACAGCGTTATATATGTCTTGTAAGGACACTATGTGTACATTAAGCCAAAACGCTGCTTTGTGTAGCAGTTGTTATTATTGTGACTATTTTTCATTGGCTGTAGGCCTATTTCGGCTCAATGCCCTTTTTCAAGCACTCTGCAACATATAGTACGGTATTGAGATCATATATCTGAGTTCACGTAATAAATAATTATTTTGTACATTTGGCGTAAGACTTACTTCCATATTACGTCGTTGATGCTGTTACTGTCAGATATCTTACTTGGTGCCTTTTTAAGCAAAGCACAGGGGAAATTATAAATTACTCGCTAATTAATGTCTCAGCAGTGGAATTTTTCTTTGTTGGCCAGTATCGTTAAGATCTTGTTAACATTTTGTAAGTTTGACAGCTTAGAGTTACGTCAGCGATGTTACATGGTTACAAATTGTTTTTATAAATCTGTGGAGTTGTGTAATAGTATACAGCTGCAAAACTTTTACTATCACACAACTCCACAGATTTATAAAAACGATTTGTAACCATGTAACATCGCTGACGTAACTCTAAGCTGTCAAACTTACAAAATGTTAACAAGATCTTAACGATACTGGCCAACAAAGAAAAATTACACTGCTGAGACATTACTTAGCGAGTAATTTATAATTTCGCCTGTGCTTTGCTTAAAAACGCACAAACTAACATCTGACAGCAAGAGCGTCAACGACGTAATATGGAAGTAAGTCTTACGCCAAATGTACAAAATAATTATTTATTACGTAAACTCAGAGATACATGATCTAAATACCGTATTATATGTTGCAGAGTGCTTGAAAATGGCCTTTGAGCCGAAATAGGCCTATAACCAATGAAAATAAAGTCACAGTAATAACTACTGCTAGACGAAGCAGCGTTTTGGCTTAATTTACACACAATTTCGTCGAATGGTTCGCACGCTGACACATGTATAGCCCAGTGGTGAAATTTGCAGCAATATGCAGAAGGGTTGCACTTTGTCACGTTGAACGATTCTCTCGAGGCGTCTTTGGTCCCGTTCTTCTAGTATCTTTTTCCTGTCGCAGCGGTGTCTCGGATTGATGTTTTACCGGATTCCTGATATTCACGGTACACTCATGAGATGGTAGTACGGGAGAATCCCCACTTCATCGTTACCTCGGAGATGCTGTGACCCATCGCTCTGCACCGACTGTGACACCACGTTGAAACTCACTTAAATCTTGATAACCTGCCACTGTAGTAGCAGTAACCGATCTAATAATTGCACCAGACACTTGTCTTGTATAGGCATTGCCGACCGCGGTGCCGGATTCTGCCTGTTTACATATCTCTGTATTTCAATTCACATGCCTATACCAATTTCTCCGGAGCTTCAGTGTATTTCAAAGGTAATCGCCATAAATGTTAAACATTTCTTCCATTCGAACAAGATGAACAATGCTTTCATGTAAAAATGTTTGCGGTTGCCTACGGAATCATGATTGTACCCATAGGTGGTCTTTTTCTTCAGGGCTCGAAAAATACGGAAGTCGCATAGGGAGAGGTCGGGACTGTGTGGAGGATGTGTAAGGGCTTCCCAGCGAAACTTCTGCAGCGTAGTCTCAACAACCTTGGCAACAAGAGGGTGGGAATTTGGTTCACAGATTCTTACGACTACGCTGCAGAAATTTAAGCCCTTGCACCTGCTCCATGAAGCCCCACTCTCTTCTTACGCGATTTTCATATTTTTGGAGAGCTGAAGAAAGACATTCGTGGCCGTCGATTTGCTTCGGACGGAGAGGTCCACGCCTGGGCACAGTCACGTTTCGACAGGCTACAGCAAACATTTCTCCATGAAGCCGTTGACAGTCTTTCTCACAGCGGGATAAATTTACTAACAGTTCTGCTTTTGCAGTTATATACTGGCCATTAAAATTCCTACACCACGAAGATGACGTGCTAGCTACCGACGCGAAATTTAACCGACAGGAAGAAGATGCTGTGATATGCAAATGATTAGCTTTTCGCAGCATTCACGCATGGTTGGCGCAGGTGGCGACACCTACAACGTGCTGACATGAGGAAAGTTTCCAACCGATTGCTCATACACAAACAGCAGCTGACCGGCGTTGCCTGGTGAAACGTTGTTGTGATGCCTCGTGTAAGGAGGAGAAATGCGTACCATCACGTTTCCGACTTTGATAAAGGTCGCATTGTAACCTATCGCTATTGCGGTTTATCGTATCGTGACAATGCTGCCCGCGTTGGTCGAGATCCAATGACTGTTAGCAGAATATGGAATCGGTGGGTTCAGGAGGGTAATACGGAACGCCGTGCTGGATCCCAACGGCCTCGTATCACTAGCAGTCGAGATGACAGGCATCTTATCCGCATGGCTGTAACGGATCGTGCAGCCACGTCTCGATCCCGGAGTCAACAGATGAAAACGTTTGCAAGACAACAACCATCTGCACGAACAGTTCGACGACGTTTGCAGCAGCATGGACTATCAGCTCTGAGACCATGGCTGCGGTTACCCTTGACGCTGCATCACAGACAGGAGCGCCTGCGATGCTGTACTCAACGACGAACCTGGGTGCACGAATGGCAAAACATTTTTTCGGATGAATCCAGGTTCTGTTTACAGCATCACGATGGTCGCATCCGTGTTTGGCGACATCGCGGTGAACGCACATTGTAAGCGTGTATTTGTCTTGCCATAATGGCGTATCACCCGGCGTGATGGTATGGGGTGCCACCGGTTACACGTCTCTGTCACCTGTTGTTCGCATTGACGGCACTTTGAACGGTGGACGTTCCATTTCAGACATGTTACGACCCGTGGCTCTACCCTTCATTCGATCCCTGCGAAACCCTACATTTCAGCAGGATAATGCACGACTGCATGTTGCAGGTACCGTACGGGCCTTTCTGGATACAGAAAATGTTCGACTGCTGCCCTGGCCAGCACATTCTCCAGATCTCTCACCAACTGAAAAACGTCTGGTCAATGGCGGCCGAGCAACTGGCTCGTCACAATACGCCAGCCACTAGTCTTGATGAACTGTGGTATTGTGTTGAAGCTGCATGGGCAGCTGTACCTGTACACGCCAACCAAGCTTTGTTTGAGTCAATGCCCAGGCGTATCAAGGCCGTTATTACGGCCAGAGGTGGTTGTTCTGGGTACTGATTTCTCAGTATCTATGCACCCAAATTGCGTTAAAATGTATTCACATGTCAGTTCTAGTATAATATATTTGTCCAATGAATACCTGTTTATCGTTTGTATTCCTTCTTCGTGTAGCAATTTTAATGGCCAGTAGTGTAGACACACTACTTTTCTCCATCTGCCTCGTTTTCATTTGAGCACCCCCTACAAAATCGAAGCATGTAATTAGAACGAAAACGGCCTCCAATACGCACAACTCAACCTCACTCATACAGAAAGGAACAAACAATATTAGTGAGCTGAAGATGGTGGGTGACGATGAATTCAGTTTCAGAAACAAAGTTAAATCATTTCCACGTAATTCCTATGCCATAGTGGAACTCTGGATATACAGGGTGGCTTTATTAAGTGGGGTCAACCTGCACAAAACTATCCCTGAGAGAAAAAAGGAGAAAGAAAGGTCTTGTGGGCATACGGCCGGAAACGCGTCCCAAGGAAAGAACACCCACTTGAAGGCGGAGATAAAACATTTTTGACAGTGTAGGTTTCAGTAATTGAAAGCATACACAAGAACACATCTGACGACTGGGAAGGTTTGACTGTACTGGTAGTTTAGCCACAAACACTAAGAGGGCAGGGACCTGGAGCGTTGCCTTATGGTAACCGCATTAGCCTTCGGACTGTCGGAGGCCCATCCCCCAGCAGAGGCGGAGGCGGAGGCTCACCCGCACAAAGTGTAGGTACGCCTTGACTATCAGGTTTTGTGTAAGGATGGCTGGCCCCACGAGGCTTTCGCCAGCAATCCCCGCCCCCCACACTGACGTCGAACCGGAGCTGACGTTTCGCTGCCACCATACTACGGGGATGGTCCGTTCTGGGGTAGTGAAGGTTGACGATACTGCATCTTGCAGAGGTACCCTCATCTGTGAATAGTAATCCCAGCCTGTGCGAGGAACCAGCGGCAAAAAGCATGCAGCGGTGTCAAGTCCATAGGTAATAAGGCCTGCACACTTTGTAAGTGATAACGTATAGTGACAGTTGTGAAGAATGGTCCTCACGGTTTTCTGTACCACTCCATCCTGGCGGGCCACCTACCGGTGCTGACACAGGGATCCCTGTCAAACATATTTCATTTTCTGCATCTTCAAGCAGGTGTATCTCTCGAATCTCCCTTGGAACATATTTCCGGCCGTATGCCGTATGACATTTTTTACTCCTTACCCTCTAAGCTACAGTCCCCTGCAGTTTGTCTCCCCTTGGTTACATTCATTACATTTTACAGCAGTTTACATTAACGTAAAAATTGAATTATGGAAATGGCCAAGTTGAAGGCATATTCTCGTTGGCAAAATGCATAACATTTTTGAAGTGGTTGATACGTTCATCATCATAGCGTGTTATTTCAAATATTTTGATGTATCATTCCGGAGCCTATTGAGACAGCTATTCAGAAAGATTTGTAACCAGTTCGGATTTTACATAAATGTGTGCTGTCTGATCTTTCGAACACGACCGGAAGAACATAAACCACACATTCATGTAATTCATTCGCCTCGATGGGCTTTCAATCCACAACCCTGAATGCGAATGCCCAATTATGTCCGGCCTCCTGTGGGAATCTCAAAGTAGCGAGCACTGAGGATACGGATAGCAATTGCAGTAAACACTGTGCGGGTGGCGCAGTGGTTAACGCAGCTGCCTAATAAGCAGGAAAACCCGGATTCGAATCCCGGTATGGCATAAATTTTCGCTCGGCGACACTGACTCCGCATAAAGTCCCGATGCAGCTTATATCATGATCTCCTTTCCTTTCCCCCTCTCCACCTTCTAACTGGGGTGGGCACTTTATTCCTTTCAATTTTGCCAAGATGACGGCCGCGCCTTGGAGTTGTCATTTTGCTTGTTATGGGTTCGAGCGGCAGATGATGCATCCGCCAGGATTAGACTTTTTCTAGCTCGGAGTGGCTGGTATAGTTTTCACCTAATCCGCGTAATGGGCAGATTCGCATTGCAAGCTGTTGTGGTCGGAGTCTACAAGTTAACATAATGGCTAGTTACTTTCGTCCTCTCCCCCCCCCCCCCCCCCCCCCCCCCCCCCCCCGCGCAGAAGCAGCACTTTCTAGAGGAGCGCTGACAGCAGGAGAAGCGAATAACCAGTGGGAATGCCTGCAGTCTGTTCCCGACGTGTATGTTTCTATAGCTTTTGGAGTATTTATACGCCTATTACTGTTACTAAAAGCAGAGCAGCTCAGTGAGACTGTTCACGGATGATGGTAGTATATACAGACATGTCGCGAAGCTAGAAAATTTTAGCGTAATGCAGGAGAACCTCTACAGTAATGACGCTTGTTGCAGGGATTGGCAGTTGACTGAACAAATTTAACGTGTTGTGCAACAAAAGCGGGAAAGACCAGTTATCTATATTTTAATCTAGCAACCATTATGAATTAAGACACAAAAGAATTACCGACATCGGCTAGGAATTGATTGAAATCAATGGGTAAAGTTGAAAATTTGTATCCGACTGGCATTCGAAGCCGGGTCTTCAGATGCTGTGACCACAACGTCAGCAGATAGTCCGTGCAGCTGAAGTGACTACTGTGTCTGGATGGCTTAGTGGCCAGTGCTATGCCTAGCGAGGAGGACACCCAGCTTCGAATCCCAGTCCGGCACAAATTTTCAACTTTCCCCATTTATTTCAGTCAATGCCCAATCGCAACTACTCTAATTCCTTTGTGTCTCGGACCTGTTAGTGTTTGCCCAGTAAACCCCTATTTCTACAAAGAACTGAATAGCCCCACATAAAAACTTCAAACGTTTGACTATTTTACAAATGAGTTAGTGTGTTAACTATTTGGCCTTAAGCTGTGAAACCTTTATGTCTGAAGACGCAGAACCGTAATTACGTTCGTTTTATTAGTTTCGGATTATTCACCCATACACTAATGCAGAAGTCAAACAAAAATGGTGAACCAACAAAGTGACAGCCCCCTTATATGTTCTCGTAAGATCTTTTTGGCAAATTTGCGATCTGCTTTAAGAAAAACCAGTTTTTCTTGCTTATGTTTATGACTTACATGTCGTACAAGGAAGTTATTATGCAGGTCCCTACAGTGGTTCACATGGATACTGTGTGCAAAATATGTTACGATTAATCCCTGTTGAAATTTGACTGTGTCTTCAGCAAAAATGCAGCACGCGATAGTTTTTTTTCATTCATTATTTTGTGGAAGGTGACAGAGATGGAAAAGTTTCGAAAAGCTTTAAAGTTATGTCAAAGGTTTGTTGGAAGCTTCTAATTGCTCTCATTCTCAAATATTGTATGAATACAGAGTGAGTACTTTGTACATAATGAGTTATGCTGCCACAGGACGTACACTCAGTTAAACCTTTAACGTAAGGTTACACTTTCTGATGAGTCGACTGTGAGAATCCAAGATTTTTAAATTTGGTTAATAATTACTTGAAATCAAGTATTTGTTGCCACTGATAGTCGTCCAATGGGCAACATTCAGCTGGGGATAAGTCACCATTTCAGTCTTTTAGTAATAAAAATTACAGGATTGTTGCAACATTACTAAAGCAGTAAAATCTATTAAATATCTGGGAGATTCGTATAGATGGATCTGAAGTGGAACGACAGCGTAGACTACTCAGGGCCGGGCACGGCGTGTAAAACTTCACGCGGGCCGAGTGTGCGGGTCACGACTCCACTGTATCGCCTTTGCTCGTTCCTTTCCGGAAGTGCCTGTTACAGCGTGACATTTCATTTAGAATAGTGGTGTCAGCATTCGCTATTCGTTCGTGGTATGAAGGACGTTCACAGGTCCAGCGGCTGTTTGCTCAAAAAGAGGCAGTCCAGCGATCTATGGTCACAATAGTTTAAGAATGAATGAGAATGACAGAAAAGGGCTATGAGAATTCTGAATATATATTGCGTAGTCGCATAAGCATCGTGTACTGCGAATTTCGTAGGAAATGGTATTACAATACCAAGCAGAAAGAATTTAAAAATTTAGTTGACAATCGAAAAGCAAAGAATTACACCGATCGACAAATGGGATTCACTTTTCAGTACATCGAGAACCACTTTGTGCTAAATTTGCAGGCATGCAGCATGTGAAGATTTTGGTAGTACGAATAGTAAAATTTCTGATGTCGCACGCATTATTCCACTGTTGCTACTGTTTTCGATGGAATTGAGCGATGAGTATGGAGAGTATATATTACCGCAAAGAATGTTGGTTAAGTCGAGATCCAGGCCTGGAACGATTTTTAGATTTAATATTCGCTATTGTTGAATTTATGAAGGAGAAAAGGGTGCAGGAACGAAAATTAGGACATCCGGATTGCATTGCACACTTCGCATTTCAGGTGGGCACACTGCCAACAATAAGACATTGCAAGTGAGAAACAACTCTTTCATTTGATGGGGATGCGTGTAGAAAGAAAATCGCTTTATACAAGGGACAAATTTTGACAAACACAGTCCAATTCCCTAAGCTCACTGCTGTTAAAAGAAAACGCGAGGTTTGCAGAATTCATTGTGGCCTTTGAAGAATTACAAAGATATGAAACTTTCTGGCAGATTAAAACTGTGTGCCGGACCGAGAGTGCTCTTGCACTTGCCCGCGAAAGGCAAAGGTCCCGAGCTCGAGTCTCGGTCCGGCACACAGTTTTAATCTGCCAGAAAGTTTCATATCAGCACACACTCCGCTGCAGAGTGATAATCTCATTCTGGATTACAAAGATAGTTTCCTGAAAGTTTTGAGGACGCTGTCATTCTTACATCTGTTTTTCGCGTTATTTCGGATCCGTTTTCCGTTTCATTGAAAGCGCCCCTGCGTATGTGCAGATGTAAATGATTGATCTGCAAGGTAATCCATGTTTTAATGACATAGCCTTTTACGTTTTTAAATTCCAACTGTCCAGGACGACTACATTGCTTTCCTTATGTAGAATTTTCACTTCTCCACTGTTTCTGTCGACATATTTGTGTGATTATTTTTCGATCATGAAACTAAATATTTCATGATTCAATGGCAACCTGAGTTCTTAACCTGTGAAATTTTTCTGACCGGTTGGTGACAGTTTGTAACTGATAAAAATTGTCTCCATGGCGCTAAAAATATTTAAGTAACACTGAAAATATTTTTTGCTTGCGATCTATGTGGCGGAGAAATGTGAAATATAAAAGCAAGTCAAATGGCGTGCGCCTGCACTGTCATTTCAATTCGGCGCGTTCGTATTTTCCCCCTCTCTCCCCTCCTGCAGCTCGGTCAGCGTGGTGTGGCGGTGGGGGAAACGTGCAGCGAAGCTGAGTGCTATGCCTGGGGCGTTGCCCCCAAGCCGAAATCTTGGCCGCCCCTGCTATAACTAGTCGCAGGATAAGCAGATCCCAGACTAAGGTTCTTTGGAAGAATAATCAAGAACCGTAGTCCACCCACAAAAAAGGGTAGCTTACGAATGCTTGTTCGACCGATACTTTATTGTTGCTCATCTGTCTGGGATCTGTACCAGACAGGCTTCATAGAGCAAATAGAAATCTAAAGATGAGGAGCACGTTTTAACACAGGTTCGTTTAGCAACTTCTTCCAACTACAATGCCAGACGATGCGAGGAAGATCTGTGTATCATGGTTTCATGTGCTGTTAAAATTCCGAGAGAGTACCTTTCTAGACGAGTCAGCTGGCATCTTCCATCCTCGTATGTGTCTCTCGCAAAAAGGTCAAAGTAAAATGAGAGATGTGAACTCATGCTGATGCTTACCATCAACAGGAACAGGAAAACGGAAAAGTGACAGTTTTACAAAAAGAACGACCGACATAAACCATAAGTTGCCTTTTGGGAATATACACTACTCGCCATTAAAATTGCTACACCAAGAAGAAAGGCAGATGATAAACGGGTATTCATTGGACAGATATATTACAGTAGAACTGACATGTGATTACATTTTCACGCAGTTTGGGTGCATAGATCCTGAGAAATCAGTACCCAGAACAACCACCTCTGGCCGTAATAACAGCCTTGATCCGCCTGGGCATTGAGTCAAACAGCTTGAATGGCGTGTACAGGTACAGCTGCCCATGCAGCTTCAACACGATACCACAGTTCACCAAGAGTAGTGACTGACGTATTGTGACGAGCCAGTTGCTCGGCCACCATTGACCAGACTTTTCAATTGGTGAGAGATCTGGAGAATGTGCTGGCCAGGGCAGCAGTCGAACATTTGCTGTATCCAGAAAGGCCCGTACAGGACCTGCAACATGCGGTCACTCATTATCCTGCTGAAATGTAGGGTTTCGCAGGGATCGAATGAAGGGTAGAGCCACGGGTCGTAACACATCTGAAATGTAACGTCCACTGTTCAAAGTGCCGTCAATGCGAACAAGAGGTGACCGGGACGTGTAACCAAAGGCATCCCGTACCATCACGCCGGGTGGTATGCCAGTATGGCGATGGCGAATACACGCTTCCAATGTGCGTTCACCGCGATGTCGCCAAACACGGATGCGACAATCATGATGCTGTAAACAGAAGCTAGATTCATCCGAGCTGATAGTTCATGCTGCTGCAAACGTCGTCGAACTGTTCATGCAGTTAGTTGTTGTCTTGCAAACGTCCCCATCTGTTGGCTCAGGGATCGAGACGTGGCTGCACGATCCGTTACAGCCTTGCGGATAAGATGCTTGTCATCTCGACTGCTAGTGATACGAGGCCGTTGGGATCCAGCACGGCGTTCCGTATTACCCTCCTGAACCCACGGATTTCATATTCTGCTAACAGTCATTGGATATCGACCAACGCGAGCAGCAATGTTGCGATACGATAAAACGCAATCGCGGTAGGCTACAATTCGATCTTTATCAAAGTCGGAAACCTGATAGTACGCATTTCTCCTCCTTACACGAGGCGTCACAACAACGTTTCACCAGGCAACGCCTGTCAACTGCTGTTTGTGTATGAAAAATCGGTTGGAGACTTTCCTCATGTCAGTATGTTGTAGGTGTCGCCACCGGCGCCAACCTTGTGAATGCTGTGAAAAGCTAATCACTTGCATGTCACAGCATCTTCTTCATGTCGGTTAAATTTCGCGTCTGTAGCACGTCATCTTCGTGGTGTGGCAATTTTAATGGCCAGTAGTGTAGATGTAAAGTTGGTAGCTCGCGGGATCAGACTTTGTCGGGGAGCCCTACTGGATGTGGGACTCGTTGGCCCTTTGGAGCGGAGGCGCTATTTCGATAGTATTGTTGGTTTAGGTCGGAAGTTGGTGATCCATAATGACAAGCGAAGTATTTTGTCGCAGTACGGAAAACTTACAAGGCACAAACCAGACATACTGCCTAAGGTGGGAACATAGTGATCACATTGTAACGAAGTTCTTTTGTAGTATTTTCCCGACTCACTTTGAGGTGAGATTCTCTTCTGCATTCATTGGGTGCTGCATAGCTTGTCCAGTTTCAGCAGGCAAACGCTTAGGTTACAGCGTGAGCACGCAGCTCGTAGGTAGAAGACTGTGTAACGTACGTACACAGCTTTTTTTGAAACATTACCCTGTATAAGATAGTGTTACACGTTTTGCAGCCTAGTGGCGGGACCATTGCGTCCTTGGAAACAGTAGAAAAACTACAGCGAATACCACTATACGAGTTGTATTGGAATACTATTTTAACATCATCATCATCATCATCATCATCATCATCATCATCATCATCATCATCATAATCATCATCGATGTGTATAGGTTAACTTAGAAATCTTTGAAGTTTTATATTAACACATACGGTACAACACATTTGGTGAGACCTGGTGCCTTATTGCCTAATACAAATTTAGAACATATGAGGACTTCATTTACTTAAATACAACCTACATACAGGGTGGTCGGAAATTCCCGTTACAGACTTCCAGGACATGTAGACGGTAGTGAGTTCAGAACATTCTGAATAGGAGACCATGTCCGGAATCGTATAGTTTCCGTTGTACGACAGTTTCAGTTCAGATGTGTACCTCGTCAACGTCTGCTTAGGGCAAGAGAAACAACTCAGAGTTCCCTGTCCTGGTATGCAACAGGGTAGACACGATGACATGTACTACGCCAAACGATCCCCAGATGTCACTTATTGTCCGCTTTGCTGTGAGGCAGAGTCAATACCTGTGCATCACCGATAGAGGAAACGTGGTGCAGTACACGTTTGCGGAATACACAGACATGCTCCTTGTGTATGGCGAAACTGGAGGTAACGGAAGAGCTGCTAGTCGGCTGTATCACGAACGTTTACCACACCGTCACACTCCATCGCACAAACTGTTTGCCCAAGTTACACAACGGCTACGAGAAACGAGTACCTTCACCGTGAGGAGGCAGGACTGTGGTGCTCCACGGCGACGCCGCACTCCAGAATTTGAAGAAGGTGTACTGCGCCGCATTGAAGATATCCCGTCAACGAGTTCGCGAACAATTGCGTGTGCAATGGCTGTTAGTCACAGTACCGTCTTGGACGTCCTGCATCAGCAACAATTACATCCGTACCACTTACAAAGGGTACACGCTATGGGTCCAGCAGACTTTCCACAACGCGACGCCTTCTGCACATGGTTCCTGCACCGTTGCATCGACGCGCCCCTGTTTCCACGTCGAGCTCTCTTCACAGATGAATGTAGGTTCACAAGGGATTGTGTTCTGAATGCTCGAAAAAGCTATGTCTGGGCGGTCGAAAACCCTCATGCCACGCGTGTTCAGGGATATCAAGACAGGTTTGGAATTAGCGTGTCGGCAGGTATTCTGGACGGTCAAGTGATTGGACCATACCTCCTTCCATGCAAGCTCATGGGTCCCGCATACTTAGTCTTCCTACGACACGTACTGGACCTGTTCTTGGAAGCTGTGGCACTGAATGTCCGTCATCAAATATGGGTTCAGCATCATGGAGCACCACCTCACTTTTCAATGGCTGTCCGGAGACATCTCAACAGGCGGTATGGTGAAAGATGGATAGGCCGTGGTGGTCCAACCGCGTGGCCGCCACGATCGCCGGATTTAACCCCTATGGACTACTACTTGTGGGGTCGTATGACGAGCCAAATTTATGAGACACCTGTAGAGACCGAGGAAGATCTGCTGGCACGAGTTCTGGCCGCTGCACAAGACATTGAAGAGACACCGGGTGGGATGGAGAGATTGTACCAGAACATGTTTCGGAGATAAAATTTGTGTAACAACGTTGGTTGTCGCCACATCGAGCCGCTGTTGTAATGCTTCGGTACGTTGCGGCTGGTGCCGTAGATGCTGGGTTCTTGTTGTTGTCGACTAATGTAAACCATAAGGTGTAGGTCGTAATGCAAATGCGGAAGTAATAACTGAACGAGTCAGTATTCTTTTCAAATGGATTGCAACAATTGTACTGGGTCCCGCCTAAGTACATTCCCCACGTGGGTTTGGATGGGATAATCATTTGCATTGAAACTGTCGTAGAAACGATACGTTTCCGGACATGGGTTCCTATTCAAAATGTTATGTATTCACTAGCCTCTACATGTCCTAGAAGTTCGTAACGGGAATTTCCGACCACCCTGTATATACATATCTTAGTCTTCAAGACCCTATATTTTTACAATTTAAATCAACACTGAAATGTGGATGGGCATTTTTTTCTTATGCGATAACTACACTGAAGTGAAAAGCGCCATGGGACAGCAATACGCACAGATGGCGGTAGTATCGCGTACACAAGACACAGAAGGGCAGTGCTTTGGCTGAGCTGTCGCTTGTACTCAGGTGACGGATGCGAAGAGATTTCCGACGTGATTATGGCTGCACGAAGAGAATTAACAGTCTTCGAACGAGAAATGGTAGTTGGAGCTAGACGCATGGGAATTTCTGTTTCAGAAACCGTTAGTTAATTCAGTATTCTGAGATCCGCAGTGTTATGAGGGTGCCGAGAATATCGAATTTCACGCATTACATCTCACCACGGACAGTGGCCGACTGCCTTCACGTAACCACGAAGAGTAGCGACGTTTTCACAGATGTGTCAGTGCTAACAGACAATAAACACTGCGTGAAGTATACGAAGCAATCAATAAGGGACGTATGACGAACGCATCCGTTAGGATAGCGAGGCGAAATCTGGCGTCAATGGGTTACGGCAGCAGACAACCGACGCAAGTGCCTTTCCTACCAGCGCGGCATCGCCTGCACCGCCTGTGTTTCGTGACAATAACGGTTAGACCCTAGACGACTGGAAAACTGTGGCCTTCTCAGGTGAGTTCCGATTTCGGTTGGTGATGCTTGATTTCAAGTATGGCACAGATCCCATGAATCCATGCACCCAGGTTGTCAACGAGGCGTTGTGCAAACTGGCGGTGGCTCCATAATGGTGTGGGCTGTTTACACGGAATGGACTGGGCCCTCTCGTACGAGCGAACCGATCTCTGACTGGAAATGGTTATGTTCGGCGGCCTGAGACCATTTGCAGCCATTTATGGATTTCATGAAACTTCCTGGCAGATTAAAACTGTGTGCCGAACCGAGACTCAAACTATCGCGGGCAAGTGCTCTACCTATTGAGCTACCCAAGCACGACTGACGCCCCGTCCTCACAGCTTTACTTCCGCCAGTATCTCGTCTCCTACTTTCTAAACTTCACAGAAGCTCTCCTGCGAACCTTGCAGAACTAGCACTCCTGGAAGAGAGGATATTTAGGAGACATGGATTAGCCACAGCTTGGGGAATGTTTCCAGAATTGATTTTCACTCTACAGCGGAGTGTGCGCTGGTATGAAACTTCCTGGCAGATTAAAACTGTGTGCCGGGCTGTGTGCTCGGTCCGGCACACAGTTTTAATCTGCCAGGAGGTCTCATATCAGCACACACTCCGCTGCAGAGTGAAAATCCATTATGGACTTCATGTTTCCAAACAAAGATTGAATTTTTATGGATGACAATGCGCCTTGTCAGCAGGCGACAATTGTTCGGGGTTGGTTTGAAGAACATACCGGACAATTCGAGCAAGTGATTTGACCACCCACATCGCCCGATATGAATCCCATAACCATTATGGGACATACTCGAGAGATCAATTCATGCACAACACCCTGCACCGCAACATTTTCGCATTTATGGACGGCTACGGAAGCAGCATGGCTCAATATTTCTGCAGGGAACTTCCAGGGACATGCTGAGCCCATGCCACGTCGAGTTGCTGCATTACGCTGAGCAAAAGGAGCTGAGAAGCGATATTAGGAGGTATCTCACGACTTCTGTTACCGCAGTGTAATTGAAGCAGTCTCGCGGGTTATAGTGAAGCTAATTACTCTCATTATGACTGTTTAGGAAAGTGTAGCTTACCGAGGAATTGCGTGGGTCCGCCTGCAAAAGTTTTCAGTGAACCACCGATGCAATGCATCGCTTAATTTGTCTCACGCGTCTTACATCGGTGGGAGTGTGCCTCGATTTGGAACGTGGCCGCGAGCGAGACTCCGCACGGCGCCACAGTATCCCTAAGTCGAGATGAAGGAACACTTCTGTATTATCCGCACAACACGGCAGTAGCTGACGAGACGTCCCGTCAAAGAGTGACTCTGCGGCCTCCTGTAACAGATTCGATGCTATGTGGACGAATCTGCCTGCATCTCTATCATATCTGCACTTAGCAATAGTACACGCTGCAGCCTGTGAGCGTGACTTCCCCTTTCCAGTGGGTGGATGTTGAGGTGCAGTACCCCTCTGGAGCCCCGTCACGTCCGCGACGCGGGACCAGGAAGCGCCGTGACGTGACCCCCCTTCGCAAGTGATTAGGCGCGGGCCGGTCTGCCAAACCGCGTGTCAGCGGCGGTCGAGGCAGCGCTTAGGCGCATGAGTCTTTTCGTACACACCGTTCCAAACACGGTTTACGGAATACTGGGCCAGATTCGTGACCCCATAAGCATATAGAAAGCTGCTACGAAAGAACTTCACTACAGATTTAAACGTAGACCAAATATCATAGACTTACAAAAACAAAGCGAAACCATGTATAGCCTAAGGAGAGCCACTCGTGAAGCGTTCAACAAATTCGAAATCGAGATTCTGCCTATCGACTTGACAGACAAATCCTGCGTAGTTTCGGTCTGATGTTAAAAAGTAAACGGTTCAAAGCCATCTGTCCAGATACCCTGTGACCGTTAACAGCATTTAAACGGAGTATGACAGGAGCCTGAAATTACTGCAAATCATTTTCCAAAACTGTTCCACTGAGGAAGATCGTTCTGTGATTCCTTCTCCAAAATGCCACACAACTATCAAAGTGACATGTGTAAATAAGAACCACTGGATAGAACAACTGAAATCGTTCAACGGGAAAGGCCATTCGCCTCGATAGAATGTCAGTAAGATTCTATGTACAATATGTGAAAGAACTTGTTCCTCTATTAGTAGCAGTGTACCGTGGGTCTGTGGAGCGATGCGTTGCTAATAACTGAAACGAAGTTTACAAGGAAGCTCGTCGAATAGGCCCAGAAACTCTAGGTCGATGTGTCTAACATCGGTCTGTTGTAGGGTTTGGAATCTGTTTTACGGTCGCATATTATGACTTTTTTGGAGACCGGAAAATCTGCTCTATAAGAATCAATATAGGTTCCGAAAACAATTATTGTGTGCAATCCAACTCCCTCCGTTCGTATAATGGACCCAGAGAGCACTAGACACCGGTGCTCAAATGGATCCAGTGTTTCTTCACTTCCGGAATGTGTTCGAGACAGTCCCACACTGCCGCCTAATGAACAAAGTAAGAACATACCGAATACGACGGGCGTTTGAAAAGTCCATGAAAAAAAACTACTTACGTGTTTGAGGTAAACATTTTTTAGTTTTCGACATAGTCTCCCTTTAGACTTATACACTTCGTCCAACGCTGCTCTAATTTGTTGATCCCTTCCTAATAATAGGAATTGTCCAAGTCTGCAAAATAGCTATTACTTGCTGCAATCACCACCTCATTTGAATAAAATATTTGTCCCGCTAGCCATTTCTTCAAATTGGGGAACAAATAGTAGTCCGAGGGAGCCAAGTCTGGAGAACAGGGGGGATGTGAAACGAGTTGGAATCCTATTTCCATTAATTTTGTGACGACAACTGCTAAGGTGTGTGCTGGTGCTTGTCGTGATGGACTTTTTGCGGTCCAGTCGCCGGCGTTTATCTTGCAGCTCGGTTTTCAAACGGTCCAATAACGATGAGTAATATGCACCAGTAATAGTTTTATCCTTTTCCACATAGTCGATGAGGATTACAACTTGCGAATCCCAAAAGACAGTCGCCATAATATTTCCAGCTGAAGGACTGGTCTTCCCTTTCTTTGGTGCAGATTCTCCCTTGGTAACGCATTGTTTTAGATTGTTGTTTGGTCTCAGGAGCATAGTAATGTATCCGTGTTTCATCCACAGTGACGAAACGATGCTTGAAGTTCTGCGGATTATTCCTGAACAGCTGCAAACCATCATTGCATCACTTCACACGATTCCGTTTTTGGTCAAGCGTGAGCAATCGCGGAACCATTATTGTGGATAGCTTTCTGATGTCCAAATATTTATGCAAAATATTATGTACCCGTTCATTCGAGATGCCCACAGCACTAGCAATCTCACGCACCTTAACTCTTGTATGATCCATCACCATATAATGGATTTTATCAACGATTTCTGGAGTCGTAACCTCCACAGGGCGTCCAAATCGTTCAGCATCACTTGTGCCCATATGGCCACTCCGAAAATTTTGAAACCACTTATAAACTGTTCTAATCGAAGGTGCAGAGTCACCGTAATGTTTATCAAGCTTCTCTTTAGTCTCCTAAAGCGTTTTGCCTTTCATAAAGTAATGTTTAATCACCACACGAAATTCTTCTTCGTCAATTTTTTGGCAATCATTCGACTTCCTTGATTCCCACGAATCCCAAACACAAAGAAATAGATCAATATGGCTGAAATTTGGTGTGCGTTCTTTCCAAAGATGCTACTAACTAAACATGACTTCGATACGCGCCAGTGGTGCCATAGCTCTGACTTCGTACGGACTTTTCAAACGCCCCTCATATCAGACCAGCTATGTGATTATTGCTAAGTTTCTAGCAAACAGAACGCAGCATGCCGTTCACGGAGAGATACCTTCAGGTGTAATAACTACGGACCTACCTCAAAATGGGTGTTATGGAACTTGTAGACGATCGAATGTTGGTCAGGGATTGACAGTTGAGGCTCTGCATTAAATATTATGAATAAATAGGCAGAAACACCCACCGTTGCGTCATTACATGACTTCAGAAATATCACGGAAGCAGTCACATCCATAAAATAGCTGAATATGGATACGGAGCTGTTTTCAGTACAACGTCCGCACAAAACTAATCGGAGGTAAGGCACTTGCCACATTGAGGTTGATTAATCAGGATAGAATGGCATCTCTGAAAAGATGGACATACAGAGAATCTTCAGGAAGTGTAGTCCATCCACAAAGGAGATAGCTTGCAGAACCCTCATTCGATCAATACTTTAACAGTGCTCCTCAATCTGCGATAGGTAAGTTCATAAGGAACACAGAGAAGCTCCAAAGAAGAACAGAGCGTTTCGTTACAGGTTCATTGAGTAAGCGCCGAAGCGTCACGGAGACGCTCAGCCAACTGCAGTGGCAGACGCTGCACGAGAGGCTTTCTGCATCACGGTGTGGTTTACCGATAAAATTCCAAGTGCATGTTTCCTAGAAAAGTCAGCCAATATGTCACTTCGTCCAAAGTGCATTTCGCAAATAGACCATGAACGTAAAATTAGATTCGAGGTTGGTTGGTTGGTTGGTTTGGGTTAGGGGACCGAACAGCGAGGTCATCGATCCCATCGGATTAGGGAAGGATAGAGAAGGAAGTCTGCCGTACCCTTTCTAAGGAACCATCTCAACGTTTTCCTCAAGATATTTAGGGAAATCACGGAAAACCTAAATCAGGATGGGCGGACACAGGTCTGAACCGCCGTCCTCCCGAATGCGAGTCCAGTGGGCTAACCACTGCGCCCCCTCGCTCGGTATTAGATTCGAGCTCACACGGAAACTTACCAACAATGGTTCTTACCGCGAACCATTCGCGACTTTAACAGGAAAGGGGGAAGTGGCAGTGGTACAAGAAGGCGACCTCCCACCTCACACCACAAAGTCGTCTGCGGTGTCCCTATGAAGATGGTGTCCAATGCGTCGTTTGTAGTCGGATGACATTGACAGATTCAGTGGTAATTTCTGGAGTATCCCAAGGGATTGTTGTAGGGCCGTTGCTATTAACGGCAAACATTAATGATCTAAAGGTGCGTTAGGTGGCACACTGACTTGGCTGTTGTCTGTAGGAGGGTTGGAATGCGGGTCGACGGCAGTAAAGTGCAGGAAAATGCGCATAGAGCCTTTGGTGCATTTGAGCATGAATGCAAATAGACTTAAATACACACAAATCGACGAAGTGATCCATTCCTGTTGGAGTACACTACTGGTTATTAATCACCGAATCAGTAAACAACCGTGGAATATCCAGGAGAGCGATCTAAAGTGGAATTACCACGCTGGACTAATTGTAGGAAAACAGGTTCAATAGAAGAATGCAATTTATCCACGCACTGAAGTATTGCTCAGGATAAGCCAATGACAGAAGTGAACTCTGGCTACATCATTATTTGGCCACGCTGTGTGCACAAGTTGTCTGCGTAGTCGTGGCGTGATTGCTTCGCTGCTCCCCACACTGTATTCTGACAAGTGTTAATTTAAGGCTCAGCATAGCGAGTTTAAGAGTTTACTCGCTATGCGCTCAAGTTGACGGGTGCTTATTAATGAATCGTCTCCCAGACAGTTCAGTTCACAACAGTCTCCTCAAATTCTACATTTTTACGCAACCCGTTATCTGACGAGAACACTGACTAGCTGTACGTTGTTTGGAAGACCCAATTTCTCTGCAGTGTGTATCCATGGCGATAAAGTTCTTCCAGTCAGAATGACGCCTTTCGTCTGCATAACGCTAAACTCATCATAAAGCGGGTATACAATACACTAGTGAAGACGGACTAACGACAATCAACCACGTCGTTGGCCGAAATTTGCTTAGTGTATACGGGCGGTTGCGGTTCGGGCTGCCGGCTATAACATCAAAGCGTTGGCTTTGGGCTTGGGGCCCACCTCCCACTGTGGACGACGGGTCTAATGATTTTGGTTCAGTGGCGATATGTAGTGTGGGTATGTATTTGTTGTGTCTAACTGTTGGAGCATGGAGTGGGATACGGAGGCAGCATTAAAGCTGATAGTTTCGTGTTTAACGGGAATGTATATGGACCCTTATGAAGTGCTTCTGTAAAAACAAATCGACAAAATTAGACGCTTGGAGGTAAATAAACAAGGTGTTAGAAAACGCGCACGATGTAAAAAAATCTTTACGAGTATTTTTTTACTGCACGTATAGCTCTCTTGAAAAAGGTGTCATCTTTGGAAATTTCAGGCCCTACACAATTCAATAACAATTGTAAAACTGTAGCAATCGTTCGCAAAAAATTATGAAATAGCCCACATTCCACATCAGCTTTAAGGTCATACAATTTTTTCCTATCACTTTGCTCCCTAATTTTTAGAAGAGACGCCGTCCACCAACGTCATTTCTTCTTGCTTTTTCGTGATCAGTTTCTTGCAGTAAAATAAATGCTGCACATGCGACGACGAGTAAATCCCCTTGTTCCATCACATGGGCCGACGCAACTGTTTTTAAAACGCCGCTTTATAACAACAACAAAATGGGAGCAACCTCGGAAAGTTAGCAGAGCCAACTGCGATTCCTCAAGTCCGAATCCCTTGGTCCCAACCCTTTGGTTTGCTGAGGATGACAGACCGAATGCCAGTGCATTGATGAGCAACGTTCGGCTGAATCCATCGGCTGTCGTTAGTTTTCCTTCGTTGGGCTAGTGCGTACGCGCCAATAGACGAAGGCAGCCGCCAGACATGAAAGTAAAGTAGGCGTTGGTTTCCATGATAATTAGTTTACATACACATTACTCGGAAGCGTTGCATATTTACGATCTCGTCTGCCTGAAATATTAGTTCAGTTGGGTTCCTGAGCCCAAAATATTAATATTAGGATGCTCTGTCATACGTAGCATTCTGGCCGTAAAAGTTTTTTATCTTTTAGAAAAAGGTAAAGGAACCCTAAGTTCTATCGGTGCTGAGATCTACAGCTATCGTGGACTCCGTAACACTGTGTAGCTCGGCATTTTACACGTTAACACTCTTTGTGAGAGGTGAAAGAAGAGAACTCACAGGCTGGTCTTGGACTGACCGCCTATCGAACCCGAGTACTTTGATTTATAGTCCGGTACTTTACCAATGAGCCACTGTCTTTTTTTTTTTTTGGACTGCACTGAAATAGAATTACAAAGTTTTAAAATGCTGATGCATGTTTAATATGATCAATATCTCTCTCAAATTACATTGAGCAAGGAAATAATAATAGGTTACAAGTGTATCAGTCTGACAATCAACCGTCTAGCCTTTGCAGAACTAGTTACATTTTCAGACTTCTTAAAACTGAAGAGCGAGGCAGCGAAGGCTGAGGCTTCTCATCTCCTTTCAGAAGGTGCACTTTATCGAGAACATAAAATCAGCGCTGAGAGAATTGGAGGTTGGGACTAGGAATAATTAAGCTGCCGTAAAAGTTTAAATGCCTGCGTGAATGCAAACAGCCTAACCTATCACAGAAAGAAACCTTCGTGTCACGCAGTAACAAAATGGCATCTACAATGAAGATCGATGTCGTCAAACGCCAAAATTTCGCACAACTGCACTATTATTCAACCAGAGGCCCGATATCCGGTAGATACTCTTGCCATGAAGAAGAAATGTCTATTGGAGAAGCTTTAGGCCAAAGAAAAAATTGAGAACAATCCTGGATCCCACCAAATGAAACATCGAGTATAGAAGCCATTACAACCAAGAAATACTGTATGTAAGCACATAAAGAAGATATGGGACAGGATTCTGTATGTGACACGAATGAGAAAAAGAAGGATATCTAAAAGGATATTTACCTAATTTCAAGATAAAGAAAAACCGAATGTACATGTTTCATAGGAACTGAAAGAGATCTAGGAGAAATGGTGATTTCTCATGAAAATACCCAGGAGCATGATCCACTGTAGGAAAGACTGCGAACACACGAAGGTTTCCAAGATAAGCCGAAGACACGGAAGGCGTGGATTCAAAAGAGAAAAGAACGCCGGAAACGCATGCACGAGTACTGCGCTACAGTTAATGCTCGGGAAGGAAGCAATATTACGAACCGAAATTGAGAATGGACATACGTCGTGGGAAGGAAGAGGAAAGATCATACTTTGTTGCGAGCATTATTGGTAAGGGTAGCGCACATGCAGAGGAGCGTATTGAAGATTTTCAGAGAAATAATTAGGACTACCCGATTCTAGGTCTCCATCAGTTGTACAGTATAGAAGGAACTGAGAGAAATGCCACCAGGATAGTAACAGAATGGTTCAAGCCACAGGTAAATCTTCTCAAAGAAATTATATGGAAATTTTCGGAAGAGACGCTGCAGTCTTCTCGTCTAAGGCTGATAATGACTTTACAGAACGAGTGATTCTTAAATGTTGTTTTACAATTTTGCTGTCTCATATCCACCTTTCACTGTGTCTTTTGAACAGGGCCCCATACAGAAAAGTTGAGATGAAAGATGGCGTACAAAGAGGCTTTCAGTAATTTTCTCCTCTCTTTCCATACGCGAATGAACGAGAAGGCGCGATCAGTAATGGGAAGAGCATACATGTAGGTGCTTCCATAAATCAACAGCAGCTGAAGGTTATGCAGACGCGAAAAGCATGTCATAATAAAACGAACAAACCATTTTACACGCCGACCGGAGTGGCCGTGCGGTTCTGGGCGCTACAGTCTGGAGCCGAGCGACCGCAACGGTCGCAGGTTCGAATCCTGCCTCGGGCATGGATGTGTGTGATGTCCTTAGGTTACTTAGGTTTAATTAGTTCTAAGTTCTAGGCGACTGATGACCTTAGAAGTTAAGAACATAGTGCTCAGAGCCATTTGAACCATTTTACACGAAGAATTAACTTGAGAAATCTCTGAGGGTTTGGCTTAGCATCTGTTGAATTCTGGTTAAAAGCACATGCGAAAAAGAATGTTGTGACTATTTTGGGAACAAAGCAATGGTTTTGTGTGCCGATTCGTTACTGTAGGTGAGTTGTGGGTCCATCACCTTTTTGGCACTACAACTCTTTATTGGCCTTGGTCTCCCTAAAAATCTGGTTCCACATATTTGTTTTCTGCTTTTCTCTCATTTGGTGAAGTCAGCCAGCTCACTGTACAGGCATCTTCTCTTGGCCGGCCCTTCCTTCTGATTGAGCATAATCTTTTCCATTATTGTTTTGAGCGTCTCATGGATTGTCACGTCCTTCATACCGCCCTAGGAGCATTTTCTCTGAGTTTTGTTGAATTTTGCTCTACGTTTCCCTTGTATAAACTGTTGCGATGCATGCTTTTATCATTGTCCGAACGTCTAACAAACCCATAGATTTTTCGTAGGATTATTCCTTCAACAGTCCTTAGATTGTTTATAATCTCTTCTGTCGTCATTAGCGACTCACTTTTAACAAATGGTTGTACAAGGGAATAATATACTCTTAACATTGTTGTTCTTATAATCAGAATTCGTACATACCTATAAATTCACTTAATAGGTCATTTTCCGCTCGAAACCTTTCTCCTAATACAGTGTCTTCTATTTTATCCTAACTGAGGACTCCCAGTCTAACATGCCATAAGAATTTGCTTTTATTTTTCATTGGGCAAAAGGACCCTCTGTACTGGAAGCAGCTGAAATATTTAAAATATTTATTAGAGTTATTCAGGCCATGCTGTGGTGTTCCAGCCTTCGAATTGGACATTTGCCTTGTTTTCATTTGTAGTGAGTTGCGCCTCCTGTTTTGATTGCTTTCTACATTTCTGTAAGGGTGTCTGTATCTCATGCCATAATTGCAGCATCATCTGCATACGCACGCATCTGACCGGATTTCGTAATTTTTGCACCTCTATTGTCTATTTTTATAGCAGATTATGCAGTGCTATGTTAAAAAGGACTGCGGAGAGACCTGTGTCGTTCCGGCTGTAAAGCTGAAAGGATCCACTACTTCACTAATCCAGAAATTAAATTGTTCTTACGAAACCCTGTAAGGTTAATTTAAAGCGCCAGTAATCAAGGTTGAGCGGCTGTGTCGCCTCCTTCGTACATCACGCGTAGCGAAAGACTAACGGATGGAGGGGGGAGGCAGGTTGTATATATTTGCTATTTGATAAAAAGTTTCCTGGCGCCTATTAGTGGACGCTAATACTGTGCGCACTTTGCTTTTACGACTGCTTGAACTATGTATGTCTGTGGAGGAACGGCAGCCCATTCTTCAAGAGAGGAACACAGAGAAGGTAGTGATTTTAAACACTGGGGTCTGCAGAGAAGTCTACGTTCTAACTCATCCCAAAGGTATTCCATTGGGTTGAGGTTGGAACTCTGGACAGGGCAGTCCATTTCAGGAATATCATTGTCCACAAACCACGGCGTCACAAGTGCTACTTTATGACAGGATTCAGTGTCATGCTGATATAAATAATCATCGTTGCCGAACTGTTCCTCTTCTGTACTCAGTAAGAATGCTGTAAAATATGTTCATATTCTTCCGCATCTAGCGGTTACTTAGGCACAATAAGGATGTCACAACCTAACCAAGAAAAATACCCCGTTCCACACCCGCACCACCACCACCACCACCACCACCACCACCACTGTTGGTACGGCAAATGACGTCAGGGAACGTTCTGCAGACGTTCGCCAGACCCAAATACTTCAACTGGATTGCCTCAGGGTACAGCGTGATTCATCACTCCGAATAACTTGTTTCCAGTTACTCACTGTCCTGCGACTTCCGCTCCTTACATCACATCAAGTACAGCTTAGCTCTGACAATTGAAATGTGTGGCTTATGAGGAGCTTCTCAACCATGATACGCTGCTCTTTTTAACTCCCTACGCACAGTCATGTGCTACCTGTACTGCTAGTAGCACTTTAGAACTCACGAGTGACTCCTTCGGCACATTTCATAACTACTATCGGCAACGCTCAACGATCCTTGTCCGTTAATGCAAGAGGCCTGCCTGGTCTTCGTTTACCTTTGGTTGTTCCTTCGCGTTTACACTTCAAATCACGACCAACAGTCAGCATGAACAATTTGAATGGCTGAAAAATGGCTCTGAGCACTATGGGACTTAACTTCTGAGGTCATCAGTCCCCTAGAACTCAGAACTACTTAAACCTAACTAACCTAAGGACATCACACACATCCATGCCCGAGGCAGGATTCGAACCTGCGACTGTAGCGGTCACGCGGTTCCGGACTTTAGCGCCTAGAACCACTCGGCCACATCGGCCGGCGAATGGCTGAAATGTCCCTGATGGATTTATTACTCAGGTGACACCCAATTATTAGTCCATACTTGAAATCACTGACCTCTCCTGACGACCAATCTGGTGTTACTGTTTTTCTAATGACAACACAAAACTCCCCACGTCCCTTTGCACCAGCTGGTTAGAGAGCCTGTATAGGGAGAGAGTAGCCAACCGGACGATACGGCGGCCATTTTCCTGCCAAACTGCGGGCGGGACTTTTGAATGGCCAGTAGTGGAGTACACACCCACCGAATCAAAAGCACAAGACAATATGGCGAAATTATTCGTTAACTGCTTTTCTTTACAACTATAATATACTCATAGTAGCCTACTACGCAAAGCACAGGAAAATTTGATACACTGGCTGTAAAAATTATTCTTTACTTGCATTTATCTCCTTTAAAGTTCGTTTACTATATATATATTGCAATGAAAGTAGTGTAAATAAAAAATATAGTGTATAACATTTGCTTTGTATCGGAAGTGCATAACGCTAAAGATTTAATGTACCTGTATTACGTCAGATGAATGAAAGTCGTAAGCAGTTGTTTACTTGTGACATGCAAAAAGTGTGAGACGTGTTAGTACTTCTTGTCACGTCTTCAAACTGCTTACGACTTTCTTTCATATACATTGAATACCTCTCGTAGATAACAAACTAAAAAGATTACAAAAATCAGGTAATGTTAAATGTAGCCTACTGTAATAACGACCAAATATAACAAGAAAACTACCGTATCCCTTCTACCCCACAGTAAGTAGGCCTATTAAAAACTGTATTCAGCAGTGCGTACAATTATTTACTACGAATAATGTTTCAGCAACCACGACAACTGCGGAAAACGTGCTTACAACTTGCCTGTGTCAACAGTCAGGCAATAATACTGAAACCAAAATAATGCCTAGTGTTCTGATTCGGAACGAAATAAAGTTTGACGCTATAAAGTCGAATGAGCATGGCACAAAAATTACAGGAACTTTCCGTTTCCAGCAAGGACTCAGATATTGGCTTCAGAAAAGCTTGTGATGCTACCAGTATGCACGCAAACGCTAATTACGTACTAAAAACGATATGCAAGCAAATCGAACATGCGTGCACAACGCATAACAAGTGTCTAAATAATTCAAATACCTTTTAATCGTTTCCAAAAGTCCTCTGAACTTCAACTCAAAAGCACGGCGAACATAGGAAGCGCGAGAAACGTTTGGCAGAAAAATGGCGCCAAAGCTAATCAACCAATCACGGGCAACTTCACCTATGGCCACTCTCTCTGTATACAGGCTCTCTACAGCTGGTCCTCTATTGATATCTAGCGGTGGACTCCGCATTACACAGGCGTGTCCAGGCACGTATGATAAGTTTATCTGCGGGTGGTCATCTATATCCTGCTTCACACGTGAACTTTACACGAAAAGGATAGAGTACCACAAACGCCTAGCGCCCACAACCATGTACTGTGCTACGAAACTTGCTGGCAGGTTAAAATGATCTACTGTATCTGTTCTGGAAATCAGAAACTTTCATTTCACTGGGACCGCTCTTACCGAATAAGCTATCCACTAACGACTCATGACCTAGAACCTCAATCAATTTTTCCAGCACATTCTCCTACTTTCCCAAATTCACTGAAGTTCTCCTGCGTGACTAGTACTCTTGGAAGAAAGGCTATCACAGAAAAACGGCGTAGCCACGGCGCTGAGGTTGTTCCCGGAATGAATGTCCTCACTCTGCAGCGGGATGTGTGCTGTTTTGAATCATCCCGGCGCATTAAAACTGTACACCGGACCGTGACTTTGAACTGTGATGGCGGATAGTTTGACACGTCTGTTTATGAGTTAGTGTGAGAATTGCCCGCGAGAGGAACTGTTCTGGCATTCTCGTTCTAATTAGCTGTTCGATTACAAACGACTTTACAGAAACATTTTTCTCTATTATGTGAATACTACACATGTGATTACACGTTGATGGTTTCTGTGCCAAGACATAATCAAAAGTCATCAATCATGATCGAAGTCCAACAGTCACCTTACTTTCCGAGCATGCCTCGCCCTGTGCAAATTGTCTGTTTCCGTGTTGACTTAGGTTCAAGGCTCCTACTGCAATATTTGTGTGTACCCACTTATTAGTTTATGCCATAATATTTATCAACGTTTTGCTAAGCTGAAAAAAATTATTGTGTGTACGCGATATAAGTAGAAAAGTACAAATTTCAACATTAGTATATTTGCACAGTGTGCCATCACTTGTGGAAACAAAATACCTTTACCCTAACTAACATTAATATTTGCATTTAAATTTTAATAATATGTGCTTTACTACCTATATCTCTACTCATGTTTAGGACTGAAATGAAGGCTACATTTTGCAGGCTTTACTTATTTAGATCTTAGTGGTACAATGCTTTATTCATTCAATAAACCCATTGCTGTGGCGTCCACAATGAAGAACGTATTTATGGAGGAGGAGGAAACGCGTGTTAAACGTCCCGTCGACATCGCGGTCACTGAAGACGGAGCACAAGCTCGAATTAAGGAAAGATGAGAAAGGAAAGCGGCCGTGCCCTTTCAAAGGAACCATCCCGGCATTTGCCTGAAACGACTTAGGGAAACAACAGAACACCTAAATGACGATGGCCAGACGCGTGTTTGAACCGTCGTCCTACCGAATGCGAGTCCAGAAACATGTTTATGATCTTAACAAATGATGTATATAGAGAACACAACAACGTGTAAAAACAAATCGAAACGAAAATTTTGAAACCAATATTGTGTAAGAAGAAGAAGTAGAAAAGTTATCGCTATGAATAGAAAACTAATTGTATGATATCATTAAGAAATAACTAATAGGTCTTTCATATGCCACGTTAAAACTTATTATACTATGCAGAAAAATATAAAAATATAAGTTAATGAGGATAAGTAGGAAAGACAGAGGTGTAACTTCGAATACAGTATTGATAGTCACTTACGTTAAATATCTAAACGTAACGATGCAAAGCGATTTGAAATGGAATGAGCACTTCAGGTTGGTAGTAAGGAAGGCGAATGCTCGACTTCCTTTTATTGGGAGAATTTTGGGAAAGTTTAGCTCATCCACAAAGGCTACGGCGTATAGAACGCTAGCGCGACCCATTCTTGAATAATGTTTGTATGTTTGGCATCCCCACCAAGTCGGATTAAATGAATACATTTGTTACCGGTAAGTTCGATCGGCACGCACGTATTACGAGATTAAACTTTCTGGCACATTAAAACGGTGTGCCGGACCGAGACCAGAATTCGGGATCCTTTCCTTTCGCTGACAGGCGCTCTACAGACAGCTAGCCAAACAACTCGTCCTCACGCCTTTATTTCCGCCAGTACCTAGTCACCTATCTTCGAAACTTCAGAGAAGCTCTCCTGCGAAACTTTAAAGACTAGCACTCCTGCAAGAAAAGATATTGCGAAGACATGGCTTAGCAGTGCAAATCTGCCATCAAGTTTCATACCAGCGCGCACTCTGCTGCAGAGCGAATATTTCGTTATTATTGCGGATATGCATCGTGAACTTAAATGGGAATCCCCGGAGGTAATATGATACTCTTTCCGCAATACACTATTGCGTAAATTTAGAGAACCGGTATCTGAGGCCAATTGCGGAACGAATTGACTACCGCCAACGTACATTTCGCGTAAGGACCACGAAGATAAGATGGGAGAAATTAGCGCTCGTACGGTGATTTTTAGATAGTCGTTTTTCACTCGCTCTGTTTGCGAATGGAATAAGAGGGGAAATGACTACCTGTGATACAAAGTACCCCCTGCCATGCACAGTACGGTGGTTTGCGGAGTATGTATGTAGATGTATTACACAATGAGATAGTGCCTCAGGAGAAGCAGAAAATATTTAAAGAGCTGGTACTATAGACTAATTCGAATCAACTCTTCCACATGTATGACGTGTTCAGCTTTTGTTGGTCACAGAGATTTCGCTGTTCAACTGTTACAAAGTGACTCAAGCAAATATCCACAGAAAGTGCTTACCGAACGTAGCTACACTGAGGTCGTCTTTTGCGTTCTACATGTCAGCTCTATTCATAATCCTAACGATCAATTCGTCTCTTATGTTTACTTTTTCTTTGTAGACATCGCCTTTCAACCACGCCGACGAGCGAAAATCTGAAACGGCGAAGTCCACGGTCCTCGGTGGAAAAATAAACGCGACCGTTTCCGGCGACCCGTCTTCCGGGGAATGTTAGGTTTGGATGCAGCTATAAAATACAGAGGCATCATCATGCTGCAAGGACACACCCTTCCTTGTAACCAAAAGAAACTCTTCGAATAACTGTGGAAGATTGTTTTTAAGAAAAATCTAGATAGAGGGGGGCTGTTAACACAACAGGTTCAATGAGTTGATTGTGTGTTACTCCACATAACACATTTACAGAGAAGAGTTCTTGAAAATGTGTCCCCACAAATGCAATTGAGTTTTCGTAGGACCACTAATCTGAATTACGAATGTTACTGATACCGTCACGAGGGAAAGTGGCTTTAGAAGTAAGCAGAATTAATCGGATTATTCAGCAATTTGCAATTAGCAAAGGAAACAATTCCAATCGTCCCTCTTGATTTCTGTCTGTAAGGCGTTGAATCGCTATAAGTGGTAAGGATAGCGATTGTCCATGTCTGCCACTTGTTTGTTTGTTTGTTTGTTTGTTGTGCGTGCGTGCGTGCGTGCAACGCCAATTGATTCGAGTAGCAATCCTGCGTGTGCTTGTTGACTGACTACGTTATATCAACTGAATAATGCTATCTACGTCATACACAATGTTCTTTTGCACGTTCAAAAAAAAATGTGACTGTTGGGTACTGTCCAGTTTAGTGAAAATACGATTACAAACGCTTGAATCTTGCATTGTGCGGTTAGGAAATCGTAACTGTATTCGCTAATAAGTAGCAACAGTGTTTCCACTACAAAAAAACTTATGGAAATACTGTATCGGCATAAATTTGTAAATAGGTAAGGCATGCTTAAACGATACAGCAGAATTAGCCAAAAATAGTTGTGTAAAGAGCACAACTTCACAACTATAACTTCAAGAAAAATATGACATCGGTAAATTAACCTATAGCAACTGTATTACCAACAGAGAAATCAAAAGCACTCTGTAATCAGCTGTATTCCTGTAATTGCTAGCAACTGGAGACACATATAACACTATTCGAAATCGTCCGTACTATCGCCTGCTAAAATAGTTATTCTTCCTTCTGAAACGCTTTGTATATTTTACGAACGTGCCTTTGTGTAAAGATGGCTGAACGGATCGTACGCTTGTGTGCGGCGTCGGGACCAGTCCGTGAATTCGAGGTGAGCACGTTCAACTTCCTGGACTCCCCAGCGATTTGCAGACCATTGAACCCTCGATGAGAGATTATAATGTGTGTGTGCTCCGGAGGCGGCCACGTGCTGCAACCGCTCCCGAGGACAAGGTCAAGTTCTCAGACAGGTGCCAGACAAGGAGAGGCGGGCGCGTCTGGCGTACCAAGCAATGGAATGTCGGTAAGGGCACGCACACGTTCACCTTACTACGTACCTCATGCTGAAGTGTTTTTGGCACGAAGCTTGCACCAACAGAATATGTCGTTTCCTAAGGTAATTCTACGAGTGCACGGTAATACGAAGGGCTAGAGAATGGTAATTAGCGAAATGATTTTCTTGCAGGGCAACGAAGAACGTGAAACAAGAGGACATTATTGTTGCATTTCTGGCAAGCGACAGTAACATCAAATTGGATTTCCAGTGAATTACTACGTTAAGGTTGTCCTTGGTAGGTGTGAAGGTGTTAGGAGGACGGGTCGCGCATCAGAATCACTGCGTGTCATCGATGCGGCTGGAACAGCATCGACTAACGTATATTCGAAGTTGAATGGAGAGCAGGGGATATGGCGCCTGCGCGGTAACCGAAGTAGCCTTCTCCCGAGACCTGTTTTTCTGTTAAACTACGAGGCGTGTTTTTTAAGTAAGTACTGTTTTGAAATTAAAAGAAGACGTGCTAAGATATCTGAATTTTATTTTTACACGAAAGCCTGTACCTTGTTTTTCTACATAATTTCCGTCAATATTGAGGCACTTGTCATGACGTTGTACCAGTTTTTGAATACCCTCCTCACATAAATCTGCCGCCTGACTTGTTAACCACTGCATCACCACTGTTTTGACTTCGTCATCGTCCTGAAGACGCTGATCGCCCAGGTGTTTCTTGAAGTGCAGGGACAGATGGTAGTCACTGGGCGCAAGATCGGGGCTGTACGGAGGATGATCTTGAGTTTCCTATCGAAAAGATGTGATGAGATCTTTGGTCTGATTCGCCACATGCGGAACTTGCCACGTCTTTTGTTCTGAATTGAACGGCGCAGATTGTGCAATGTCTTACAGTAACCTTGTAACACCTCCGTTTTTATCCCGACCTGATCTGATCGAACAGCAGCCCAATATTTATTATTAACATCACCGTGAACCTAATGGGGCTGGTAATCGGAACTGACTGCTACGGAAGTTGTTACTTTCCAGTTCGTCCTGTTCAATACTATAATACTGAATGTATGATAAGGAACACCAACACAGTTTTACTAATTACGAACTTATATTCTTCTCAAAACACAAAAAGGAGACAGCCACTGCCTTCGTCATACATATCTAATTACGGCTAATCTCAGCACAAGCTTTCTTCATTTGCCATTATCGTCACACGCTAATCCATCACTGCATCCAACACTGCAATCCAAGGTTACGCCGGCGCGGTAGACGCGAAACTAAATATCGGCACTAGTAGCGTCACTGATCACTTTTATGAAGATACTTCCTACTTTCTCGGTATTTATTTATTATTTAGGGATCTAACCACGGCGATGGTGACACCCTTCTCGGTTAAAAACCCTGTATTCCAATAATGCCCGCCCCCCTCCCCCCCCCCCCCCACACACACACACTATTCCCGCCAACCACTCTGGCGTATCTCGACACTCGCACTCGCAAACGTCACAATCGATTGTTCGCCCTATTGACCTGTGCCGAGTGCAAAGTTATGGTAAGGGCCTACGGACCCCTTACAACCTGCTGCATTGATTGTCTCATTACGTGGCAGAAATTCCACAAGCAAAGCTTCTTTTCTGTCCCAAAAAACTGTGCACATGACTTTCCGGGCAGAAATTGTTTGCTTAAACTTCACTTCTCTGGATGAATCTGACCTCCCTACAGCGCCCAGTGACTACCATCTGTTGCTGCACTTGAAGAACCACCTGGGCGGTCAGCGTCTTCAAGACGATGACGAAGTCAAAACAGTGATGATACAGTGGTTAACAAGTCAGGCGACAGACTTCTGTGAGGAGGGTATTCAAAAACTGGTACAACGCTATGACAAGTGCTTCAATATTGACGGAAATTATGTGGAAAAGTAGATTAAAGTACAGGCTTTCATGTAAAAATAAAATTCAGATATCTTAGCACGTCTTTTTTTAATTTCAAAACGGTACGTAGTTGAAAGACACGCCTCGTACTTCAGACGATAGAGCGCCTCTAGCGGGGGCCTACCCGGAGTGGCAGTAGGAACTGAAGAGGAGCGGGCAGCCCTGGGACCCGCAGCCCATGGCTGCTTCATTAATTCGCTGGCTGCTGTGGGCCGCTGGGCTGCATATTTCCAGGGACAGGATTCCCTAAAAGAGAGCCGTGTCACCGACAGACGCTAGAGGAGGATGCTGCTTAGGCGGCCGGGTTGGGAGTGAAGGTCTTTGAAATTAGTGCGCAGGAAACACAGGAGAGGAGCGCCTGTACCCTCAACGGGATGGTTCATTTCCGTGACTACCGCAGGTCGACGATAAGAAAATGGAGTGACTAAGTACTTAAGATACCTACAAATGACCAGGCTACAGTTTTGTAGAGGTGTATGCCACAGACGGGATATGAACAATCGCACCTTTTCCGAGCTTCACAATATGAGAGGAGACTGGATCACAAACTCTTACCGATGAAGGAAATCGGTCGTCATATTCAAATTAATTATCCTGGCATTCACCTTATGTGATTTAGAGAAATCGCAGAAAAGAACCTGAACGGCCAGGCAGCGTTTGCTGCTGATAGGATTGTTTGGACACATGACGTCAAGGTCTTTAGCACCCACGTTAAAATCTGATGAACTGACTGGGCAATCACTGCATCACTCTGCGGTACGTGAAAACCAACATGTGATCTTAGGCTTGAGTCCAGACAATTAACAAAATTTTAAAAGCTGTACAACACTCGCCTCATCGTCAACTAAAACCCAGTGAAGGTCCTAACTCATTCCTGTTCTTTCCTCAAGATATAAAATGTACTCAGTTACAATGTACCGTATAGTGATTTTTACGCTACATGTATTATAGACTAGGTGGTCCTTTCATCAGTATATAAAGTCTTCTGTTAGGGGCAGTGTCTTATTCTGAAACAGATAGGTTGCTTGCCATGGCTGGATAGCTGGCTTCACCTACCGGTGTACATTGCCCCACAAGGGGATTTCAACCGCCGTCGTTCAGAATGCGAGCCAATGTTTGCCACTACAACATCTCATTCGGTAAGACTTACATAGAAACGTTTGAATACGGAATTTCGTCATATGTTGTCTCTGTGTGCAGCATCTACACTCTAACCTGGATTACTGTTTTACTGCCAGTGACCTACCATGTATATTATTGGTCTATTCCTCATCCTCATCAGTGCTACATATTACATGGCTTGTCTCCAAACCAGGCATTAGCTAATGAAGGTTTCTCGGGTCTCCAGCCGGGTGATAGCGTTGATATCTCGCGACGTTTCGGGAAGTGTCATACTACCCACCTTCGCCAGAAGATGGGTAGTATGACACTTCCCTTAACGTCGCGAGTTATCAACGCTATCACCCGGCTGGAGACCCGAGAAACCTTCATTAATAGTTTACGACGGGAAAGCCTACAGTCACATACAGGCATTAGTTATTATTTTGAAGTTAGCTGCACTGAAGTACACATCCACATATTAAAAGATGAAATGTCACTTAGCTGAGTATTTTGATTTCTTCATTGTCTTCTTTAGAGGCATGATAGTATCTGTGGATCCTCTTCTCGAACGGAGAAAATTGACTGACGAAAGGATTGTGAAAATCGGGTGATTCTCGATATACTGAATGAAGTAAAGTATGTGAACTTTTAAACGTTTGTATTCTGCAACATTTCACATGTTATGACAGCACAATTTGAACAAATACAACCGATAACATATCTGCTTCCTGTGGACACACAAACGACTACTTGCATAAGTCCGTAAAGAACGAAGAAGAACAGAGATACAACGCAAAGCAAGAAGTTTACAGCTTTGTCAGAGAAATGTTTTCTGTAAAACGCTTCAACATTGTTTTCAATACATGGAATATAAACATTTAAACGTTAAATAATTTTTATGAACATGAATTCATTTTTATGTAAACAGAGATATTGATTCCGCTGGTATCGTAGGATTCCCAATGTTTCATTGGCGTTATTACATTATAACAAACACTTAAAACAAATTTGGCTGCAGACTGTAAGACCACCTTCAGGCTAAATTGAAACAACCCAGTTCGCAAATCGCCTTCACTGGCCCCAACTCCACAACCCACCTTACAGTGTGTGGCGGAGGGTGCTTTGTATACTGCTGTCACTTCCTATTTTTCTGTTCCGGTTACAAAAATTTCAGGGGGAGAACGATTGCTGGTAAGCGTCTGTGTGACCTCGAATATCTCTGACTTTACCTGCTTGGTCTTTTTAGGAGAGATAAGCAGGAGGAAGCAATGTGTCGCTTGAATCTTCTACGAACGTATGCTCTCGGAATTTTTACACCGTGATGCAAATCACCTCTCTTGCGGTGAACGCTACTGGTGTTTGCCGACCTCTGCGACGCTTACGTGCTTGCTAAATTAACCTCTAACGGAAACTCGCTGCTCTTCTTTCGATCTTCTCTGGTTCCTCTGTCAATTCTATCTGGCACTGATAACAGAATGACATGCAATATTTGCGTGCTGATAGAATGAGGATTTTTGTCGACTATGTCCTTTGTGCATAGACTATATTTCTCCAGCGTTCTTTTAGTGTATCTCAATCTGGCACTTGCCTTTCCTGCGATTAGTTTCATGTAGTCGTTCCATTTTAAATTGCTCCATACGCGTACTCCTAAAATTTTTGTGGATGTGTCTGCTTCCAGTGATTGTTTAGCAACCGCATAATCATCCAATAACGAGTCTTTCTGCCTGTTCATGCGAAATAGGAAAATACAAGCACAATGCTCATTACCACGTTGAATTTACTCAAGCGTTCAAAGAGGAAGGGAAGATTTCATGCAGGACATCAGAATCACCTGGTGATACAGTTTCTACAGAGATGCGAAAAGCTTCAGCAATGCCCTGAACAATATGTATGCCAAAAGACAGCTAATGGCCCACTTTGTCACAACTGTCTCTTCTTGCAGCTCATTCTCGTTAACTCTTCCTCCCCCACCTTTTTCCTCTCCTCCTCTTCTGTCCTAGCAACCACTGTCACTCATTCCAATCCTCTCCTCTTTCACCATCCCTTCCATTACTTCTGATATCAAACAAGGCTTCAGAACTGCTAATCTAATCAATGACATTCTTAATGCCCTCCATTATTTTGTTACAACAACAAGAACAACAACAACCACCACCACCACCACCACCACCACCACCACCACCACCACCTGTCATACTGCCCTTGCATATGAGTAAAATGAAGTAAAATGTGTGTATGGCTTCATTGGCTGGGAGACCCCGTTCGGTAAGTTCGGGCTCTTGGTACAAGTCTTTCTTCTATTTGATGCTACTTAGGCAACTTGCCCGTCGATGACAGTAAAACGATGGGAACAACACACACACACTCAGGCGAGAGTGGAAAAAATTCGGCCGCAATGAGTACCGAACCCGGGACCCAGGGACAATGGCTAAGAACACTGACCACAAGATCACCAACAACTGACTGTAGTTAGTACGAGTCTTAGAAGCTATACGAGACGCGTAACGATCAGTGGCTAAAATGCAATTGGTTTGTGACTGATATTAGAACGGAAGTGTGGATTAAACACGTACAGGATTGTGTAAGCACTGTATTCATCACGTTGAATCTTATTACATAGACAATATCAAACATTAAAAGCATTTTCACAAATAATAAAGTTCAAAGAGTACACAGATATTTCGAAGAGTAACTATTGTTCCATATTTCACGTTATATTCTTCAAATCAATAAATGTGTTGACTACGTACTTTCTACAGTAGCCTGTCTTGTTCCTCATCGTTCAAGCTATCTGCATACCAAATTTAATCAAAATCGGTTCAGCGTTTTAGTCGTGAAAGCTTAACAGACTTTCTTTCGCATTTATAATATTAGTAAGGATTGGGAATTGCTACTTGTGTTAATAACGCAAATTATTATCATCATCGAGTTCGTTATGTAATAACCAATTAATATTCTTAATTCCTCCATTATTTTGTCACCACCACCACCACCACCACCACCACCACCACCACCACCACCGTCAATTATTTTTCTTAATAATTAAAGTTATTACTATTATTTTGAGTGTTACGTAGTATTTTTGTGTGTGTTATTCGTGATCAGATATAATAGATGACCTTAACCTTTTCGGTCACGAATTATTTTTTTCCTGAAAAAATCATGGCTTTGCTATTTAGTTCTTCGAATTAAATTAGTATTTTTCAGATGTATAAAATATTCCGAGGTGCCCCCAAGAGGAGTTACAACGCGTCCCCAAATGAGGACATTGTGTTCAAGTGTCTGCCAGTATAAGTCGAAAACTCGAAGTATTTTATTTGATTTTATTTCATAAAAATACATAAACTATGGTTTTACACTTGTGAAGAATGATAATCAGACAAACAGTTGTTTTTTCTATCGAGACATAAGTGAATGCTAAATTTTACACAATAAAATTTGTTTTTGCCCTTGCAACCCAGTTTCTTGCACCTGTCAAATGATTTTTTTTTTTCAACGTTGTCCAAGCAAATATCAGCTTCTAGACGAACTTCCGAATTAACTCGTTTGGAAGTGGCATTGGACTCACCAGTGGGACGCCCCCTTTTCCTGGCAGCTTGGCTTATCTATCAGTACTTTCACCACAGTTGCCTTAAAGTGAAGCAAATCAAGTTTCTTATTTTTAGGAACAATTCTGATGCGTTTTTCCCTTACTCAGTCCATGCATTTACACATGCAATATCAATTGCATGAACAAACACGGCTGTTGAAAATAGTGTTCGGTTTCAAAAGCAGCTAACTTCATGTTGTCTTCGGGTGCAAATCCCGGTAAATGCCCAATAGGCGTGGCTGTCCGGACGCACAGGGCATGAACAGACATCAGACTTACAGTCTGGACATTCAAAGTTGCCTTTCAGTCTGTTACGATTAGAATGGACATTTTTCTTATTCAGCTTTAGGCTGGCTGCGTTGTAACAAATTAGTACGCAACAATAACATTCGCGCTGCCCCTGCATTGTCGTTTGGATGGGAAGAGTGTTTCGTGGTTATCTCAGTGTCACTTATCATGCAGTTAGCGGGCTTTGCGTCTAGACTTCTCAGCATCCAGTGTACCGTATGGTATAAAACGTCGAACATTACTTCCACCACTGTCCTCTTGTTCAAAATTATCGCCAGGATCATCGGATAGATCGTCATTTTCAGAAAAAAAATGGCTCTGAGCACTATGGGACTCAACATCTATGGTCATAAGTCCCCTAGAACTTAGAACTACTTAAACCCAAGTAACCTAAGGAATCACACAACACCCAGTCATCACGAGGCAGAGAATATCCCTGACCCCGCCGGGAATCGAACACGGGAATTTTCAGAAAATTAAGGCGCTCTATAACTATTTCTGCAAGTGACCGTCTATCAGACTCGGGGCATTGTGAAAACATTGTAAGATGACTAAAAAGACAGCGAAATAGTGTCCTAAATTTCTATGCTATTACAACCATTCAATCACAATGTCCTCATTTGGAGACATGTATAAAGTTACAAATATGTCACTTACCTTTCGTTCTGAAAGATACCTTTAGTTTTCACATTCAAGAATGCAGATTTCTACGCACAAATGAATTTTTTACCTAAACTCAGTCGATATTAACCAGCCGATGGAAGGTACAAAGATTACTGGGTAGCGTCCATATGACTGCGCGCATTCAGTTTTGTTTTGTGGCACCACAGACGGACAGGATATGTCGACATGATTCTCAAATAAACTCTCTGTTTGTGACAATATGAGGACAACAGTCATAAATGGTAAAATTTAACTAATTTTAATATGGTAAGTACTTATTTGGTATGTCCTTATATGAGGACGCCATGACCGAAAGGCTTAACGCGCTAATATGGTCGGCTTTTAAATAGGCAATAAATAAATACTTTGGTGTCCGCGATGTTATCAAAGTGGTGGGTGAGCTGGCAATGGAGAGTAGAAGTTGATTTGCCCTACTGGGCAGCAGATTCGCCGCCTTTAAGCAGTAAGCTTACTGCATGAGCCTGCCAGGCAACGACCTGTGGATGAGAACGCGACTCCCTGACAGGTGATACCTGTACATCGAAACCAGTCATTCTCGCCACCTGCCGGCCTGACGCCCTGTACCGGTTTGGAGGCGTGCAACTAAATCGACAGCGTCTGGCCTTTATGAGCGCACAGGATTTTCTTCTTCCTCCGCTCCTTCTCTGGTATATCGTCTTAACGACAGGTACCTGCTAGGCGCTACTTTCCTTTGTTCTGTGCCTCCTCCTCAGCCTGCAGGTAGCGTCGTCCTTTTTTAATTTCGTCCAGCACTCCATGTCGTCGTCTTCCACAAGCTCTATTCCCTGCAATCTTCCCTTCAATGACTTAGTTCCGGAGAATTTCTTCACGGTATGTGTTCCTGCCAAGATTTTATCGCTATTCTTCCCATATCGACTTGTTTCCTGTCCACTCCTATCCTTAAAAGTACCACTCCATTCGTTATTCTGCCAGTCCATGACTCGCCGGCAGAGTTCAGATAAAAAAAATATTGCCCAATCTCTTAATTCTATCTTAATATTTTTGGTTTAATTGATCCATTTTACTGATTGTTCTAAATGACCAGAGTTGCCCAACGCAATGTTTCTAAGAACTCGCTTACTTATATAACTACACAATAAGCACACTCCTGAAAAAAAAAGAAAAAAAGGAAAAACCACACTAATAATAAATAACCAACGTGAGCTCGTTCAATGTATATAGTAGCTATGCATCAATTAAGTCAGTTCTGCCTTTATTCATTCTAAATATCAAGCCAATACATCAAATTTATTAACTGTGGGTAAAGTAAGTAATATAACTTCTGTGATATAAAACGTATTGGATTATTTTCTTTTTAATGCTCCATGTAGTTGCGTTAACCAGTCCCTACTGCACTTAGTAAACAGCCACGCCAAACAGGCTTAGCCCACTGCGTGCTAAGCAGTTTCAATTTTTAATCACTCAGAAGCTTATATCAAAAATGTTCAACGTACACACCCAACTCACTTCAGCGGTACTTCCAGATCCTCTAAGCGAAGTGTAACTGACTTGACAATTTTCCGTAGCAAACGAACACGTCGATTGGCAATGTGGCAGAAGCACTAACTCAAGATTTAAACATGTATTGCGGCAACTGAAGATGGCTGAAAGCCTAAAACGCGTATTGTTGTAAATAAAAATACATAAAAAAGTGGCTGGTTCCTGTGTTTCTTACAGTGCTTTACTGTCAACAGACACTTCTCATTTTCTAAATTATTCTACATATTAATATTCTACTTGCACAGTTTTCGCCACCAAACTTCCTAAGCACCTCACATATTTTACTTGTTCCTAACTCTTTCCCTCCAATGATGTTTTAACAGAGCCTTCATATTGAACGATTCTCATTACTTTAATCTTTCCTGTTTTTATCCCCATTCCACCTTTTCCCACTTTCACAAACCTCTTTATCATAAACTGTAGTTCATCTGTTTCAACCAGTACTGCACACTTACTTGTCTTTATCCTTTTTCTTCCTACTATTATGTGTCTCGTTTTTTCTAATGCCTTGTATGTTAGTTTCTTAGCATAATATTGAAAACCGTGGATAAAAAGAATAACAACCTTGTCTAACATCTGTTCCAATATTTGTCCATCTGTCATTATCATCAATCGCCGTCACTTGCAAAAGCAAAAATCTTATATTTCCCTCACTATCTCACGGACCCTTACAACTTCTGTGGCGCGCACAGGCTGGTTGGTGCGCGAGTACGAGTGTGCGGGCGTGAACTTTGAACAGCGTGTTTATACAAGTGCTGCAACTACCCTGTTCCGGGAAGATGTGTTTTGACAGTGAGTCCTGCACCAAACGCTATCTAGGCTTCTAGCTTCTACCAGCGATTAAAACTCAGCTACTTGACACTTCAGCGCAGACTGTGTCAACAATTTGTTTCGTTTTACACGAAGATGATGCGAATTCAGTCATTGTATCAAAGGAACATAATAATGTTGTTTACCACGTCTTCATTAATTAGGTACTGGTCAAAAATAATTATATGAAATCACGCTCCAACGTGAGACGCGACTAATGTCTAGCGCTAACTCGAGCAGTACATGAAGCCTCGCCATTCATTTACATTGCTACCAGAAGAAATGTCGTTAACTTCTTGCTGTTAAAATTTGATTTCGTCTGTCAGTGTTGTGACGTCACCAGCAACACGTGGCCGCATGGCATTTGAGTCGGTGGTAATAAATGACAGCAGCTACAGTTAAATGGCTATTCGTAGTACATAACGGCTTATTCGAATACCGGACGCATAGCGTCCTCTGCAAAAGGAAACAAAATTTCGTTCGAGTGTTATTTGTTTCGGTAGAGGGGGGTGGTTTTTGTGGTTTTAGGGCGCAAAACTTCTATGGTCATTAGCGCCCAGCCCGTGACGTAGAAAACAGGAAAAAAACGAAATTTAAAATCAGCAGCAATGGAAACAAAGTCAGAAAATTTGAGAAACTAAAGGCAGAAGGAATGCTTAAAAGTCCACTATAGAAAGGGGTTGGTTGTCCCCCAAAAAAAAGCTTCAAATGACTGACGTCATTTCACTGTCACTAATAAACTGTAGAACGCGGTCAGCTGAGCGCGTGTCATCTGCTAAAATCGACGATAGATCAGGCGATAGCTGTAGACGGGAGCGTAACGGATTAAAATAGGGGCATTCAATTAAAAGGTGTCTGACCGTCCACAGCTGAGAGCAGTGGGGACAGAGTGGGGGAGGATCACTGCTTAAAAGATGTCGATGACTAAAAAGACAGTGCCCTATCCGGAGTCGAGCTAAAATTACCTCCTCCCGACGACGCGTTCGGGAGGAAGAGGTCCAAGCGCAAGGAAGGGCTTTCACTTCCCGCAATTTATTGTGGGGAAGTGTTGACCAATGCACATGCCATAATTGAGTAACTTGGCGACATAAACCGCTCCGTAGATCGGTAAACGGAAGAGACTGAAGAGCAGGCCGAGGAAGAGAGACTGCAGCCTTGGCCGCTATATCGGCCGCCTCATTTCCACAGATACCAGCGTGTCCCGGGAGCCAGAGGAACGCCACTGAGACGCCCCCCAGGTGGAGCAAGCGCAGACAGTCCTGAATCCGGTGGACCAGAGGGTGCACAGGGTAAAGAGCTTGGAGACTTAGGAGAGAGCTGAGAGAATCTGAGCAGATTACGTACTGTATCCGCTGATGGCGGCGGATGTAGTGGACAGCCTGGAGAACAGCGTAAAGCTCCGCAGTATAAACCGAACACTGGTCAGGAAGCCGAAAGTGATTTGGGGTGTCGCCAACAATATAGGCACTCCCTACACCTAACGATGTTTTCGAGCCATCGGTGTAAATAAATGTGGCTTCCGTCATTTGTGCACATACAGCAGCAAATGCCCGACGGTAAACAAGTGTAGGGGTACCATCCTTGGGAAATTGACATAGGTCTCTGAGCAAGTCGATCCGGGGACGGAACCAAGGCGGTGCTGTACCCCAAGTTGTCAAGAAGGTTTTAGGAAAGCGGAAGGAAAGAGAATGGAGCAGTTGACGGAAGCGGACTCCCGGGGGTAGTAGGGAGGAGGAGCGGCCTGCATACCCGACATCAAAGGAGGCGTCGAAAAAAAGGTTATGGGCTGGATTAGCAGGCATGGAAGACAGATGGCTAGCATAACGACTCAGAAGGACTGCCCGCCGATTGGACAGCGGAGATTCAGCAGTCTCAGCATAAAGGCTTTCCACAGGGCTGGTGTAAAAAGCTCCAGACACTAAACGTAATCCACGGTGGTGGATAGAGTCGAGACGCCGAAGAATAGACGGCCGAGCAGAGGAGTAGACTATGCTTCCATAATCCAATTTCGAGCGCACTAAGGCGCGATAGAGGCGGAGAAGGACCACTCGGTCCGCTCCCCAAGAGGTACCATTCAGGACACGGAGGGTGTTAAGGGAACGCAGACAGCGAGCCGAAAGATAGGAAACGTGGGAGGACCAGCACAGTTTTCTGTCAAACATAAGACCCAAGAATTTAGCGACGTCGGAAAACGGAAGGTTGACAGGACCTAGATGTAAGGAGGGCGGAAGAAACTCCTTACGTCGCCAAAAATTAACACAAACGGTCTTACTGGGTGAGAAACGGAAGCCGGTTTCGATGCTCCACGAGTGGAGGCGATCGAGACATCCTTGAAGACGTCTTTCAAGAAGGCTGGTCCGTTGAGAGCTGTAGTAGATCGCAAAATCGTCCACAAAGAGGGAGCCCGAGACATCAGGAAGGAGACAATCCATAATTGGATTAATGGCGATGGCAAACAGTACAACACTCAGCACGGAGCCCTGGGGTACCCCGTTTTCTTGGGAGAAAGTACGGGAGAGAGTAGTGTTCACCCGCACCCTAAATGTGCGCTCTGCCATAAATTCGCGAAGAAAAAGGGGCAGCCGGCCTCTAAAGCCCCAAGAGAACAGTGTGCGGAGGATGCCTGTCCTCCAACAGGTATCGTACGCTCTCTCCAGATCAAAAAATATTGCTACCGTTTGGCGTTTCCGGAGAAAATTGTTCATGATATAAGTGGAGAGAGCAACAAGATGGTCAACAGCAGAACGATGCTTTCGGAATCCGCATTGGGCTGGTGTTAAAAGACTGCGGGACTCCAGCCACCAAGCTAAACGGTAATTCACCATTCGCTCCAAAACCTTACAGACACTACTCGTGAGAGAAATGGGGCGATAGCTAGAGGGGAGATGTTTGTCCTTTCCAGGTTTCGGAACGGGAACGACAATAGCTTCCCGCCATCGCCTGGGAAAGGTACTGTCGGTCCAAATTCGATTATAAAGGCGAAGGAGGTAACGCAGGCTATGGGTTGATAAATGCAGCAACATTTGGACATGGATACCATCCGGTCCTGGGGCGGAGGAGCGAGAAGAAGAGAGTGCATGTTGGAGTTCGCGCATGGAGAAAACAGTATTGTAGCTTTCGCGATTTTGAGAGGAGAAAGCAAGATGTCGCACTTCCGCTGCACGTTTTTTCGGGAGAAACGCCGGCGGGTAATTTGAAGAGCTCGAAATCTCAGCAAAGTGCTGACCCAATGAGTTAGAAATTGCGACGGGGTCCACTAAGGTATCATGCGCGACAGTGAGCCCAGAGACCGGGGAGAAACTAGGCGCGCCTGAGAACCGTCGAAGCCGACTCCAAACTTCCGAGGAGGGAGTGAAGTTGTTAAATGAGCTAGTAAAGAATTTCCAGCTTGCCTTCTTGCTATCGCGGATGACGCGACGGCATCGCGCACGGAGCTGCTTATATCGGATACAGTTGGACAAAGTTGGATGGTGACGGAAAATGCGAAGAGCACGTCGCCGCTCACGTATTGCGTCACGGCATGCCTCGTTCCACCAAGGGACTGGAGGGCGCCGGGGCAATTCGGAGGTGCGTGGTATTGAACGTTCCGCAGCTGTGAGAAGAACGGCGGTAAAATGTGTGACCTCATCGTCGACGCTGGGAAAGCGACGGTCATCGAATGTCGCTAGAGACGAAAAAAGTGTCCAATCGGCTTGGGCAAACTTCCAGCGTCGCGAGCGCATATATGGCAGTTGAGGCTGCAGTCGAAGAACACATGGAAAGTGGTCACTCGAGTGTGTATCATCAAGGGCGAACCATTCGAAGCGCCGAGTTAGCGGAACAGTACCGACCGCAAGGTCCAAATGGGATAAATTTGCCGTGGAGGCAGACAAAAATGTGGGGACCCCAGTGTTGAGGCAGACTAAATCCGCTTGGTGGAAGACGTCTAGCAATAGTGAGCCACGTGGACAAGGATGTGGAGATCCCCAAAGCGGGTGGTGGGCATTGAAGTCCCCAACCAGCAAATAGGGGGGTGGAAGCTGATCAAGAAGATGAAGGAGATCAGCTCGTGTCATTGGTGTAGACGATGGAATGTATACCGTACAAAGAGAGAACGTGTATCCAGAAAGGGAAAGACGGACGGCGACAGCTTGGAAGGAAGTGTTTAAGGGGATTGGGTGATAATGGAGAGTATCATGGAGCAGAATCATGAGTCCTCCATGGGCTGGAGAGCCTTCAACAGAGGGGAGGTCATATCGGACGGACTGAAAATGAGGGAGAACAAAGCGGTCATGGGGACGCAGCTTTGTTTCCTGAAGACAGAAGATGACCGGCGAGTAGGATCGTAAGAGGATCGACAATTCCTCCCGATTGGCGCGAATTCCGCAGATATTCCAGTGGATAATGGACATAGGGTGAACAGAAAATGGAGGAACGTGACCAAGGGTGCTGTCAAATCAACGACTGCTCAGAGCTTGCGACCGACAGCATGGAATGGCATTCAGTCGAAGGCAGAAGATCCTGATCCATAGGTTGGTCAGGAGCAGCTCCTGCCACCAACGATCGGCCAGTTGACCGGCCACCAACAGTGCGCCTCGGCGACACAGAAGATGGCCGAGGGCGATTTCCGCCAGGTGGTGCTGTAGATGGGACACGCCTTGGCGGAGAAGGAGAGGAACTGTGTTTCTTCGTAGCCTTCTTGGAGGTATGTTTAGATGATTGAGGAACCGATGGTTGTGAAGTTGCAGTACGTAAAAACACTTCACGAGAATGCTCTTTTTTTGAAGACTTGGCGTCTGACTTTTGGGCTCGAGATTTAGCAGAACCCGACGAAGGGTGAGCCATAGAGTGGGCAGGCGAAAGAGGTGAGGTTGAACGGGCGATCTTTGCGCTGGCCGATCTGACGACCGTGGTACTAAATGTGAGGTCGCAAGTCTGCGTGGCCGCCTCCTTTGTTGGCCGAGGAGAAGCAAGGACAGTGCTGTATTTTCCTTTCTGAGGCACGGTGGGCTGTCGACTGGCGAGTAACTTTCGAGCAGCAAAGGTCGACACCTTTTCCTTCACTCTTATTTCCTGGATCAGCTTTTCGTCCTTAAAAACAGGGCAATCTCGAGAGGAAGCAGCGTGGTCACCCATACAGTTGATGCAGCGAGGGGATGGAGGTGGACAAGCACCCTCATGGGCATCCCTGCCACACGTAACACATTTGGCCGGATTGGAACAGGACTGGCTGGTGTGGTTGAACCGCTGACATCGATAGCAACGCGTAGGGTTTGGGACATAAGGGCGAACGGAAATTATCTCATAGCCTGCTTTGATTTTTGATGGGAGTTGAACTTTGTCAAATGTCAAGAAGACAGTGCGGGTTGGAATGATGTTCGAGTCAACCCTTTTCATAACCCGATGAACAGCCGTGACGCCTTCGTCAGACAGATAGTGCTGAATTTCTTCGTCAGACAATCCATCGAGGGAGCGCGTATAAACGACTCCACGCGAGGAATTTAAGGTACGGTGCGGTTCCACCCGGACAGGGAAGGTGTGGAGCAGAGAAGTACGCAGCAATTTTTGAGCCTGGAGGGCACTGTGTGTTTCTAACAACAGGGTGCCATTCCGTAATCTGGAACAAGACTTTACAGGACCCGCAATTGCGTCGACACCTTTCTGAATAATGAAAGGGTTGACCGTGGAAAAGTCGTGACCTTCGTCAGACCGAGAAACAACAAGGAACTGTGGCAACGATGGAAGAACCGTCTGTGGCTGAGACTCAGTGAACTTACGTTTGTGAGCAGACATAGTGGAAGGTGAGGAAACCATTGCGGAAGAATCCCCCATGATTACCGGCGTCTCCGATGGCGCGCTCCTCCCTTGTGGGGGCCCTCACCGAGGGCACACCCGCCTTAGGTGATTGTTCACACCTCAGGTCACACCTCCCGACAAACGGACGGAGGGACCAATCGGCACTTTCGGAAGGTATCAGCTCGGGTAATCACCCCTCCCTGGGCCTGGCCTTTACCAGGGGGTACGTACGTGTCCTACCTGTCTACCCGGGGCGGGGAATTACGCGTTACCCCGTCACCGGCTACGCATGGAAGTGCGTGGGTCGGCCTTCAGACACGCACAGGGAGGAAGAAAGAGACAGGGAAAGGAAAGAAGAGAGGTCTCAAACGCCGCAGCGGAGAAAAGGGTAAAGAGAAGAGGTAAAGAGAAGAGGTAAGGAATAGAGAAGGACGAAGAAAGATGAAGACATACAAGCAAGGAAGGCGAAGAGTGCGGTACATTTACAAGCGTCCGTCTCCGGACGTAGGCACAAACCATACTCCCCAGAGGGGGAGAAAGGGAAGGAAAGAGCCAGAGGTGAGGGGGGGGGCCAAGATGGGGGATGGGGAAGGATACAGAAAGGGAAGGTATGCAGCCCGGAAGGGAAGGAAGGCCACATTAGCTCGGGGTCCCGTGCTCGCTACACACGTATCCACAAAAGAGTTGTGGATCCCCTGGGGGGTGTTTCGGTAGAGTTCAGTAATTCGCTTATTTATATAGATATACATAATAATGAATTACATACGACAAACTGAGGAAGTGTCTAAGCACTCTATAGATCTGGTATGTAATAAGAACGCTAAATTTATATTTTCCTGTAATAGTCTTGAGCCCGAAGACTTGTTTGTTGCAATTCCCCAAACTAGTTTACACTGTTCAATTACTTTGATCTCTACGTAACTACAGCAACCTATGTCCACTTGAACCTTTTGCTGTAATTCAGCCTTTGTATTCCTTTACATTAGCTGTAGGAAGCAACGCAAACTTACGGACGAGATGGCTGAAGCAATACACGGAGAAGAATCATCGGGAAACGCTAAGAAGGGCGAAGGGCGACAAGTGCGAGGGGCGTTTGAAAAGTAAAAATAAAAACTACTTACGTGCTTGGGGTAAACCTTTATTTTTCGGTATAGTCTCCTTTCAAACTTATACACTTCGTCCAACGCTGTTCTAATTTGTTGATCCCTTTCCCAATAATAGGAATTGTCCAAGTCTGCTAAATAGCTATTAATTCACCACCTCGTTTGAATAAAATCTTTGTCCCGCCAGGCCGGCCGCGGTGGTCTCGCGGTTCTAGGCGCGCAGTCCGGAACCGTGCGACTGCTACGGTCGCAGGTTCGAATCCTGCCTCGGGCATGGATGTGTGTGATGTCCTTAGGTTAGTTAGGTTTAAGTAGTTCTAAGTTCTAGCGGACTGATGACCACAGCAGTTGAGTCCCATAGTGCTCAGAGCCATTTTTTTTGTCCCGCCAGCCATTTCTTCAAATTGGGGAACAAATGGTATTCCGAGGGAGCCAAGTCTGGAGAACGGGGGGAGGGGGGGGGGGGAGGGGAGGGAGGGGGGGAATGTGAAACGAGTTGGAATCCTGTTTCCTTTAATTTTGCGACCACAACTGCTGAGTTGTGCGCTGATGCATTGTCTTAATGGAAAAGGACTTTTTTGCGGTCCAATCGCCGGGGTTATTCTTGCAGCTTGGTTTTCAAACGGTCCAATAACGATGAATAAAATGCACCTGTAATAGTTGTACCCTTTTCCAGATAGTCAATGAGGATTATCCCTTGTGAATCCCAAAAGACAGTCGCCATGACCTTTTCGGCCGAAGGAATGGTCTTCGCCTTTTTTGGTGCAGATTCTCCCTTGGTAACCCATTATTTAGATTATTGTTTGGTCTCAGAAGTATACTAATGTATCCATGTTTCATCCACAGTGACGAAACGACGCTTGAAGTCCTCCGGATTCTTCCTGAACAGCTACAAACCATCATTGCAACAATTCACGCGATTCCGTTTTTGGTCAAGCGTGAGCAATCGCGGAACCCATCTTGCGGATAGCTTTCTCATATACCCCTTCATTCGAGATGCCCACAGCACTAACATTCTCACGCACTTTAACTCTTCTGTCTCCATCACCATATCACGGATTTTATCAATAATTTCTGGAGTCTTAACCTCCAAAGCGTGTCCAGAACGTTCAGCAATACTTGTGCCCATATGGTCACTCCGAAAATTTTGAAACCACTTATAAACTGTTCTAATCAAAGGTGCAGAGTTACCGTAATGTTTATCAAGCATCTCTTTAGTCTTATGAGGCGTTTTGACTTTCATAAAGTAAAGTTTAATCACCACACGAAATTCTTTTTCCTCCATTTTTTGACAATCACTCGACTTTCTTGGTTCACACGAGTGCCAAACACAAAGAAATAGACCAATATGGCTGAAACTTGGTGTGCGTTCTTTCCAAAGATGCTACTAACTAAACATGAGCTCGATATGCCCCGGCGTTCCCATCTCTCGGACTTTGCACGGACTTTTCAAACGCCCCTCGTACACTCGGCAGTTTGCTATTGTTCACGTTATTGTTTGATATGCGCGGGAAGCATTACGAAATACAGGCATTGCTGATAGAAGGAGAGGAAATGGTCGACCACGGTCAACTACAGCAGCATATTACCGCTACGTTGTGGGACATGCGGAAACGGATACATACAGCAGGTGCAACTGCAACCACATTAATCAGGCCTGCAAAGCACTCAGTTTCACGCTCCACAGTGGCATGGCTATGGCTGCACTGGGGGTGGGGGCTGGTCTCTGTGGGTTGTGTCCCGTTGACACCCGCACATGGGCAGCACCGTCTGCAGTGGTGCCAACAACAGGAACGAGACTGATGAGGAGGAGGGAGTGCCTCTGGACGTACCCCCATATTGCTAAAGATTCGAAAACCTAATGAACCCCGAACATTGTCGAACGTTATCGTTTTAGTGGTTCAGTGCCATGTTGTGGGGAGGCATAATGTTGCCTGGGCATATTCACCAATTCTCTGTACACGATACTCTCATCAGTCAACGCTATTTTGACACTGTACTTCGTACACGTGTTTTTTCAAAGTTGCAGTAGGCCTTGACTTCATTTTGTGGCTGACAATGCGTAACTGCATCGAACAGCGCTTGTGGAGCAGCTCTTGGAACGAGAGGATATGTTCGGCGAATGCACTGGCCTGTCCGTCCCCCCATCGAGCACGTGTGGGGTGCGTTGGGGAGACTTACTCCAACACGTCCACAAGCGCTAACGACCGTCAAGCAGGTTGTCAATCGCTCTGGTGGACGAATGTTCCATCAACGCCTTACCAGCCTTGTTGTCAGCATAGGAGCACGTTGTAGAGCGTCCATTGTCGTACGTTGTAGTCACATGCCCATCTAAGAACCATGTCCTGCTTTTTGTAATGTGCAGGAACAACCATAAATCTCTAGACCTTACTGTAAACATCGTTCTTTAAGAGAAGTGTCATGTCCGTTCGTCTCATTACGCTGTTTCTTTCAGTGTACTATGTATACTGTAGCAGTTCTTTCTATGTGTTGTCCTTGACAGAGCTATGTAAATTTGCAGTGACATCATGCGAAAGTTCATCATTAAGTTTTGCACGCTAATATCTTTCTTATCTCTTACTGTGGAAAATACACTCTGTAAACACAGTTACTTTCTCTGCAATAGCTAACTAACGCCAGTTATCCTGCCGGGGAAAGTGGACCTACAGATTAACGTGCAAACCGAACAACGTGCTGTTCCCGGCGAATCTTCAAGTCATTGTGAGGTGAAGGCTTGGTTAGACAGATCCGATTGGATCCGTTCCCATGACCTTTCGATTTCCAGGCACGCACTTCATCACTAGACCACTAGGTCGATAGTTTAAAAGCTGTACCATTATTGAAAAATATTGCTTAAACGGTACTGATGAAAAAATATTGCACAAAACTTTGAATGTTTCATTGTGCTGTTTCTCAGCGCAGATCAAGTATGCCTGGCATTCAACATCTCTCCAGCTATCCCTTCTCCTTTCTAAAGCCTTTAACAGCTAAACTGCTTTGAATGGATACTTTTCCTTCGCGTAGGTGTTTAATGTTTTTCACCACTCCGGGTAGCAAACTTGATGCTATATCAACGTTAACACTGTTTTTTTATGCTAATTGTTATACAGTCCAGTCTTATAAATGCATCAGTCCATACCTGTAAAAGGCACACAAATTCAGAATCAGTGTACCAGAGAAAAATCATAGCATCTGTTGCTGTGTGATTATGCATTTGGTTACATCCTATAATTAGCTGGAGGCGCTAGTAAATTCTATCAAAAAATGGTTCAAATGGCTCTGAGCACTATGGGACTTAACTTCTGAGGTCATCGGTCCCCTACAACTTAGAACTACTTAAACCTAACTAACCTAAGGATATCATACACATCCACGCCCGAGGCAGGATTCGAACCTGCGACCGTAGCGGTCGCGCGGTTGCAGACTGTAGCGCCTAGAACCGCTCGGCCACCTCGGCCGGCTGAATTCTATCCTTTCGACATTTCTTCCAAGTTTCCTCCGCTGCGCATCTCGCTCCAGTTCTCAGTAGATAAAAAATCTGAAATCTTCGGTCAAACAGCATACTTGCTTCAACACCCATTGGCCAATCTTTGAGCTCGTACAATACCATAGCGAAGTAGCAGCGTGTAGTTTGTGTATCTACGGAGTGAGCATAATCTACTGCGCATGTTCTCAACATCAAACCGGGCTAGTCATGTGATATTGGGACAACGCTGCTTGTCTGCAATTTGCGGTAAGAGCGAAACTTTAATAATACACATATTCGCCTTGTTTTATATACGTTTCTGCACGTTTGAGTTTTAGTAACAGCTAAGGTGCAGTATTGTCGCTGCTAGAGACTGTAACAGAATTATGTGGAACGAGGACCAGTTACTTTTCGTAGGTATGTACAACAAATGTATAATTGTAAGTTTTTTTATTTATATGAGGCACTTCATATGTTGAAAAATATCGAAACGCTTTAATGGTCTTTCGTTGCAGAAATAATTTCTGCGATTTTATGGTCCTCTGTTTAAGAGACAAGTGACATAAATTTGCAAGCATGTTTGAATAAACTGGCGGTCAGTGTATACATATTGGTGCTATGTGCTTATGCTGATAAAATTTATACATGACAGTGTTTAATTTCCTCCACTTTATACAAGTTGTCAAATCGTTTGCGCGCGAATATATATATATATATATATATATATATATATATATATATTGTGTGTGTGAGTGTGTGTGTGTGTGTGTGTGTGTGTGTGTGTGTGTGTGTGTGTGTGTGTGTGTGTGTGTGTGTGGAATCCATACTATGATAATGTGACGAAAAGGCACACCACCATTGCTCTTCACATGTTTAAGCCAGCTTCGGTTCCAGATATCAAGATGACGCGTACTTCTAAAGGTTATCTGTCAATAGCATTAACAGTCAAACGACGGTAAGCGCTATACGGCCTAAAATGTGCTGTCCCAAAATCACTGCACTGAACTGCACGAAATATTTCAGACAGAATCCTCGTACGTCGTATCCGAATGCTCACTACATAGATTTATGTACTTTATGAGCAGTAGCGAGAACTCTTGTCGAACATGAGCGAGCTGTGTTGGCGGCAGCTGTATGGACGAAGCGCATTGTTTCTACATAATACATGTTAGTGATAGACGTCTGTTCTGTTGTTGTTTCTTTACGACGCCATTTGGACGAAATCCCTATGTTGAAACGACAGTGCGACAACGGAGCTCATAGAAGATGAGAACACGGGGTTGGTTAGGAGAACTCTTGAGCCTCTCCCGTTTAATCTTTGAACAGAGTTCTTGTTTTTCCCTTTATTTTTTGCGGCCCCCATTGTGCCTGCGCCCATGGCGGGAGACCTATCTCGTTATCCCATTGGTAAAGCTCTGGGTGTCTCCTTCCACTCATGTTCCATTTTTTCTTACTTTTTTCATTAAAACAAAAAAATACGATATATCTGGTAAGTATAACGGTGTCAAATGTATCATATTACAGAAAACGTCCCTGCTATGTCAAAAGTAACCATACATACCACAAATTTAGCATACGTGCAAAGAACTGCTTTTCTTTTAAACAGCTGCACAATCTGTGACACATTGTCATGTGCTTATAAAGTTGCAGACTAAATACGTTTCTGTACCTCTTTGAGTTCCTATTATCTCGCAGATGACAAATTTTATCACAGCTGTGACCTGAAAGTCTCTCACGGTTTCGAAAGGCAAGGAATATTTTTATAGAAAGAAAACTTTTAATATGTTTGGTATGCATCATGCACAGGGACTGTTGTTCCTATCCACATAATAACTCAATCTGCTGCCTGTGTATAGCTGGGTGTGGTACCAAGGCTGTAAGTTATGTTCAAGTTGCCGTATATGTACTGGATTTAAATTTTAAAAAACCAGACTATCAATGACCTGCGATTTCAGCATTACATCCGCAAAAGTATTTTCAAAAACCTTACTGTCTATTGTAAGAGCGAGAATGGAGTAATCACAATTTTGCACCTAACACTAAGGCAGCAGATTATAAACACCGTGCAGGGCACCGTTTTCATTTTAAGCACGAAAACCAACTAACAGCTATAGCTCTTGATGTTCCTGAAGGCAATTTCCGGAGGAAACCGACTATGAAACTGTCGAGACACGTCGAGTTTCCGACGCCAGTACATGCGGTCGTAATTAGCCCGGTACAAGGCGTTAATAGCTGCCGTGACATCAGCTTACGGGAATGCTGACCGTGTCCATCAGACAGCAAGTATTTCAGAACATCAGAGCCTCTGGAGGCAGTTATGATACTGTTTCCCAACTGTACGATACGGCAAATGATTCCTACGAGCCTTGTCTGTGATAAATTAGTTCAACAGCTATGGCACGCGCAATAAACATTGGATATAAACTCTAAGACAAAAAAAAGAACGACGCACCACGAAGGAATTATCCGAATGGGACGAAAATCTGCGAACGTAATGTCCATGTACAAACAAGTTATTACAATTTCAAAAAAATTGTATAATTCATTCAACAGAAAGAGCTTTACAAATTGAACAAGTCAATAACGCGTTGGTCCACCTCTGACCATTATACAAGCAGTTATTCGGCTTGGCATTGGCTGATGGTGGTGTTGGATGTCCTCCTGAGGGATATCGCGCCAAATTTTGTCCAATTGGTGCGTTAGATCGTCAAAATTCCAAGCTGATTGGAGGGCACAGCCCGTAATGCTACAAATTCTCAGTTGGCGAAAGATCCGCGACATTAGTGGGAAGGTAGAGTTTAAAAAGCAACAATCAGTAGAAACTCTTGCCGTGTGCAGGGCCGCATGTAGATGAAATGTAAGCCTTGGATGGCTTCCCATGAAGGGCAACAAAACGAGGTGCAAGATATCGTCGACGTACAGCTGCACTACAAGGGTGCCGCAGATAAAGAGGGTACTGCTATGAAATGGGACCTCAGACCATTACACCCGTTTGTCGAACGACTGTCAGGCTGATAACCCACCGCCGCACAAGGCGTCTCCAGACAAGTCTTCTGTATTCATCGGGGCTCAGTTCGAAGCGGTACTCATCACTGAAGACAATTCCATTCCAGTCTACGAGATTACAGGCCGAATGCTTCCAACAACACTGCAAAATAGCCGTTTGTGTGCAAAGGTCAATGGTATTCGGCTCGAGGGGCGCCTTGAGCTCAGGCTCCTTTCGGGTGAACCGCCTATTGACAGTCCTTATGGTCACTGGAGCATCAGTTGCAACGGTGAATCCAGGACTGAGGGACTCTGACGATTGCTCGATCCTCAAGTCTGTCTTCTCTCTAGATCGACTATTTCCTCCTTGACGTTGGGTTCGGCCACGATTCATCCATTGCTGCCAACTCGTCAGATAGTGGCACCGCTCATATTCAAATGTCGAGCGATTCGCCAATTACTCCAACCAGCTTACCTCTGAAATGGTGACGCCTGCGTATAGCGTTCGTGTGCCAGTCTGCTAGGCATAGTTACTGTCCAACTGAGTACACGAAATGAAACTCTCAAGGGCATTATTCCCTGGTATAGTCATGTCTCCTGTTTACTGTCCTTGCCAGCCGTGCGGTGAAATTGTGCTGCAGCGTCAGACATTCATCTATCGTCCGCCAAAACTTACAGTTTTGCATGTTCCGTCGGTACCTGTAAGAATACCAATTTGTGACCAATTTGCGTAGATCTCTCGTGATCCGTCATTATTCTGTCTTAGAGTGTAGGAATGTTGTTAGATATAATGCGAAATGGTTAAGGATGTTGGTATAGTAAAACATTCGGAACACTTAAGTAGCAGCAAGGAAGTATTTAGTTACACATGTTCATGAATCATGGATCTTGCGCTGGTGGGGTGGCTTGCGTGCCTCAGCGATACAGATAGCTGTACCATAGGTGCAACCACAACGGAGGATTATCTGTTGTGAGGTCAGAGACACGTATGGTTCCTGAACAGGGGCAGCAGCCTTTTCAATAGTTGCAGGGGTAATGTCTGGAGGACTGAGTGCTCTGGCCTTCTGGAGGACTGAGTGCTCTGGCCTTCTAACACCAACCAAAACAGCCTTGCTGTGCTGGTACAACGAATGGCTAAAATCATGGAGAACCGACGGCCGTCATTTTCCCCGAAGGCATGCAATTTTGTAAATTTCTGGTAAGATCTTATGGGACCAAACTGCTAAGGTCATAGGTCCCTAAGCTTACACACTACTTAATCTAACGCGAGGGAGGATGATCATCGAACCATCGAACCTCCGACGGGGGGGGGGGGGGGGGGGGGGGGGGGGAGAGGCAGCTGGCGCGGACCGTGACAAGACGCAAAAGACCTCACGGCTACTCCGCGCGGCCGGAGGGCATGCCGATGTGTGTATGATTAAGGTAAAGTAGTCCCCCGTTCGGATCTCCGGGGGGGACTAATAAGGAGGATATCAGGAGAAACGAACCCGACGATCTACAGATCGAAGCTTGGAGTGTTAGGTCCCTTAATCGGCCATGTAGTTTAGAAAATTTAAAAAGTGAAATGGATAGGTTGAAGATAGATACAGTGAGAATTAGAGAAGTTCGGTCGCGGGAAGAGCAAAATTCCTCGTCAGGGGAATACAGGGTTATAAATAAAAAAAATTGGACTAATGTAGGAGTGGGTTTAATAATGAACAAGAAAATGGTAATGAGGGGGTAAACTACTGTGGACAGCATAGCCAACGCATTATCGTAGCCAAAATAGAAACGAAACGCACACCTACTACAGTAGTATACGTTTACATGCCAGCTAGCTCTTCAGATGAATAGATTGAAGAAATGTACGATGGGAGAAAAGAAATTATTCAGATAATTAAGGGAGACGAAAATTTACTCGTAATTGTGATGGGGGCCTGAAAACCTAAAATAGGAAAAGGAAGAGAAGGAAAAATAGTACGCGAATATTGACTGGGGGAAAGGAATGGAAGAGGAAGCCACCAGCATAATTTAATCATAGCTTATACTTGGTTGAAAAATCATGAAAGATGGTCGTATAGTAGAAGAGACCTGTAGCCACTAGAAGGTTTCAGATTGATTGTACACAGTGTTTAAAAAAAAATCTGGTTTTGGACGGTAATAACTACGAAACATGGGGACGTTTCGACAAGGAAATTTTTGCTGTTTGAAAGGGCGTGGCCTAGAGTTCCGGAAAGCGCCTTTAGATGTCATTCAATGGGTCTTTTCAGTTTGCAGTCAGACTATACATTTTTACCACGGTTAATTTTCAATGATGAAGCAATATTTCATTTTAGCAATAAACAGACAAAACGTGCGAATGCGGGGACGGCAGAAACCTCATGAATTTTGAGCGCGAAAGAGACTCGCCTAAAGTGAGCGTTCTTTGTTCTTTTTCTCGTGAAAAGTGTTCGGTCCCTTCTTTTTCGAGGAAAACACAGTGACTGTAACGAGCTACCTTCAGATGCTGCAGAATTTGATTTTTTCACAACTTCAGAAGGGCTCCTATGACCCCATTTTCCAACATCATGGAGCTCCACCACACTGGCACAACAACGTACATCAGTTTCTCAGTCGTCCTCTGCCTCAGCGCTGGATAGGGCGCAAGGGACACCAAGACACTGCCCTGCATTCTTGGCCTCAGATTGCCAGACAGGAGCCCATGCATTTTTTTTCTTTTACAGATATATGAAGAAAGTGTGTTCATCTCTTTTTATTTCTTGACATAGGAGAAGTGAGGAACAGAATAACAACCGTCAGCTTCCGTTAAAGCACACACATTGTGCTAATTGTATGACGCATTTCGCTATCGTCTAGATGACAGTGCAGCCACTGCTGCTGCTTCTTGTGGACACAGAGCATTTATAACAGCCTAGCTAGAACCTTAAGATTTTATGAGGATTTTACAATTCATCCTAATTGTGTAGTATCTTATCAATAAATACGGAGTTTTGAAATCAGGTCATTCTTTTTGAAACACCTCGTATAATGGTAAGAGAGATTTCGGAACCAGATTTCAAATTGTAAGAAACTTCTAGGAGCAGATGTGGACTCTGATCACAATTTATTGGTTATGAATTTTAGATTAAAACTGAAGAAATAGCAAAAAAGTAGTAAAGGAGATGGAACCTGGATAAGTTGAAGGAACCAGAGATGATTCAGAGTTTCAGAGGGAGCAGGAGGCAACGAGTGCCTACAACAGGAGAAACAAATACCATAGAAGATAAATGGGTAATTTTAATAAAAAGATTAAATAGTGAAGGCAACAGAGGTTCGAGTGGTTCGAAAGAAAAAGCCTAGTAGAAATCTTTGGATATCGTAGGAGATCTGTGATTTAATTGCTGAAAGGAGGAAATATAAATATGAAGCAGGCGAAAGGGAATGCAAACGTCCAGATGTGAGACTGACAGGAAGTGCAAAGTGGCTAAGCAGGAATGGCTGAAGGCCAGATGTAAGGATTTAGAAGAATATTTTTACTATGGGAAAGACAGATGCCGCCTACAGTAAAATTAAAGAGGCCTTTGGGAGAAGGTGAAAGCAAGTATATGAATATCAAGAGCTCAGATGAAACCATCCTAAGCAAAGAAGGGAAAGATGAAAGGAGTACATAGAGGGTCTATACAAGGAAGATATATTTGAGGGCAGTATTATGGAAATGGAAGAGGACGTAGATGGAGATGGGAGACATGATAATGCGAGAAGAATTTGACAAAGCACTGAAAGACCCGAGTCGAAATACGGGCCTGGGAGTAGATGACATTCCGTCAGAACTACTGAGAGAAGCCATGACAAAACTCTTCCATCTGGTGTGCAAGATGTATGGGACAGGCGAAATACCTTCAGGCTTCCAAGAAGAATAGTAATTCCGATTCCAAGTGTGAAAATTAGCGTACTATCAGTTTAATAAGTCATAGTTGTAAAATACACAAATTCTTAATAGAATACTGGAAATCTGGCAGAAGCCAATCTCGTGGAAGATCAGTTTTGGTACTGGACAAATGTAGGAACACGCGAGACAATGCTGACATTACGACTTATCTTAGAAGACAGGTTGACGAAAGGCAAATCTACGTTTACGCCATTTGCAGACTTACAGAAAGCTTCTGACAATGTTGGCGGGGCCACTCTCTTTGAAATTCTGTAGGCAACAGGAATAGAAGGATAAAATAAAGCGAGCGAAAGGCTATTTACAATTTGTACAGAAACCAGATGGCTGTTATACAGGTCAAGGGGCATGAAAGTGAAACAGTTGAGAAAGGAGTTTTGTAGTTTGTCCCCGATCTAATTCAATCTGTACGCGGATTTGGAGAAGGACTTTACGCTCAGGGAGAAGAAACAAAAACATTGAGGTTTGCCGATGACATTGAAATTCTTATTTGTTTGTTTTCTGTTGTTGCGCAAAAACAACTAGGGTCACACGCGCCCATGTCAGAACTGTATAACACGAAGACAAAGAGAGGAGTTAAAACGACTACTCGTTAATCCCAATCGACGGAAGAGAAGACAGCTGAAAACAGGGACGTGGAGAAAAGTCTATAAAATACGCCATAGAGAAACGCAGGTCTTGAACTAAAGATTGAATGTTCTTCGCCATATTGCTACGACGAATAAAAAGTAAAACGGGGTCGACAGCCCGCGCGTCGTCCGCTAAAACGGCCGATAATTCAGACGGCAAACACAAATGAGAACGTAAATGGTTACTGTAATTCTGTTAGAGACAGCAAAGGACTTTGAAGAACAGTTCAACTGAATAGACAGTGAAGGAGGATATAAGGTGAACATCAGCAAAAGCAAGACAAAGATAATGGATGCAGTTTAATTAAATCAGTTGACACTGAACGAATCTGATTATGAAATGAAACATTCAAAGCAGTAGATGCGTTTTGCTGTTTTGGTAGTAAAATGACTCATGATGGCCAAAGTAAAGAGGATATAAAAAGTAGACAGGCAATGGCAAGGAAAGCGTTCCTGCAGCAGCCGGCCGAAGTGGCCGTGCGGTTAAAGGCGCTGCAGTCTGGAACCGCAAGACCGCTACGTTCGCAGGTTCGAATCCTGCCTCGGGCATGGATGTTTGAGATGTCCTTAGGTTAGTTAGGTTTAACTAGTTCTAAGTTCTAGGGGACTAATGACCTCAGCAGTTGAGTCCCATAGTGCTCAGAGCCATTTGAACCATTTTTTGAACGTTCCTGCAGCAGATAAATTTACTAACATCTAATGTAAATTTAAATGTTAGGAAGTCTTTTCTGGCGGTATTTGTGTGGAATGTAGCCATGTATGAAAGTGAAACATGGACGACAAATAGTTTAGACAAAAAGTGAATAGAAACTTTGGGAGACAAGAATTTTGTGGCACAACGTGACTAGAAGGGATCGGTTGATACGACACATTCTGAGACATCAAAGGATCATCAATTTAGAATTGTGGGGAAGTGTGCGGGGGTAAAAGTCGTAGAAGGAGACCAGGAGATGGAAATACAGTAAGCACATTCAGAAGGATGTAGGCTACAGTAGTCATTCGGTGGTGATGAGGCTTGCACAGAATAGAGTAGCAGGAAGAGCCGAATCAAACTAGACTTTGGACTGAAGACCACAACAATATACGTTAAAAAGATTTCAGCGTTTTCTGTTTTATTACCGGCTGGTATTCTCTGCAATGCAGGTACGCTTCCGTGTTATGTCCACTGTACGGGACTGTGATGGGAGAAAGAATCGATTTCTGGAGACTTTAAATATCAATAGATAGAATCTCTGCGAAGTTAGATCTTCTCGTGTGGCTAGGGCCCCTCCGAGGTGTAAACCGGTCGCCTGGTGCAAATCTTTTGAGTTGACGAAACTTCGGTGACTTGCGCATCAATGGGGATGATGATGATGATGGATGACAACGCAACACCCAGCCCCTGAGCGGAGAAAATCGCAAAGCCGGGAATCGAACCCGGGCCTCTTCGCACGGCATTCTATCGCGCTGACCACTCAGCTATAGGGGCGGACTATTTTGTGCTGTGATAATAGTGCACCACGTTCCGTGTGAGAATTTTTGCATTGCTCTGTGTTGGTGTCGTACAATTTGGTTATAGCGTAATACAAGCGTCTTCACTGTTGTGAGGGTATTTTCACAGAAACATTGGTGACTGCGGTAACAAAACGAATAAACAACAATCACATTTTACTCTGTAACGAGATGCTTGCGACCGTGGGTCCCTTATAACAACGCAATATTCAGAAACCTGAACTACCTCTTAAAAAAAGGCTCTTTCCGATTTCCACTGCTCAACTGCTATTTTTAATTACAACTTCATTCTAAGCATTTGTATAATTTCAATGATTTTAAGTATCACACTAGCTGTCTATACATTAGAAAAGTTAAAAAATCCTCCATGAATATTTGGTTCAAATCAAAATATTCAGTTAAAACAGAGGGGCTGTTAGCAAGGTTTTAGAATATCTGAGGATTTCCAATCTTCCGTGAAAGAAACGACTGTAACATAGAACATAGAAAACCACAAAAAGTCACAGCATGTGATAACAGGGTGTATATATAAAAAAATCTTTTGTGTTTTCAAATTTGTGAATACTTTTTTAAAAGCCCAAGTGTAGCTATGTACAGATAGTACAAAAAATTTCGTGTTATTTAATTGAAACAAAATAAAACCCTACTGAGGATGCCGTAACAAATTTGTGGGTAAAAGAAGAAAAATTGTATTTAATTTTATCCATATTTTGCAGCTTCAAATGTGACTATTCAATACACTCGAGGTATGACTTAAAAAACGCCTTCAGTCACAATTTTTCGTGTTTTATTCAGTACACGATGCATTTCGGACCCTGTGGGTCCATCTTCAGGTGTAATTCGTATTAATACATGCTTTATTTGTTCTCTTGAATGAGATGAAATGCATATTCCTGCCACGAAAAGGTTTGATGTTATGTTGCGAATGAATAGTGTAAACTTACCAAATAATCCAAGAAAAGCGTTTTTAACGTTTTAGTAACAGCATAAGTTTTCCCCTCCATCTTTTTCAAACATATCACTTCATCCAAGAGGCATATTCGCAAATACATGTTTGTAAACACTTCACAGATGTTTTTGTACACGGTGTTGTCAAAGATTAATTTTTCATAGTGCTTAAGATATAATTACTAAACAATTGACATGTGCAGGAAACAATTGACATATGCAGGAAATAACTTAGAACAGATCTTTAAAATTACTACATAAAATACGAAAAATTGTGACTGAAGGCGTTTTTTTTAATTCGTACCTCGAGTGTGAAAAAAAATTATGTTTGCTCAAGGCGGATTTCATCCAAAGACAAATTTCCGTCTGATGTCTGTTGGCAAACTTACACGGGAAACTTCGTTCTGAACCGTAGGCAGAAAGTTCATGTCTACATCGATTTTCCCCCCATTCTAATATCGTGGTGATGAATTTTACAGTTCATTGTAATTTCACTCTTTTTAATTACAAATACCGCTGAGGAGCAATATATTGGCACAGAAGTATAAGAATCTCACGGTCTTTAAGAAGACTTCTGTAAGCCGCTCAGTTATCAACTTTACATAACATTCTTGTTGCACGCTTCTGCAGACTGAATACTTTTTGGACTTTCGTTTCACCACCCTGAAAATTACGTCAAAAAAAAATAAAATAAAACAATGGTTCAAATGGCTCTGAGCACTATGGGACTTAACTGCTGTGGTCATCAGTCCCCTAGAACTTAGAACTACTTAAACCTAACTAACCTAACGACATCACACACATCCATGCCCGAGGCAGGATTCGAACCTGCGACCGTAGCGGTCACGCGGTTCCAGACTGTAGCGCCTAGAACCGCACGCCCACCCGGCCGGCCGAAAATTACGTCACAGAATAGTACTGAACGAAAGTCTACGAATTATGCTAGCAATTCTGTTTGCAGATCAACACAGGCTTTTCTCCATCCGGATGCTTAGGAACTTCACAGTGTGTTACCATTGATCTCTGCTTTGACGAATTGCGCAACATGACTGGGATTAAGTGTCCATATTGACAGGTGAATTTTTTTCCTCTTCTGATTTTATGCACATTTCTTCCTTTGTGGACAGACTAACGTCTGTGTTTCATCTATCACAGACTGTTCCTCCGGACAGAAATCGGCCCACACCTGCGTGAAAGGACACACTAAAACGTATCGTCGAGTTGTTCGGTCGCCCAGCAGCAGCGGAGTGGAAGGCCTTGCGTCCACGGGCGCGGTTGGAAAAAAATCGAAAATGCCGTTCAGGGATAAAGTCACAAAAAATAACTTCACGTCTACCTGAGGTGGGTCTTCAAGGCAGTAACCTGCGGAGAGTAGTGGGATGAGGAAAGTGGAGGGGAAGTTATGGTAAATTTATGGAAGGGAAGGGGAGTCTACACTCCGTCTCGTGTCACCAGTAAGGCTAAGCTCGTCTTGTACGAATGACGACAATGCAGCGCGTCGGTACACGTACTGCATGAGTTGCACTATAGCCGACCTATTTGTCGTAAGAGAATTCAGTAACTGTATTGTTGTTTTATATATGCTGTATATGTTTATTTTCCGATTATATTTAACAGTGACTAGTTTCGACCTCTACAGATATTTTCAGATCTATGTACCTGCGTCAGTAACCAGTCGCATCTATATCCGAACTACACACCACAATATTTTGATGTGTGCTTCCGTTACAGACACGATGAGTCACCGACGCATCTCCAGAAATCTGAGGATGGTCCGGGGAGGTCAAAACAAGTCTTATTATAAACGCAAACAATATGCGGTTTTAGTTAGGATTTTGTTTGAGAGCACTAAAATTGATTTGTTCTCTGTTCGTCTGGCTATGTTCCCAATGAATTTATTAAACTTCAGTTTCTACTGTAACATTTGGCATCCGCAGAAATTTGTCCAAGGGAGAGGAGGCGCAAAAATTACCATAGATATTTCATCCAAAAAATTAAAGTACTCTACCGTATGGAAACAATATAGTCTCAAAAAAAAAAATTAAAAAAAAATGGCTCTGAGAACTATGGGACTTAACATCTGTGGTCATCAGTCCCCTAGAACTTAGAACTACTTAAACCTAACTAACCTATGGACATCACACACATCCATGCCCAGGCAGGATTCGAACCTGCGACCGTAACGGTCACGCGGTTCCAAACTGAAGCGCCTAGAACCGCACGGCCACACCGGCCGGCTAGTCTCAACAATCCTCCATAGGAGCAATAAGTCCTCCGAGGAAAGTTACACGACTGCGGTGGTTGAGTGGTGGTGGGGTGACTTCTTAAAGTTATAGAAAGTACTAACTAGATAACTTTGTTGTGGGAGTGAACTGCTAGGCCTTCTGGAAAATAAGGGATGTGAGTGAATGCAAGAAGAGGAGGGGGGGAGGGGGGAATGGTGATTAGATTTTAATATCCCATCGACGACGATGTCATTAGGAGCGAAAAAAAGCTGATAGGGAAAGGGTGGGTGAAGGAAACAGGACGTGTTGTCTTCCAAGGAAGCTTGCGGACATTGGTTATTAACGACTTGAAGAAATGAAAACCCAAGTATGTGGGAGGAGAAAGCAATCATGCCTGGGGTTTGAAGAAGATGGTCGAGAGATACCGCTGCCATTTAAAATTGCTTTTTTCTCAGCAAACAGCTGCCTTACAGCCAGTCAATCGCGACACACACACACACACACACACACACACAAATTCTGTATCCGTGTCATTGTTGATGAAGTCTCACTGCGTACACATGTGATACCCAGTAATGCTGTATTTAAAAATGCAACCCCTACACCCGATGAGGTAACAACCCACTATCTCCGGTTTTCGATGCCGAGAATCTGCAAATATCATGCAGGACTGCGAGGAAATAGTATGCGCTTTACGCGACCAAACACGTATGTAACTTGCTGTAGCAAGCTTAAAGGCGTCCCTCTGGCCGACAGTGTACCGGAAGCTGGACACCGGCGACAGTGTGTGCGTTATCAACACGATGTGCTGCGTCTGGTATTCATTTATTAGCAGATAACGGCTCGACACTAATCATTGTCGCTCTTCCCTCCTCAACAGCCGACAGACTGTTAATATCTCACCAGTTTCATTTTGTAAGCACCAACTCAATTTCTCATATGCTATCCTCCCCTCTGCTCCACAACCGAACACAAACGTAATTTAGGAAATATTACACACAAATCACACACAGAAACACTACACACCCAATGTAAATAACCACAATTATATATCACCATATGTCAATGTTTACACCTACAAACCTCACCAAATGCCATATTCTATTCTTATAAAAATTGTTTATTCTAGTACTATATACATTGAGAAATTAAAATATAACCATGTAAATCATATCTTGTTGTTAAACCCTAATACTATATCCTTTGTTAAACCAAAATACAACCTTCTTACACTTACTACAACCTTGTTGATTATATAAAATTGTTAAATTTACTATAACCTTGTTAATCATATAAAATTGTTAATCATATATTATAAGGCTAAATGTTAATTGATTGTTAATGACCACATCAAAGTGCAAAAAATTGTAAAGCACCTTTCTGCAAGCACTTTAAATTATATCAAAAAAAGAAAATAAAATTGTAAACCTCACCTAAGGCTAAAAAGTGCAATGCAAGCACTAGAATAGCCCGCCCTCCCCCCTAAGGGAAGGGAATGAAATGTGCTAAAAAAAAAAAAAAATGCAGCAAATGATTACAGTTGCTCAGTTCCCATTTATCCTTCCGTTTACATACGATTAAAAAAAGCGTGGAATCGGCCAGACAATAAAAGCAGTTGGGCAACAGCATGCGTACTTGCAGAAAGGTAGAACCCAGACGGCCACATCTACTACGAGAACTTAGCAGTTTCACTATACACCATAAACACGGCTACAAGACGTTATTTATCTGCGAGCATATTTTCGAATTTTCTACAGAACTACTGTATGTTGAACACTTAGCTGTAAACTTCTAGACACCGACATATAAAAATACACACACTATTATGTTGCAAAAAGTAGTACTTTTTGTAATATACTGTAAATCGTCCTTAGAAATTTTTCCTCTCACATGTGCTGAGGTACTAAGGCTATTTGCGACACTTCAGACGTCCACCACTGGTGTAACCGCTTAAGGCAATATTTACAATAAATTATGAAACACTAAAAAAACAACACGCTAAACAATTTTGCTGGAGCTGACCGGCATTTTCATCCCACACGTCTTTTATTCCACACCAATTTTTCTTGCGTCTGTAACGCCTCCGTTAATCCGTGTAAGTTTTAGAACAAAGAGTAAGTCATCGGAATACCTATTCTGATGGATTATTTTCCTCGACATGTCATTTGCGGGTGCAACGCAGACATCCTCCCCTTTTCCAATTGAAAGCAAATGTATTTGTCGTTTATTCTGATTGTCTTGTTTGCACAAATACCGGCGGCCCTCGCCTGGACGTATTTGTCTGCGTGACATTTGGATTGAAGTTTCAGTACCTATATCCGTTTCTATCGACGGATGAATAATAAGACTGTAGTCATCAAACTGATACCGTTGCGTGGGCGCTGACAACACGTATTTTCGTTTCATTACTTTCGTAAGACACGCACACAATCCTAGAAATGTATAAGCGATGATGATAGTACCCTAGAACTTTGATATATGACAAGGAACGTCACGAATTCCAATATTTTATTTACCACAGACGTTGAAAACACCATGACTGTATGTTCAGACTGAAGAAAATACATCGCAACCAAACGTATCTTACTACTTAGATGGCGAACACGACCATGCAGTTTCGAGCTCTTAGCTAGTTTTATTGGCATTTGCATATTTAATGCAAAAGCACTGGGATCTCTATATGGCTCTTTGACAAAGCGTTATTTTTGGGCCCAGCCATTTTTACTTGTAATCAACACAATAGACTTCAAGAGTTTGTCATTGGAAGAGAAAACAATGATTGGACAATCGCCTGTAAATATGAAGTAGCATGGCAGATTTGGGATTAACATCCCATCGTCGACGACCTCATTAGAGATAGGGCGCAAACTCTTGACTTGGGGAAGAATGGGAGGTCTCACGTGTAATAGGCAATATCCCAATATTTGCAGGTAAATCTAGAATAGCAGTACAGGCATCCCAGTACTTCCGCATTCGGCGTATGTATTGACACTGACGGTAAGAGCGCTTGAAACTGGTACGCTCTTACTGGTCGTTTAAACAAACACTACTGTAGTGAAGTATTATGATTTACGGTATATTATTTATGTTTAGAATAGTTATAGGACGACAAGTGACAAAGTAAACTCATTGAAAATACAGTTCCCCGTAGTTTGAAAGAAAATAACGCCACGAATTAGTATGATGGTGCAATCGTATTTATGGAGACGTAATAGTTTCACTGTGGCGTATGGCTTGCAGAACAGCTGATCGGCCGCGAACTAGCGGGAAGTCTTCCGCGTCCGCTACTCAGCACGTGGTTGCCTTGCCGCTTTCAGAAAGCGCGGGCGCTGCTGCAAATGCTTGCCCTCTACTTACCAACTTCGCCCTGGGAATCCACGGGTGCTCCGAAGTTGAACCCCTGCAAGACGGTGCCATCCTCGAGCACGAGGGCGCACACTTTTCCGCCGCCGGCTACGCACATGTTTGCGGCTCTTGACGCTGTTAGCCCGGCCTGCTGCACCTGCCGGACGCGCGCACTACGCTCTTTGCTACAGTTCGCTTGCAAAGCTCTCACGCCGCGGCGTGGCCGAAGCGCTTGCTATCAACCGGTGCAGTGCTGCCAACAGACTGCGCGACCGGACTTGCGCTGTTCCTGACAGCGCGCGAGTCCTTAGTGCCCGTCAGAGGTGCGAAAGCAGCTGGCGGAGGACGGGTGGCACTAAGCGAAGAGACGAACTGCTCCGTGCTGCTCAACGACTGGGCGCCGGCAGCCGGTTGTCTGTCGGTGGAGGTTTCCGGCGCAATGCCGGACACTCATCCCCACCACGGCGGCCGGACAAGAGGCTTCTCTCGCTGGGAGGGGAGGCTGCAGTGAGGAGTCCATCTGACACCGCCGCCAGGCCTTCAGGGCAGGGATTGTACCTCTGGTCGAGGTCACGCCGGAAGATGCCGTATTCCGCGTGCGGTGGTTCTCCCTCAGTGCAACTGTACAGGCTGGTCGAGAAGTCCCCGATTTGTTTTAGCACAATTACGTATTAATTAGTGTGCAGTAGATCTGTATGTTCCACATCAGCCTGTAAACACATTTCGATGCGCCTCCGAGTCCTTAAGGGGGGTAAGACGTCAAACGGGCCGACTTGGAGCAGGAGAGGCATCACAGGACATTTTATTTTCTACTGTCTATACTTATATAAATAAATTCATAAAACTCTGACAGCATGACCAGGAAAGATTCAGGATACACACTCATAGCAGTGTAAGTGCAAAAACATAACAATTTTTTTTTTAGATATGAAATTTCATCATTTTTTCACTTACTGTTGGCTGCATTTGTTGCTATAGGTACATTTTTCTTCACAAGTAATAGAGATTGTTTGATGAATTTTGCACAGCATACAAACCATACTTACGGGTGTATGAAACTCTAGAATTTTCCAAATCTATTAAAAACTGTGGTAAAAATCGAGATAATTAACTACAAAATTTGATTTTTTTCTAAACATAAAGTTTAAAACGTAATAGCTCATTCATTTTTCATAAATTAAATAGATTCTAGAGTTTCAGACACCTGTAAGTATGGTTTGTATCCTGTGCTAAATTCATCGAACAGTCTCTCTTACTTATGAAGAAAAGTGTACCTATAGCAACAAATGCACCCAATAGTAGGTGAAAAAATGATGAAATTTCACATGTAAAAAAAATTATTTTGTTATGTTTTTGAACTTCCGCTGCTACGAGAGTGAATCCCGAATTCTTCCTGGTCATGCTGACAAAGTTTTATGAATTTACTTGTAAAAGTATAGACAGTAGAAATTAAAATGTCCTGTGGTGCCTCTCCTGCTCCAAGTCGGCCCGTTTGACGTCCTAGCCTCCTTAACACGTTTTTGAGGCTGTCTGATGTTATAGTGCGAAATACATCCTCAACAGCACTGCGCAGTTCTTGGTTTGTAGCGTAGCGGCGTGCACATTCATGCGCCTTAATGACTTCCCATAACGAGTTGTCAGGACTTCTTCGTGGCCATTGCAACGGAACTGGTGTCGGTGACGAACCGCGACCTATCCGCCGTCCAGGAAAGTGCTCATTTAGGAAGTTGCGGACTGAAAGAGAGTAGTGGGAAGACGCTCCGTCTTGCTGTAACCGTATGCGTTCTGACAGGCCCGTTGTAACGTCCCCTTACAAAAATTATAAATGACTGTGCTGATAAACCTCTTACGTTATTTATTTTCAAACAGCTGAGCAAAACTGAACGTTGTTGTTGTTGTAGTCTTCAGTCCTGAGACTGGTTTGGTGCAGCTCTCCATGCTACCCTATCCTGTGCAAGCTTCTTCATCTCCCAGTACTTACTGCAACCTACATCCTTCTGAATCTGCTTAGTGTATTCATCTCTTGGTCTCACTCTATGATTTTCACTCTACCCGCTGCCCCCCAATGCTAATTTTGCGATCCCTTGATGCCTTAGAACATGTCCTACCAACCGGTCCCTTCTTCTCCTCACGTTGTGCCACAAACTCCTCCCCAATTCTATTCAATACCTCCTCATTAGTTATGTGATCTACCCATCTAATCTTCAGCATTCTTCTGTAGCACCACATTTCGAAAGCTTCTATTCTCTTCTTGTCCAAACTATTTATCGTCCATGTTTCACTTCCATACATGGCTACACTCCAAATACTTTCAGAAACGACTTCCTGACACTTAAATCTGTACTCGATGTTAACAAATTTCTCTTCTTGAGAAACGCTTTCCTTGCCATTGCCAGTCTACATTTTGTATCCTCTCTACTTCGACCATCATCAGTTATTTTGCTCCCCAAATAGCAAAACTCCTTTACTACTTTAAGTGTCTCATTTCCCAATCTACTTCCCTCAGCATCCCCTGACTTAATTCGACTACATTCCATTATCCTCGTTTTGCTTTTGTTGATGTTCATCTTATACCCTCCTTTCAAGACACTGTCCATTTCGTTCAACTGCTCTTGAAAGTCCTTTGCTGTCTCTGACAGAATTACAATGTCATCGGCAAACCTCAAAGTTTTTATTTCTCCTCCATAGAGTTTAATGCCTACTCCGAACTTCTGTTTTGTTTCCTTTACTGCTTGCTCAATGTACAGATTGAATAGCATCGGGGAGAGGCTACAACCCTGTCTCACTCCCATCCCAACCACTGCTTCCCTTTCATGTCCCTCAACTCTTATAACTGCCATCTTCTTTCTGTACAAATTGTAAATAGCCTTTCGCTCCCTGTATTTTACCCCTGCCGCCTTTAGAATTTGAAAGAGAGTATTCCAGTCAACATTGTCAAAAGCTTTCTCTACTCAGACATTTCTCTCTTTACTTATTCTCATCATCACTGAACTGACACACAATATTTTTTCAGCGCAACGCAATCTGACTTTCAATAATCATTACAAAAGAAAGGCCCTCACTAACAATAACCTATACCTTTCATGAATCACTTACATCACAAATATCTTCATTACTCGAACTACTGCAATAAAGCGAGCGCCAGTACTGCCAGTTAAATGTAAGATTCTAACTACTGAAGGCACTAACTACTGACGGGCATAGTTAGAAAATGAAAGATTTTGATAGAGAACAAAAAATGTATTTACCTTAATAGTGTTCAAAAGTCATAATATATATTGCAGTTCATGGCATCCAGTCTTACAAATTTCCTTTTCCTGACGGACACACATCCAGATCGTCCGCTCTCAAAACTCTGCCATCTCTCTCCCCACATCCACCACTGCTGGCAGCTCACCTCCAACTGCACAACGTTACGCGCTGTTAACATCCAACTGCCCAACACTACAATAGCGAATATTCCAACAATGAGTCCAACCAGTCACAGACTGCGCACAGCGAAGTCAGCGATTTTCATACAGAGCGCTACGTGGCGTTACCAACATAAAAACCTAAACAGCCTACTTACACCGTTTCCCCAAGCTGAGGTATTAACCATGTGTAAATACTTTGCATCATACACAACCCTTCAAAACAGTACGATGCAAGCAGGCGTTTCCTGTCATCGCTGCCCATTTATATGAATGCGTGGTGTCTGTTATTTCAGAATGTGCAACTGTAACACATATTATGTAAATTGAAGGTGGAGGGGGAGAACTGAAAGGAAAGGAAAGGAAAGGGAAGGAACTCTTGACATCATCTGCTTAGGGATTGCATGCAGAATCAGCAGCAAGGAATGAAAATTTGAGCCAAACCAGGAATCGAACCCGGGATCTCCTGCTTACAAGGCAGTTGCGTTAACCACTGTCATCCGGACACAGTGTTCATCGCAATTGCGCGTAATATCTCGGTATGCCCCTCGGCCGATCCACATTCCCATCAAGCGCCACCAATCCACAGTCCCCGTCCATATGCTCCATGCTCGCTACTTACCGATTCCTGTAGGAGGACGAACGTGATTGTGCATTCGCACTGAAGGTGATGGATTCATAGCCCATCGAGACCATTTAGAACGAAAGAAGTCACCATCCATTCATAATGGCCGCAGCACGTGATCCGGTTGCTAGCGTCGTTGTCTCTGGATCACAGGGTCCCGGGTTCGATTCCCGGCCGGCTTGGGTATTTTCTCTGCACAGGGACTGGGTGTTCCTGTTGTCCTTATCATTTCATCATCATCATCCTGACAGTGACTAGATTGGACTGTGTTTTGAACGAGCACTGATGACCGCGCAGTTGAGCGCCTCACAAACCGAACATCATCATCATCCAATCATAATGTCTGACCTTAACGTCTTTTTTCGTGTGATCTCACGTTGTTGTCCTCGGGATACTGAGTTACGAAAACGTTTACTTGTCGACTTCATAGCAGATTGCTTGGTCGAAGCAGAGACTACTGCATCTTTTATTTCTCGAGTCTTGTTCCTTCCTAAAGTGGCCTGTCTTTATCTACATCTACATCTACATTTATACTCCGCAAGCCACCCAACGGTGTGTGGCGGAGGGCACTTTACGTGCCACTGTCATTACCTCCCTTTCCTGTTCCAGTCGCGTATGGTTCGCGGGAAGAACGACTGTCTGAAAGCCTCCGTGCGCGCTCTAATCTCTCTAATTTTACATTCGTGATCTCCTCGGGAGGTATAAGTAGGGGGAAGCAATATATTCGATACCTCATCCAGAAACGCACCCTCTCGAAACCTGGCGAGCAATCTACACCGCGATGCAGAGCGCCTCTCTTCCAGAGTCTGCCACTTGAGTTTATTAAACATCTCCGTAACGCTATCACGGTTACCAAATAACCCAGTGACGAAACGCGCCGCTCTTCTTCGGATCTTCTCTATCTCCTCCGTCAGACCGATCTGGTACGGATCCCACACTGATCAGCTATACTCAAGTATAGGTCGAACGAGTGTTTTGTAAGCCACCTCCTTTGTTGATGGACTACATTTTCTAAGCACTCTCCCAATGAATCTCAACCTGGTACCCGCCTCACCAACAATTAATTTTATATGATCATTCCACTTCAAATCGTTCCGCACGCATACTCCCAGATATTTTACAGAAGTAACTGCTACCAGTGTTTGTTCCGCTATCATATAATCATACAATAAAGGATCCTTCTTTCTATGTATTCGCAATACATTACATTTGTCTATGTTAAGGGACAGTTGCCACTCCCTGCACCAGGTGCCTATTTGCTGCAGATCTTCCTGCATTTCGCTACAATTTTCTAATGCTGCAACTTCTATGTATACTACAGCATCATCCGCGAAAAGCCGCATGGAACTTCCGACACTATCTACTAGGTCATTTATATATATCGTGAAAAGCAATGGTCCCATAACACTCCCCTGTGGCACGCCAGAGGTTACTTTAACGTCTGTAGACATCTCTCCATTGATAACAATATGCTGTGTTCTGTTTGCTAAAAACTCTTCAATCCAGCCACACTGCCAAAAGCAAGTTTTCCCAATCTAGAAGTGTTTCCTTTAGCGGTGGAACCTTATTAAATCTTTCCTGGAAAGCTCCCATAATCTGTCTTATTGTCTGACCAGTGTGTTGTCGTTCATCCACCTACACACTTTCCTTTAAGCGCTCCTCAGTGGCGTAACTGTGACCGCGCACGTGTGCCATGGCTACATATTGAAACTCGACTGCGACTGCGAAATAATGTAACCATGAATTCCAACAACTGGTAAGAAGTAACGTATCTACCAACCTGTATAACATCATTTGATACTAAACAGGGGCTACAGGGGTACGGGGACTTCTCGACCACCCTGTACAATGTGTCAGTACTGCCCAGGCAAAACAGTACATTGTATATTGAAGTACTTCTATACATTTCCAAGGGAACGGGAATAATGTATGCATTACCCAACACATGAGTATGTTTACTATCATTCTATGTATATATTTTCATCACACTTCATCAAGGCCTCCATCCATTTCGCAGCGTTACTCCAATCGCTGAAGAGCAGACGTGCATATATTTTGAAGCATACCTTGTTCAAAAACGGTTCAAACGGCTCTGAGCACTATGGGACTTAACATCTGAGGTCATCAGTCCCCTAGAACTTAGAACTACTTAAACCTAACTAACCTGACGACATCACACACATACATGCCCGAGGCAGGATCCGAACCTGCGACCGTAGCGGTCGCGCGGTTCCAGACTGAGACGCCTAGAACCGCTCGGCCACAACGGCCGGCTGCATACCTGGTAATACAGCCCATGTTGCATTCCAGATTAATCCTCTTAAGGCATGTGTCCACTAGCAAGTAAACTTCCGCAAGTAGCTTGCCAAAGCTACATTTGCAAGTTGTTTGACGTGGAAACATCCCGAGAAAAGCGACTTCTGGAAGTTTCGTCAACTTGCAGGATTAGTTTCCGCAAGTTAGTGAAAACAGTTTGTCGCAAGTTCTTGCTCAATTTGCCAGATGCTGAAAGTTTTTCTGAAACTTGCAGAAGTTTTGTGTATTCAGCACCCATACGAAATGTCAGCGTCCAAAGAAAAATTGCGAAGAGGCAGATGGTCCGAAACAAATGTATCTTTGGAACCCTTAAACATACATAACTGGCCACCGTCGGCCAGGAAGCGCGAACTGACTTCACTGATTACTCTGTTTCACCAGCAGGCGAAGTAAGGAGAGACGTCTTTAAATTTTAGCCGATTTTTTTAATCTTAGCGGAAATGTAAATGTTTTTCGTACTCTTTGCGAAAATCGAATAACAATTGAGACGAGATATCCTGATAATATTGCCTGCAGCATTTTCTATCTTGTTATCGAATGCATTACATTTATAAATAAAGTAATAACTGTTGTTGTCGTTGTGGTCTTCAGTCCTGAGACTGGTTTGATGCAGCTCTCCATGCTACTCTATCCTATGCAAGCTTATTCATCTCCCAGTACCTACTGCAACCTACATCCTTCTGAATCTGCTTAGGGTATTCATCTCTTGGTCTCCATCTACGATTTTTACCCTCCACGCTGCCATCCAATACTAAATTGGTGATCCCTTGATGCCTCAAAACATGTCCTACCAACCGATCCCTTCTTCTAGTCAAGTTGTGCCACAAACGTCTCTTCTCCCCAATCCTATTCAATACCTCCTCATTAGTTATGTGATCTACCCATCTAATCTTCAGCATTCTTCTGTAGCACCACATTTCGAAAGCTTCTATTCTCTTCTTGTCCAAACTATTTATCGTCCATGTTTCACTTTCATACATGGCTACACTCCATACGAATACTTTCAGAAATGACTTTCTGACACTTAAATCAATACTGGATGTTAACAAATTTCTCTTCTTCAGAAACGCTTTCCTTGCTATTGCCAGCCTACATTTTATATCCTCTCTACTTCGACCATCATCAGTTATTTTGCTCCCCAAATAGCAAAACTCCTTTACTACTTTAAGTGCCTCATTTCCTAATCTAATTCCCTCAGCATCACCCGACTTAATTAGACTACATTCCATTATCCTCGTTTTGCTTTTGTTGATGTTCATCTTATACCCTCCTTTCAAGACACTGTTCATTCCATTCAACTGCTCTTCCAAGTCCTTTGCTGTCTCTGACAGAATTACAATGTCATCGTCGAACCTCAAAGTTTTTATTTCTTCTCCATGAATTTTAATACCTACTCCAAATTTTTCTTTTGTTTCCTTTACTGCTTGCTCAATATACAGATTGAGCAACATCGGGGAGAGGCTACAACCCTGTCTTACTCCCTTCCCAACCACTGCTTCCCTTTCATGTCCCTCAACTCTTATAACTGCCATCTTGTTTCTGTACAAATTGTAAATAGCCTTTCGCTCCCTGTATTTTACCCCTGACACCTTTAGAATTTGAAAGAGAGTATTCCAGTCAACATTGTCAAAAGCTTTCTCTAAGTCTACAAATGCTAGAAACGTAGGTTTGCCTTTCCTTAATCTTTCTTCTAAGATAAGTCGTAAGGTCAGTATTGCCTCACGTGTTCCAGTGTTTCTACGGAATCCAAACCGATCTTCCCCGAGGTTGGCTTCTACTAGTTTTTCCATTCGTCTGTAAAGAATTCGTGTTAGTATTTTGCAGCTGTGACTTATTAAACTGATAGTTCGGTAATTTTCACATCTGTCAACACATGCTTTCTTTGGGATTGGAATTATTATATTCTTCTTGAAGTCTGAGGGTATTTCGCCTGTTTCATACACCTTGCTCACCAGATGGTAGAGTTTCGTCAGGACTGGCTCTCCCAAGGCCGTCAGTAGTTCCAATGGAATGTTGTCTACTCCGGGGGCCTTGTTTCGACTCAGGTCTTTCAGTGCTCTGTCAAACTCTTCACGCAGTATCAAATCTCCCATTTCATCTTCATCTACATCCTCTTTCATTTCCATAATATTGTCCTCAAGTACATCGCCCTTGTATAGACCCTCTATATACTCCTTCCACCTTTCTGCTTTCCCTTCTTTGCTTAGAACTGGGTTTCCATCTGAGCTCTTGATATTCATACAAGTCGTTCTCTTATCTCCAAAGGTCTCTTTAATTTTCCTGTAGGCAGTATATAACTACCGTTTGCAAAAATCGAAGAGTAATTAAAATGCTATCTCTTGGTGACACACCTTGCAGCATTTTTGTATTCTTTTTCCGGATATTTTATTTTGCACTAGACAAGAGTACGGGGAGGTGTCTTTTAGGCTGCGTCCACAGTGGCACCGACAACAGATGTCAGACGCCGTCGCCAGAGGTGGCCCGATAATGTCGGAAGACAGCCTGACCACGGTGCGTCCGATCTCCTCCGTCTGTTTGTGGCAAGGTCAAGGAGGTTAGATTGCTTTAGAATGTGTTCTATGAATGAAGTAGATTAGATTTTAACCTGGCGTGGGATGAACACCACGACACCTCTGTGCTTGGAGACGAGTGCAGCAGTGTGGCTGTTGCTGTCAAAAAGCAGCCGAATGCGTGTGAATGAGCTGTATCTGTTTTGAAAGGAACGTGGCGAGTACAGCGTGTTCTTTCCCCAATTAGTGCAATAACCAAACAAGTTTTACGAATATATGAGATGAAATAAGAAACGTTCGGTTGCATGCTCAAAAGGGTTTGTGGGGCCTTCAAAAATAATATTACAAACACTCTGTTTCGCTGTATTTATTTGAAGTTGTGCAGGCATACGTCAATTAACCTTCAATGAATGTAATTCAGCATACGTGTGAAAGACAAGCATAAAGTTTAGAATAAAATACTCCGAAGACCTAGGGCACTGAAAAGTGGAACCACGTACATCGCATTCGCAAACCACTTCATATAACAGAATCACCACCCCACTGGCATAAAACGTCAATAAGCAGTAATAGTAACTTGTAGACACCTAATACCCACCTACCACAACCCAAAAAAGATGTACTAAAGTAATGATAAACATAAGTACATCAACCTTTTCACCTGAACAAATTATTTTTGACGTTATAACTTACGCTTAAAATTGGCAATATAGATTTTGCCTACTTGTGGTTTTCTATAAACCTGCAGTTTCAGTTAATACATTCCGAACTAAATCCCGATTATGATATTTTTGATTCTCAGCATTCCACACACGCTCTCTTTCTTCAACTAAACTTCTCTGCTTCTCACAGTCCACATTCGGTGTGTGAGAACGTCGGTCGATTTGACCGACGAAAACAAACCGATTTGAATTTCACCTGTTGTCGTCCGAAGTCTGTACGTTCAGCCAATGAAATCGGCTACGGCGTGATCGCGCATGTAGCGATGAACTGATTTGAACAGACCTGACGTCTTCGGCCGATGTCGGTCGTCGGCGGAATCCACAGATATCGGTGTTACTGTGTCCACAGCCATCAGCGTCGACAATTCAAACGTACGGCGAATAATAGTATCCCTTAGCGAAATTGCAGCAAGGGATGGGAAGGAACACCAGGTACACTCACTGTGTATCCTTGGAGGTCTCATTGACCACGTTGAAGAGGCCATTCCGGCAGCCATTAAGGGAAGAGGGTGCAACCAAAAAAGAGACTGTGGCGCACGTTCGAACAAACTATGCCCATCGTATGGGCCCCGAGGTCATACCTGGTTCGTTTCAGTGACAAGCAGAGAAGGTTGAGAGTATCAGCCCTGCTGACGGACTTTCAACGACACTCACAATCTGCAGCATTGTCCACAGAAGAGATCGTGGTCCCCTGGTTATAAGTCGAGTGGAAAGCTTAAACCAGAGACTGTAAAGATTCTGTGACAAGTCAGCCTATGACTTCCTAGACTTGCGACATAGGATTGAAAGTTGGAGGATCCGCCTAAAAGATCAGGTGTGCACTACACATCACAGGCAGCTACCCAAGTAACTAATTGCGTATAGGGTGCACGCAGTGGTGTCTCTTTTTTTTTTTTTTTTTGTTAGATTAGGAGACTCTCCATCCAATCCAGATAATGATAGCTGTATGAAACACAGAAGTACCAGTGTAAAATCTATCGAAATGCATCCCGCAGGTGAGAGTATTAATATTCTAGTGGTTAACATCCGAAGTATTCGCAACGAAGTGCCAGTGTTTGAAGCGCTCCTAAATAGCATTGAAGTTGACACCAGTTAGGCACAGAAAGTTTGTTAGAACCTGAAGCTGACAATAGTGAGATTACAACGGAAAATTTAAGCGTGTTCCTAAAAGATAGGAAAATGGGAAAAGGAGGTGGTGAATTTGTCGCAGTAGACAAGAAACTCACATCCACTGAGATAGAAATTAAAGCTGCATGTGAGATTATATGGGCAAGACACAGTATCAAGGATGGTCTTAAAATTATAAAGGGGTCCGTCTGTCGAGCACCAGACTCACCTCCTGATGTAACCACAAACTTTATAGAAAACCTCAGGGCGCCTGTACATAAGTACCCTAATCATACTGTAATCACTGATGAAAACTTTGATCATCCAATCATCAACCGGGATAACTATAGTTTTGTTCGAGGTGGACAAGACGTCCTGTGAAACGCTACTAAATGACTTTTCTGAAAACTACCTAGAACAAATAGTTCAGAACTCCCATCGTGACGGAGATATATTAGATTTAATGGTAACTAACAGTCCTGACCTCATAGAGAAAGTTCGTATTGCAAATGGTGTCAGTGGCCATGAGGCAGTTTACAGCAACAACGAGTACCAAAATACAAAGGGCAACTACACCAAGCAGAAATATTTAAGAGTTCAGAAAACTAGACCTATAGACAGAGAAGCAGTAGTGTCATGTCTCAGTGAGGAACTTGAAACATTTATTAAGGCCAGGAGCACGTTGAGGAACCATGGATCAAGTTTAAACGAATAGTTGGCCATGCTGTAATAGACATGTACACAGTAGAATGGTTCTAATGGGGGAGCTCCTCCGTGGTACACAGTCATTGCAAAGAAATTTATAAGGAAACAAAGACTATTGCATAAGAGATATAAAACAAAGCATAGGTTTATAGATGGAAAGATGCTGAATGAAACGCGTTTTGCAGTCAAGAGTGCAATGCGTGAAGCCTTCAGTGGCTAACTAATCAGATCTTTCAGAAAACCGAAGAAAGTCTCGTCGTATATAAAGGCTGTTAGTGGCACCAAAGTTAGTCTCCGGCCACTCATGGACAAGCCAGGAACTGAAATTGACAGTAGCGAAGCAAAAGCAGAAATGCCTAACTCTGTTTTCAAATGTTCGTTTACAAAGAAAAACCCAGCAGCACTGCTCCAATTTAAAGCTCGTGCCGCTGAAAATATTAGTGAAACAGATATTAGCAACAGTGGCGCCGAGGAAAAAGATGAAATCGTTAAGATTGAAAAAAATCCCTGGGCCCGATGGAATCCCCATCAGATTCTATACCAAATTCGCATCTGAGTTAACCCATAGCACAGGTTATACCTGTCTGCTAGAAGGGTAATTAACAGAAGTGATCCACAAAACTACCGTCCAATATCTTTGCCATCCATTTGTTGTAGAATCTTAGAACATATTATGAGCTCAAACATAAAGAGGTGTATCTAATGGAGCGACCTCCTACATGCCAACTAGCATGAATTTCGTAAACATGGATCATGTCAAATCCAACTTGCAGTTTTCTCACATGATGTACTGAGTATTTCTCGGTTTCCGTAAGGCATTTCACTCAGTACCACACCTACCCTTTTTATTAAACTTACGATCATATGGGGGTATCACATGAAATATGTGACAGAATTGAGGATTTCTTGATAGGGAGGCCGCAGAATGCTATTTGGATGTAATTTGAAGTAATTTCGGGTGTAACCTACGTAAGTGTGTTGGGCCTCTTGTGTTCATGTTGAATATTAATGATCTTACAGGCAGTATTAATAGTAACCTCAGACTTTCCACAGATGATGGAGTTATCTACAACGAAGTCGAAGCATAGTCTGAACGAACGTGTACAGATATTCATTCAGAGCTTTACAAAATTTCAGAGTGGTGCAATGATTAGCAGCTTCCTTCAAATGCTCAAAAATGTAAAATTGTGTACCTCACAAAACATTGAAACATATTATCCTGTGAATATAATGTCAGTGAGTCACAGGTGGGATCTCTAAAATCATGCAAACACTTGTGTGTAACGTTTACTATGGACATGAAGTGGAACGATCTCACAGTCTCTGTTGGTGGCAACCTTCGATTAGTTGGTAAAATACTGGAAATGCTACCAGTGTGCAAAGGAGATTGCTTACAAATTACTTGTGCCACCGGTTCTAGAACATTGCTCGAGTCTAAATAGGACCAACAGGGACTACTGTACGTGTACAGAGAAGGGCAGCACGAATGACCATGGGCTTGCTTGACCCGCGAAAGATTGTTACTGAGATGTTGAAAGAACTGAACTGGCAGACTCTTGAAGATAGATAGCAACTATTCCGATAGAGTGTACTAATGAAGTTTCCTCGGCTTTAAATGATAACTCTAGGAATGTACTACAACCCCCTACATATCTCTCTCATAGGAATCATGAGGACAAGATTAGATTAATGACAGCATGCACAGAGGCACTTACGCAATCATTTTTCTAGCGATCCGTATGTGAACGGAACGGGAAAAAGCTATAATAACTGTTACGTTGGCTCGTACACTCTGCTATGCACTTCACAGTGGTTCGCAGAACATAGATGTAGAAGTAGACGCAGGCAAGAGATTTTCGAAACTTGCGTAAGACATTCTCAGGTTTTTAATCTGAGCGAATTCTTCTGTTTTTATTTCGTTCAAGACGGGTTCATGGTAATCTATGAATGTAAGCCTCTGTATCCAATTCTCCAATCAAAATTTTTGTTGTTATGTTCTTTATTGTCAGTGCAGGTATGTGAAAATTTTTTTGGAAAATCCAACGGAAAGGTCGGAAGTTAACATCGATTGCTGCGCATATGAAATATCATCAATTAAGAACGGCTTGACAGATGTGGTTGATTATTGTCTTTGTTACGTTCGTAATTGTCAGGACAGGGTTTGAATGGAAGCAAATAGAACCAAGCTCAATCACAGGAGCAAGAAAATAGATGTGGCAAGGCTAAAAGACCAACAGATCAAAGTAACATTTGCCCTTTAACTACAAAACAGATTCCAGATCCTCTCTGAAGAAAACTTTATGGAAGAGGGAATTGAAACAGGTTGGCAAAAAATCCAAGACAATTATTTGGATGTGGGAGAAAAAACTTATTTAAGGCACATCAAAGGAAGGAAGGATCTCCGATGCTACACGGAATGAAATCAGCGACAGGAAAGAAGTAAAATTTAAGTTAAATCTTTGTAAGACAAGAGCGCAGCAGGGCGAAGCGCATGAAGAATACACAGTGGCGAACAAAAAAGTGCAAATATGGCTACGTCGGGATAAAAGCGAGTGGATAGATGAGCAAGCAAAGTAGCAGAAGAGACAGCAAGACAAGGAAATATGAAAGAGCTCTACAATACAACCAAACGGTTGTCAATGAAGATGTTGTTATTGTTGTTGGGATGTTTAAGGGGGACTAAACAGCTAAGGTCATCAGTCCCGTCAATGAAGAACTTCAGACATGAAGGACCAGTTAAGAACAAGGATTGGGTTATGCTTACAACTCAACAGGCAGAGCTACAGAGATGGGAGGAGCACTTCAAGGAACTGTTAAATTGTGAAAACAACCAAGAGGAATACGTAAGAGATATTCCAGAGGAACTCGAAGAAGATCAAGATATAAATCCGCAGTGCCCCATGATGGACGAAATTAGGATTGCTTTGAAAACCCTAAAGAATGCAAAGGATCCAGGCCTAGATAACATAGCACCGGAGCTCTGAGAAGTCGATATTGAAAGAACTGTTAAAATGCTCCATCCCCTGCTGAATCATATTTGGCTTGAAGAGAAATCTCCAAAGAAGTGGAAAAATGGTTTGGTGGTAAAGCTCCCAAAAAAGGGAAAATTGTCAGACTGTAACAACTGGCATGATATTACATTATTGTCAATGCCCAGTAAGGTCTACACCAGAATTATTTTAAATAGAATTAAAGAGTCTCTTTAAAATCGACTGCGTAAAGAACAGGCTGGTTATATTAACACTCTTAGGATCATTTTAGAGCAAAGCAAAGAATTCCAAGCAACCATGTACCTGTCATTCGTTGATTTTCCAAAGGCCTTCGATTCCGTGAAACATAAAGTGCTCTGGCAGGTCTTGCGCAAGTATGGTATACCACAGAAGATCGTAAACATCATAAAAGATTTATATGATGGCTACAAATATTGCGTACTCGACAAAGGAAATATGACAGAGCCCATAAAAGTAACAACTGGAGGCAGGCAGGGTTGCATTTTATCACCAACACTTTTTCTACTTGTTCTAGACTCAGTTATGAGAAGAGCCACAACAGGCAGGAGACGAGGAATCCAATGGGAGATCCACAAACGTCTGGAGGATTTGGATTTTGCAGGCTATATAGTTTTATGAGCTCAAAGGGTGACTGATATGCAAGCTAATTAAACTTGCTGAAAGAATAAGCAGAGACTGCTGGCCTTATGACAAATATAGGCAAAAAAAAAGGAAATGAGTGTAAATTCAGGGAACATGGAGGTGCTACTGTTAATAGGGGAGTAGTGGGTGGAGACTGTCAACTCATTTCTGTTCCTGGGTAGTACAGTGACGGAAGATGGTGGGGCTGGAGATGACTTGAAAAACTGCATTAAAAAGGCAAATGCTACCTTCATACAACTGTATCCAATATGGAAAAATAGAAATATCACGTAGAAACAAAAATGCTTTTTTTAATACAAATGTGAAGGCTGTCCTTCTGCACGCCAGTTAAAGCTGGAAAATGGAAAAGATAATATCCCAGTTACAAAGCTTCATAAATAGATATCTCCGACGCATCATGAATATCTGGTGGCCAGAAAAAATTGTGTAATGATGAGCTTTGGCGAATAACAAACCAGATGCCTATAGAAGACCAGATACGAGAGAGAAAGCGGGGGTGTTTGAGGCACTCATTGAGGAAACCAGGTAGAGCCATCGAGAAAAAAGCATTGGAATGGAATTCCCAGGAAACAAAGAAGAGAGGAAGACCTAGGAGCACATGGAAGAGGATAGCGAAAGGGGAAGCTAAAAGAGCTGGCAAGACCTGGACAGAATTGATGCAAATGGCCAAAGACAGAGACGGATGGCGAGTTCTCCTGGATGCCCTATGCCTCCATAGGGGGATAGGGGCCAAAGGAATTAAGTCAAGTCAAATTAAAAAAATTTTGGAAAATGCACCGAAAAAGTCGGAAATTAAAATCAGGTGTCAAAGATCATCACTTGAGAACCTTTCGACCGATTTAGTGGATTTTTTTAAAATTTTTTTTGCGTTCGTAATTGTGGATAGTAATAGCATTTTAGGTATGAAAAAGAAAATAAAAAATTCTGCATTCAATTTGACAATTTTGCTGTCATATGTTTTCAAAAGAAAAAAACGAGTTGACAGTTATATTAATATATAAATACATATCTGATATATGAAAGGGAAGTGTTGTTATCGAAAATCTCGAAAACTTTTTGATCGATTTACTAGAAATTTTTACACGACGCACTAACGAACGTTCTAATGGACATAGGCTACATATTTTTGTAATGTATATAATATATATAAATATACGTAATACATAAAGGGGAAGCTTAGTTACCACAACTCTCGAAATTTCTTGACCCATTTACTTCAAATTTTTACACGGTGCTGTAATGAACATTCGGACGGACACAGGCTACATATTTTTGTAATATACATATGATAAATATATATTTAATATATAAAGGAGAAACGTTGTTACCAAGAAACTTCAGATTTTCGCACAATACTCTTAATGAACATTCAGACCGAAATGGACGTAGAGAGGAGGCAATGGACAGCAAGAGGTGAGAGGTGGTTATGCACAGAGAGATTGGGGATGAGGAGATGGACAGAGAGAGGGGGAGGAAGGACTCTGGGATGTTTATGTAATTTCCATACATATTTAGCAATTGCTGTACATTGCCGTGTTGTAACCTCCCCACACGAAATATTTTTTAAATATTATTTGTTTAGTGATTCTAATTTTTGTGTAACCTCACAAAAAACTTAATTAATAATAATAATAATAATATGATTCTATTTTTTGTGTAACCTCTGATCAAAATTGGTTCCCATTTAATGTACCCACAAAATTCTTTTCTCATTTAATATAAGCTCGAAACAGAAAAATTCCTAAACCTCATAATAATAAATAAATTCAGTAACCTGGTAAATTTGGACGACAGCAGTGCTGCGTCATGGCCCTGTAAGATCATTCTGAATAAAAAGCAAAAATTCTCACCTCGATAAAGTCGGCAACTATCTGCTCTTACAATAGCTGTTTTCCGGCACAGCTCTGTGCAATGCTGGCCTATACACTTGTTATTTATGAAAGGAAGCAAATGATTTTTCTTTTGCAACAATCGGAATGATCATGCATTAAAAAAAATATTAAATTCTTTAAATTGAAATGAATGCTTGTTAGAAATTAGACAAAGATTATTATTAGGACATTTTTTAAAAGATTTACATGTGAGTTTACATAATATTACTAGATGTGCGAGAGGCTGCTTTTTTACCTTATACAATAATACTCAGGCTCCGGCATCGCTGCACCGCGACCGGCCCAGCCAACACGATACACCAGACAGGACTGACAAGCGCAGACAAGGGACTGCTCGCTAGCAACAACTTACTGCTACTGCTACACAGTTCGTACTGCAGTCAACACTGCTGTTTGGTCTCAGATTCTCTTATAGCTTACATATCGCAGGCAGCACATACCTCTTACAGTGTTTGCAAGTGATAATAATAATAGTAATACTGCAACAACGGCGGCGGCTGCTCTGATTCTTAAGTTCGGCACTGAAAACTTCTACCTGCCTATCCCATGACGTGGCTCTAGTAGAAACGCTTCTGTAAGCACTTGCAGCAGGTTCCTGAAATTAAGTTGACCAAGTTACTTGCAGAAGTAAAATTTCGTAAGTTTTTGTTCTGATGTAAGCACCTCAGCAAGTGCTTGTCGAAATTACTTGAGGGAGCTACGTGTTACTGGACACACGCCTTTAGATCCCAGAGATGACTTACCTTTGTTTTGTACACCCTTAACTTAATGTAAATGGAGAGCTGCATCAAACCAGTCTCAGGACTGAAGACCACAACAACAGCAACAACAACTTAACGTACCCCAAAGTGAAGTAGTGTCAAATCGGTTGAGGCTGATGACCACTGTCTTGGCGAACCTTTGCCGATCCATCTGGTGGCGAATCTTCTATTTAGGTACTCTACATTACTATGAGAGCGAAATGAGGCATTGCTCCATCCTGTTGGAACAGTACAGCGTCAGGAATGCCTTCTTGATGAAGCTGTGGTTCCAGAAGTTGCTCCAACAATTCAGGATAAATGTTTCATGTAATTGTCTCTTCTGCAAAAATGAAGGGTCCTTATACTGTAGTAGTGTTTGTGAATCCAAGCCACACACTCAGTTTCGGTGTGTCTGTTAGCTATTCAGTTGTAAGCTTCAGGTGGCTCGTTACCTCATATGTGGTAATTATGTTTTTTAACTTTTCCGCAGAAGTGGAATGTGACTTCATCGGTAAACGAAATACCCATGAGGTATTGTTTGTGGGCAGCTTCTATCAAATAGTAACAGCAGTTTGACGTACTGTGTAATTTTCGTAGTCTAATTTGTGAGGCATTGAATGTGGTATGCTGATTTCTTTAGCTTAAAGCGTTAAACTTTCAAAGTCGTTGATATTTGCTAGTCTTAGTCGCTGCTTAAACGACGAGTTGAAGCATATGGACTTCTTTCGATTGCTTCTCTGATTCGTTGAACAGTCTCTTGTGGTACAGGATGTCTCCCAGAGCATGGTTCATAGCCAACGTTCCCAGTTCTTTGGAACTTATTGACAAGTAACCGAATGTTTACACTTACTGGTGCTGGCCCGTGAAATTTCCGACTGAATTCCTCGTGCATCTCCAGAGAAGATAAGAGGCACCATTACTCTTTTAACAACAGCCACACTTTCTTTTACTGTAAGCATTCTTGTACATTATCCTTAAAAAGAAGCCCACGTCATCGTATGAACGTATTATAATTATGTGTTATGTAAATGCATCCATTGTTTCTTAGTAACAGATCGAGACTTTATGACCATGCTGTATAAAAACGATGTACCAAACAGATTTGTATGTGCACCATCGTGACTTATACAGTGATCTAAGCATCCCCATGTCTTCCTCGACATCTTGCATAGAGGCGCATGATCTTTGCTTCGGGAGGCTTCCTGCATACTTTTGCGCAGTTCATCATTAGTTTTGGACCGACTATGGGCCACATTCAGCTCTACCTACTGTTTATTTTCAGTAGCTTGGTTGCCGTTCGAAGCCAATTTTTATTAGATCGACTGCTTAACTGGTGTGTATAGCGCGAAGCATGACATTGACTGGTGGCTATCCATCACTAGCGTCACATCCAGAATACTGCGTACAATAGCACACATTTCCTGCGTTTCCTGGCCTTGAGGTTACCACTGTAGCTTATGTTTCTCTGCTGTCTCCGAGTTATTTCCTATTTTTGATTATACAATTAAGAGAAATTCAGTTTTTGTCGATGGTTGGTGTTGATGTGTGCAGTACTAATCAGCTTTCGACCTAAACTTCCGTAAAAAAAACTGCCAGTAACCTAAACTGACAATGAAAGTGAAATGATGGCATCCCATTATATTGTCACGTAGAAGAAGGTGTAATTAGATGAATGACGAACTGTAACTTCAAATAACGAAGGTTTATTCAGCACTTGCACATACAAGAGCGCGGAGCGAACTGCCTCCGGCCAGAACACGTACAGTATATATACAGCTACAGAACATTCCAGTACAATGATTCTTGACACTTGTGGATACTTCTAGAGTGTACTCGATCCGAATATAGAAACTAAAATTGTACAGCCCGGATGAGTTTTGAACTAACGACTCTCAATGCAACACTTCAGCATTATAACCACTGCACCACGGCGCTACTCAACTTCTTCTGCGACAATATGGCAATTTCTCGATGTGGCTGTTGTCGCTATCGACATAATATTTTGCGAAATTATTGCAGAGGACAGAATGAACCTGAATAAGGTTCGAGTTGTTGTCAGTGCGGGGCTTATGGGGGCATCAGCTGGTTCGACAAGAACAAGAGGGAACTATGCATATGCGCGCAATGCCAGCGTCAAGGTGTGCATTGTGTTACAGTAACGAGCAGATCAGTGTTTAACGTCCCATCGACAATGAGGTCGTTAGAGGCGGAGCTCAAGCTCGGATTAGGGAAGGATAGAGAAGGAAAGCGGCCGTGTTCTTTCGAAGGAACCATCCCAGCATTTACCTTCAGCGATTTAGGGAAATCACAGAAAACCTGAATCTGGATGACCGGACGCAGGTTCGAACCGCCGTCCCGGTTTTGCTGTGACACCGCAGACAGTAAAATTGCTGTAAAACACGTATAAATCTACAAGTACTTCTGTTAATTTGATACCTACTTGACATACCTATGTTAAGAAAATAATAATTCTAGCAAAGATTTTATTACTGCAAAACAAAGGGTTAAATGGCACTGATGCGGGCCCCCCAGTAATACTGTAGATCCCCAGATCCCCAATTCGCGTGGATAAACTTATCTTGTAGTCGGTAGTCGTCCAGGATTACAGGTTCGCAGTTCCATTATACACTTTGCAGTCACATTAACGCGACCACCAGTCAAAAGCCTGAATTGTCACTTTTGCAGCGCGCACCGCTGCGAAACATTCACATGGAAGTCACAGAGGTTCCGGAAGCTAACGATAGGGATGTGGAGCCATACTGACTCCCGTGCCGTGGCAAGCTGCGCTAGGTTTCTCGATTGATCCTGTCAATGGTCATCATAGAAGCATTGGTGCGTTTTCTCAGCTGTTCCAGTGTTATTGACAGTGGTGGTACGTTAACACAATACTTAATAAGGAAAAGGTGACAAGGCGTTAGGTCAGGCGACCTGGTGGGGGGCCCAAGGGAACAGAGCCACATCATCTTCGCCCTTACGCCCAATCAAACATTGCGCAAGTTCATCGTTCAGGCAGCGACGAACATCGATGGTCCAAAGAGGGGTGCCCCGTCTTGTTGGAATTCTCAGGAGTGGAAACAACCACAACTGCAACATATCGAGATAAGAGGTACCCGTCACAGTCTTCTCACAGAAGGAAAACGGCCCATATTGTTTCGTCTGTGACACTGCACAGGAGACATTAACCTTCGGCGAATCTCGTTCAGTCACCACAATTTCATGAGGATTTTCAGTACTTCGCACTCTCATGTTGTGCCGATTAACCTTTCCAGGTTGCTTCGTCTCTTATTATTAGCTTGGAGGTGAAATGTTCATCCTCAGGTGTTTTTTCACCATTTCGTCAAGGTGCTGCAATCGTAACACCGCCTGGTGGGCACAGTGCAAACTCGGTGAATATACAGTTTCATTCACGCATCCGTCATACTTGTAATACTTTGGAAAATTAATTATGCATAGTACCATTGGCTCGCAGAATTTTTGACAACAGGATTCAGTCTGTCACACTGGATGTTCAATATTAAGCGGAAACCGAAGTTACATCGTATGTAACACAGTGAAGCGCGATTGAGATACTAATGTTTTGTATAAGACTACATATAAATCATTTATCATACAGGATCAGCGGCACTATCAGGTTCTTCGCTCATGGCGGTGTCGTTTACAGAAAACACCGTCTTCCATGATTGCAAGGAAATACAGAAAAACGTGTACTTCCACGTGGTGTGTTGAATGCAGCTCTTTTCAACTGTGGATAACGGCAAGATAATTATCACAAACAAGAAAAAGAAAACTTTAGTATACGATTACATGACTAGTGGTAAACTTTCTAGCCTGTTTGCAGAAGGATTCCGTGATGATGTTGCGAACATCACTCTGATGTAAGGGGGGTCCGGAAACGACCGAGTCGAAAGTTATAAGCAAAAATCGTTTCCATGTCTCTGGCTGTAGATCTCTTCTAATGGAAGCTCTTTGCTTTCGATATGATAGGAGGAGGTAGTGTGGAGTAAAATAGTAAAATATGTCTTGTAAAAATGAGAACTGCATATCTTAAGAGCCATGAGCATTTGCTCATTTCTGCTACTGTGAAACACCTCTTGTGCTCTTAGCTCTTAAGCTGTTCATTTTAGAGCCCATATTTGACAGATATTTGAAATTTTTTCTTGTTTTTGTCCATACTAAATCCTCCGAAAATATGGAAAGCAAAGAGCTTGCAGCAGAAGAGGTCCACTGTCAGAGGTTCCGAACGGTTTTCGCTTATAACTTCCGACTCCGTCGTTTCCGGGCCAGAGTCTCCTACCTCAAATTGACGCATTTCCTCTTCTCCATAGTCTCTGGAAGTTTGTAATATCATCACGGAAACACCTTGTATTGTGTATATACAGTACATGAAGCCAATACTAGGCATTACGAAAAATGGAAGGAGAACGTGAAATCAACATTAAGAAAGGTGAAAGAAAGATTTAGAGTTGTTGGGGAATTTTTGCAAAAAGTGTGCTGCATCTGTTAAGGAAAACACACACTCACGACGCTAGTACTGCATACCGAACAACGCAGCTCCAGCGTTTGGTTTCCTCATCAGGCATGCACGACAGCGAACCTCAAAGGAATGCAGAGACGCGTCGTTAAGTTCATAGCTGGCCCGTACTGCTCATGCGATAGTGCTACGGTAACGCTCGGGGAAATTAAACGAGAATCCATAGAAGAAAGTCGGTATTGTTATCGCGGAACACTGTCTGGTAAATACAGAGCACCCGTATCAGAAGCAGTTCGAGGGACAATTCTGCTGCTTCCATAGTATAGGATCACGGGATTCGGATATGGAAGATGTGAGTACATACGGACGGATCCAGAGTAATTGCTCCACGCTGCAGTCACGAACGGAATACAGCAAACAACGTCTAAAGCCTGGTCCAAAGGTAACGCAAGCTCATTTAAAACTGATGAAAACACTGTCACAAATCGCGCAGCTACACTATTAAAACTTTCGTTCAGTTTTTTTGCTCTAGTCTTTCGTTTAGTGATTGAAAATCGTCACATAGGAAGAATTGTTGGCCGGCCGGAGTGGCCGAGCGGTTGTAGGCGCTACAGTCTGGAACCGCGCGACCGCTACGGTCGCAGGTTCGAATCCTGCCTCAGGCATGGATGTGTGTGATGTCCTTAGGTTAGTTAGGTTTAAGTAGTTCTAAGTCCTAGGGGACTGATGACCTCAACAGTTGTCCCATAGTGCTCAGAGCCATTTGAACCATTTTTGAATTGTTGTGAAAACCCAGAGTGAGATTTTCACTCTGCAGCGGAGTGTGCGCTGATATGAAACTTCCTGGCAGATTAAAAAAAACGTTTGCATTATATGCTCTTCAACTGAAGAAGAAAACAAAGTTTTCACGTAGTTCATAGAGCTCCCGGGATTTGTTATTGAAGTCAGGGACATTCTCCTATGTGACTCTTTTCCGAGAACTACTGTAGGAACCGGACGATTGGCACGATTACTTACGTATGCATACAAAAAACTGTAAACTGTTAAAGCTTGTAACATCAGAAACCGAAAAGGAAGATAATGTTATGAGAGTGGCTATCAGCCCCCACGAGAGACTCATCGCAAAATTAAGGGTTTTAGCGAGTGGCAAGAGCTACAAGGACCTTGAATTTGTAGAAAATATTTTATAGATAGATTAGGGTCTGCATAATCTTAGACATCACTCCAGAACTTAGCAAAGTGGTTAGAAATTCCTGGTTAGCTTGAGAAATTATCTGTAGCCTTATTTATTATAGTACCATTAGGGCTACTAATAGACAGAACTGGATCACAAGCTAGGGGTAACTAATTGTACTACTGGAGCTATTTCCCTGATAATGATAAGGAAAAGTCGGTTGCATTATGCCCTGTCTTCCGGAAGAACCGGCACTGTTAATAACTTTAAAGTCTTTTCTTAAAATTTCCAGTTTAACTAAAAAATAACACCGTTAATGGGCTTTTGTGCAAGTATAGATTGTAGTATCTCATCGTTGCAGTGAATGGCTTTTTATGTTTGACATTGATCTCATTTGGAATTGGTCTTCGACGTACACTATGTGATCAAAAGTATCCGGACACCTGGCTGAAAATGACTTACAAGTTCGCGTCACCTTCCGTCGGTAATGCTGGAATTCAATATAGTGTTAGCCCACTCTTAGCCTTGATGACAACTTCCACTCTCGCAGGCATACGTTCAGTCAGGTGCTGGAAGGTTTCTTGCGTAATCGCAGCCCATTCTTCACAGAGTGCTGCACTGAGCAGAGGTGTCGATATCGCTCGGTGAGGGTTGGCACAAAGTCGGCGTTCCAAAATATCTCAAAGGTGTTCTATAGGATTCAGGTCAGGACTCTGTGCAGGCCAGTACATTATAGGCATGTTATTGTCGTGTAAACACTCCGCCACATGCCGTGCACTATGAACAGGTGCTCGATTGTGTTTAAAGATACAATCGCCGTCCCCCGAATTGCTCTTCAACAGTGGGAAACAAGAAGGTGCTTAAAATATCAATGTAAGCCTGTACTGTGATAGTGCCACGCATAACAAGAACGGGTGCAAGCCCTCTCCATGAAAAACACGACCACACCATAACACCACTGTCTCCGAATTTTTTTGTTGGCCTACATACGCTGGCAGAAGACGTTCACCGGGCATTTGCCATTCCCACACCCTGCCATCGAATCGCCACATTGTGTACCGTGATTCATCACTCCATACAACGTTTTCCCACTGTTCAATCGTCTAATGTTTATGCTCCATACACCAAGCGAGGCGTCGTTTGGCATTTACCAGCGTGATGTGTGGCTTATGAACAGCCGCTCGACCATGAAATCCACGTTTTCTTACCTCCCGCCTAACTGTCATAGTACTTGCAACGGATCCTGATGCAGTTTGGAATTCCTGTGTGATTGTCAGGATTGATGTCTGCCTATTACACATTACGACCCTCTTCAGCTGTCGACGGTTTCTTGTCAGTCAACAGACGAGGTCGACCTGTAAGCTTTTGTGCTGTACGTGTCCCTTCACGTTTCCATTTCACTATCACATCGGAAACAGTGGACCTAGGGATATTTAGGGGCGTGGAAATCACACGTACAGACGTATGACACAAGTGACATCCATTCACCTGACCATGTTTCAAGTCCGTGAGTTCCTCAGAGCGCCCCTTTCTGCTATCTCACGGTGTCTAATGACTACTGAGGTCGCTGATATCATGAGTACTAAAAGGAGTCCGTTAAATTTCGGTTACACGATAAATCAGTCAAATCTAAAGGCCGCAAATTCAACTAAATACCTAGGAATAACAATTACGAACAACTTAAATTGGAAAGAACACATAGAAAATGTTGTGGGGAAGGCTAACCAAAGACTGCGCTTTGTTGCCAGGACACTTGGAAAATATAACAGATCTATTAAGGAGAATCCCTAAGCTACGCTTGTCCGTCCTCTTTTAGAATTCTGCTGCGCGGTGTGGGATCCTTACCAGATAGGATTGACGGAGCACATCGAAAAAGTTCAAAGAAGGGCAGCACGTTTTGTATTCTCACGAAATATGGGGGAGAGTGTCACTGAAATGATAGAGGATTCGGAGTAGACATAATTAAAACAAAGGCGTTTCTCATTGCGGCGGAATCTTCTCACGAAATTCCGATCACAACTCTCTCCTCCAAATGCGAAAATATTTTGTTGACATTGACCTACATAGGGAGAAACGATCACCGTGATAAAATAACCTGGTACGGAACGATATAGGTGTTCGTTCTTTCCGCGCGCTAAGAGAGATTGGAATAATAGACAATTGTGAAGGTGGTTCGATGAACCTTCTTCCAGGCACTTAAATGTGATTTGTAGGGCATCCATGTAGATGTAGGATCCATTTCCTTGTACTTATTAACTATAGCAGCGTATGCCTGGTTTTTATTGTCTCGGTTGCTGTAACCCTCAGATTTTACTTATCAAAGGCAAGGAAAACTTTGGCACAGCTCTATGAACTCCGTGAAAAATTCGTGGGTCCAATGTCGCAATTTCTATCGCCATTGCATTGAAGTGACAGCTGGAACCTCATGCTCGTACGTGTCGGAGAGTAGACTGGCAGCATAGCAAAGCGTGAGCGACAAGACTGGAGTGCCTGTAAATGCACAGACTTGCCCGGAGGCTTGCATGAACGCAAAGCTCCAGCGCATCACTCTTTTGTGACTTTGTCACTCTTCATTCATTTCATGCAACTCTGTGAAACGTAACGTTTTGTTTGACAAATCTGGCGTGATCATGTAAGGCTGAATACGAAACGTTACGTGTTGTCCAGGCTTAAGACTGTTACAAAGTACCAACAGGCAGGCTCCGATTGCCGCATACGCCCTAGCCTGTTGGCAGGACTTGGAAAGGGGTGTAGCGATTTGACCAACTGCAGTATGTAGGGGCGGTCTAGGTATGGGTAAGAATTCCGAGAAAATCGCTGTGCCTTTTAGCCCTTCACACTGGTGAGACAGTAACATTTGCTCACAGAGGTGTGCACAAACTGTGCTGCTAATGATAGGAACTGCCCTCGTAGACTGTCAAAGAAACATTGACGGTGTGTCGTATTGTGTTGTTCTACATGAGTTAAATGCAGATCTTCTCGTTATTTGTTCGTGTTGCGAGAAAAGGATGCAATATATGTAGAGGAAGAGTGGGAACAGTGAGACAGTGGGAACAGTGAGACATTAGTTGTATCTCTGGAATTTTGGTTTCAGTTGTTGGTACCTATTGTGAATGTGGTAACCATTATTATTTAGTCTATGGAATTCCATGTTTCGTACTTGACATTCTTGTTGTGATTTCGTTGTTGGTATATTTGTGCTCAGAGGTAAGAAAAGTATCTTTTTACTAAATTTACGTAGCTGGTTTCTGAGTAGACCATTGCTACTTTCAAATCATTTCATTAGTCACTCAAAACTATGGTTTTTCCAAGACATATAAATCCCCTTCATTGAAATTTTGGTTTAAGCTGAATGTGTTTGGAGCCATTTTGAAAAAAGTTTGCCACTGGGAACAGTGAGACATGAATAATGATGGTACAGCGAGACATGTCTCACTGTTCCCAGTGCTTGTTCATAGTGTCTGACAACGCGTGCTTGCTGTATAAAACAGTGATTTCTGTAGATTTTAGGTAAGAAAATGCCCAGGAGAAAGAAGACTGAAAAGGAAATAGGAAGGTTTTCAGAATCTTCGGTGACGAAAGCTGACATGCTGGTGATCGAAAATAAAATGAGCATCAGGAGTGCATCTAAGCCGAAAGGCTTATCTTTTCAAGCAGTTAGTCGATACTTTAAGAAATATTGTGAGTATAACACTTCAAACATGTGTCCCAACTATTCAGTGAACCGCATTTTTCCACCAGAATTGGAGTTTAGTTTGTGTAAATATCTAGTTGTGTGTTCTAAATTGTTTTATGGACTTACTATGAACGACTGCCGTACCTTAGGTTATGAATTAGGTGTTAAAAATAACATTGTTTTACACAAAACCTAGACTGAAAGCGAGAAAGCATCTATCGACTGGATGAAAGATTTTCGACAGAGATTCCCTCAACTGTCTCTTCGAACCCCGGAAGAATGCAGCTTATTTAGAGCTACAGGCTTTAATAAATTTAATGTGTCAAATTTCTTTGATAAACTGGAAGAAGTAATCAAACGTCATTCTAATTTTTCTGATGGATCACGTATTTTCAATCTTGATGAAACTAGAACAACAACAGTGCAGGAGTCATCGAAGATTTTGGCCTTAAAGGGTATGAAACAAGTTAACAAGGCAAACAGTGCAAAACGTGGAACACTTGTTACGACATGTTGTATTATAAATTCTCTAGTTAACAGCCTACCCCCTGTCATTATATTTCCAATTGTGTATTTTAAAGATCATATGATATTAGGAACACCTGCTGCCACATTAGGTCTTGACGTTAAAGGAGGCTCGGTTGAACTCAGAATGTTTTGTGAAGGTCATTCATCACTTCATCAAGTTCTCTGTCAGCTCAAAAGCAAACCCAACTTTGTTACTGATGGATAATCATGAGAGCCACCTCTCAATAGAGGCAATAGATCTGTGCAAAGAGAATGGGATAACGATTCTGACAATTCCACCTCATTGCACCAATAAACTGCAGCCTCTTAATGTCAGTGTCATGAAACCTTTCCATACATTTTATAATGCTTCTGTAGGTACATCAATGATGTCTCATCCAGGTGAAACATTTTCAATTTACAATGTTGCTCACTGGGGGGGGGGTTAGCATATCCCCGAGGAATAACTCCCGTCAATATCATTGCCGGATTTAAGAAGACAGGAATATTTCCTTTAGATCGCCATGTGTTCAATGAGGATGATTTTCTTCCATCCCCTGTTACTGACACACCTCTAAATGAAAGCCTGGAAACACACATATCACCCGACAAAGACCTTAAACCTGCAACTGATGTGGGACACCCATCACATGATGAAAGTGAAGCACAGTCTATAGAATCCAGTTCTTCACAATTACAGGGAAAATCTACACCAATGTCTTATCTCTCTCCAGAAGACATACGAGGTTTCCCAAAGGCAAAACCAAGAAAAAGTTGTAGTCGCCGACGGCCTAAAGGAAGAACAATAATTTCGACCGACACACCAGAAAGGAATGAACTACAAATGAAAAGGAAACGAAAGTACATTAAGGACCTAAAGCAAAGCGAGCTTTTTCCAGGTTGATGAAACTGATGCTGACGAAAGTGAATTAATTTTGCAAGATTCTTCATATGATGAGACCTTTGATCAGACACAACTAATTCCAGAACCGGAAATGGTTAACTTTGAAAACTTACAGCGCTCACCCAAAGTGGGTGACTTTGTTTTAGTAGAGTTTGAAGCAAAAAAGAAAATATATTATGTAGAAAAATTCTTTCAACTGTAGGAGAGTCATCCGAATGCTAAGTTACATTTCTTTTGAGAAGTTTGAAACTAGAGAACAAATTTCTGATGCCTGTAGTTCCAGATATTTCGTTCATTGACACAAAATGCATAAAAAAGTTATTGCCTAACCCTACTACAACACATACACTCCTGTAAATGGAAAAAAGAACACATTGACACTGGTGTGTCAGACCCACCATACTTGCTCCGGACACTGCGAGAGGGCTGTACAAGCAATGATCACACGCACGGCACAGCGGACACACCAGGAACCGCGGTGTTGGCCGTCGAATGGCGCTAGCTGCGCAGCATTTGTGCACCGCCGCCGTCAGTGTCAGCCAGTTTGCCGTGGCATACGGAGCTCCATCGCAGTCTTTAACACTGGTAGCATGCCGCGACAGCGTGGACGTGAATCGTATGTGCAGTTGACGGACTTTGAGCGAAGGCGTATAGTGGGCATGCGGGAGGCCGGGTGGACGTACCGCCGAATTGCTCAACACGTGGGGCGTGAAGTCTCCACAGTACATCGATGTTGTCGCCAGTGGTCGGCGGAAGGTGCACGTGCCCGTCGACCTGGGACCGGACCGCAGCGACGCACGGATGCACGCCAAGACCGTAGGATCCTACGCAGTGCCGTAGGGGACTGCACCGCCACTTCCCAGCAAATTAGGGACACTGTTGCTCCTGGGGTATCGGCGAGGACCATTCGCAACCGTCTCCATGAAGCTGGGCTACGGTCCCGCACACCGTTAGGCCGTCTTCCGCTCACGCCCCAACATCGTGCAGCCCGCCTCCAGTGGTGTCGCGACAGGCGTGAATGGAGGGACGAATGGAGACGTGTCGTCTTCAGCGATGAGAGTCGCTTCTGCCTTGGTGCCAATGATGGTCGTATGCGTGTTTGGCGCCGTGCAGGTGAGCGCCACAATCAGGACTGCATACGACCGAGGCACACAGGGCCAACACCCGGCATCATGGTGTGGGGAGCGATCTCCTACACTGGCCGTACACCACTGGTGATCGTCGAGGGGACACTGAATAGTGCACGGTACATCCAAACCGTCATCGAACCCATCGTTCTACCATTCCTAGACCGGCAAGGGAACTTGCTGTTCCAACAGGACAATGCACGTCCGCATGTATCCCGTGCCACCCAACGTGCTCTAGAAGGTGTAAGTCAACTACCCTGGCCAGCAAGATGTCCGGATCTGTCCCCCATTGAGCATGTTTGGGACTGGATGAAGCGTCGTCTCACGCGGTCTACACGTCCAGCACGAACGCTGGTCCAACTGAGGCGCCAGGTGGAAATGGCATGGCAAGCCGTTCCACTGGACAACATCCAGCATCTCTACGATCGTCTCCATGGGAGAATAGCAGCCTGCATTGCTGCGAAAGGTGGATATACACTGTACTAGTGCCGACATTGTGCATGCTCTGTTGCCTGTGTCTATGTGCCTGTGGTTCTGTCAGTGTGATCATGTGATGTATCTGACCCCAGGAATGTGTCAATAAAGCTTCCCCTTCCTGGGACAATGAATTCACGGTGTTCTTATTTCAATTTCCAGGAGTGTAGCAAGACAAAAAGACATCGATCTGCTGTTTCATTTGAGATCAACGTTGCTTCTTATGATGTTCGTTAGAATTTGATGTCTTACTGTACCCACAATTAAAAATTCATGGGTACAGTGAGACACTTTTACAATTAATTTTTTTAAAGGGAAAGACAATACATTAAAGTATTATAGTAACACTTTGAACATACTTAAGCACAGTATACATGGTTACCATAAGGTATTAAATCAATAAAGATTTTTTAAAAGTGTGATTTGGATTTCAATTTTTGAGTCTCACTGTTTCCACTCTTCCCCTACTGTGCACGTATCTACCGCAAATTATGGTTTAGTGGAAATAAATTGGTCCACTAATTTTTGTTGCATTAATTACACAACACTCTCCTGTTTTCATCTCACGCAGAGGCTCTGGATGTAACTGTTGCCGATTTTCAGAACTCCAGTATCGAGTGTTCTATGAGTTCAAGTAACCTGGATAAATGCAGCTGTGCTTCATCAGAAAGGCAGAACTTCTCAGGATCAGCTACTCCATCACGCACAGATTGCAATTACCAGTTGCGGTACTGATGTTGAACAACAGTCTCTAAACTGAAGAAACTTTTAATAGCCAAGACCACATTCAATACTATTCATTCTTGATGACCGGTTTCAACAATCTGATCTTCAAAAAACTTGTTGTTATACGTTCTGTTCCATTATGACTGTTATAATGTTGACACTATAGTGGATAGTATGTAGCAATTCCACACAGGTTTGTTAAAAATAAAAACACGCTTGTAACAAATAAAAACAATGCATTTAAAAAGCACTGAAACCTGGTAATCAGGGAGGCAGGATTCGGTTACGATTGTGGACGAGGCCGTAATCAGTTACTGTTGGTTCCCTTTTTCAATTACACACATTTATTTTAAAACGGTAATTCCAGATTCAGCAATAAACAAAGATATCACATGTTATTAAAGTTAAGGAATAAACAACTGCGTAATTGATAGTGCTTTCAGTACGTTACAATTTACCAAATCAGCATAAAATACAGACACAGCAAATAATGTTTTAAAAACAAGCCAGTGTGATCCCAATTAGAATTTTAAGGCAAGTAACCACAGTCACAGCTGAAGGCCTTTAACGCCAAGAAAGGTAAATATAAAAAAAAAGACAAACATACTGTAAAACAGCAATGCAATAGCAAGGTTAATTTAAAAAGACAGGCAACTGATCACCAAACGAGTGAGACAAAATGATGGTAAACTTGGTAGCAGAACCATCTAAACCTGCTGTAACGCCAATAATGGCAATTATATACAAAAATTAAAAAACATACAGTAAAACAGCAAATACAACAGCAAAGGTTAATTTGAAAGGACAAGCAACTTATCACCAAACAGGTGAGACAAAATACGGCGAACTTGGTAGCACAATCATTTAAACCTGCTGTAACGCCAATAATAGCAATTAATAAAAAATTTTAGAAACATACAATAAAACAGCAAATACAATAATAAAACACAAGGGCCAGTCACAGACAGTACACCAGGAATCGACCCCTGAGCAGGTCCGGCAAAGAAACACTTTTGTGAACGATGAGAGAGGCAGCCAAGAGTTGCATTCACATCTCAAGATGGTAACTCAGACTAGTGGCAGTCTAACGAATGATAATGGTAATCTTGCTGAGGCTACCTGACGTCCAATAAACCAACTGCAAAGATGTAAAAATTACGCCAAAGCCGGAACCGACGGTCTGGACTCCGCCCGCAGAATACTGTGCTTAGAGCGCCCAGAACGAGAAAGGAACCACTACCACCAGGGTAGAAAAATCGCCAACCAACTTACAATGAAGAAAGCTGTCAAAACTGCACCCCTCACTGGACAGCAGCGGCAAGGCGAGGAAACGTACACTGCTGTTACATACACTAAGCCCAGGGCAGGTAACTGGGGCGTTAGCGACCACGAGGCAGGAAAAATACCGCTGGTTGAACTTAACAAATAGCAACAAACTGAACGCAATAAATAGTAATTAGAAGCCCAGGGAAGCTAATCAGATCCGCCTTCCCTAAGCACTCCACTCGCTGCTCTTCACCTTGGAAACACCACGAGCAGCTTCATGAACCCAAGTCACTGGAAAATCGCAAGATCTCACAATGGAGGAGGTTTCTCTACTTGAATCCAAATGCACTCAACTTAAAACTTTCAGGATCCGGTTTACGACGAGGTCGTGCACCCTCGTGACCACAGGCCTTCGATCCGGCAGTCCATGCGCGCCGTCAGCGGTCCCGACGTCTTCTCGCACTGTGCGGACCTGGCTCCTCCTGAGTCCCTAACCGAACTGCACACTGACAGGACACAGAAGAACCACGACGTTGCCCCAAAGATAGGGCAATAGTTACTGCATATCTATAACCGCCGCTGCTGCCACTAGCGGACAGGCAACGCTTGAGAAACCAAGTGGCGCAAGCCAACACGAGAAGAAGACAAAGAACTGCAACCATGTCAACTAAACGATACGATCTGGGTTCCAACAGAGGACAGAAACCTACAAACAGCACAAACGCGAGCCGCAGCACAGCTCAAGCACATTGTATAACTAGGGATGTCCTCACACGCAACCTTCCACAGGGCTTGTTAAGATGTTGAATTGCGTAACAGTGCACATATTTACGTTTACATGACGAGTTAAATACATCACGTATCCACATACTGACATTTGAAATGGAATTTTTAAAAGATGTGGATCCTTGAGGTATTTAACTCTTCATGTAAACATAAACATGCGCAAAAGTGTGCACTGTTACGCAATTCAGCGTCTTACAAGCAGCAGTAGAACGCTATGTGTATGGACATCGCTAGCTACTCAAGAGGCTTTTAAACTGTATTGTTTTTATTTGTGACAAACATACCTATATTTTAACCAAACTACGTGGAATATGTTACATACTATCCACTATAATGTCAATATAGCATGTGTGATACAGGAAGTATAACAACAAGTTTTTTGAAGTTCAGAACATGACAGTCTTAATTGATGAAACTGGCCATCAAGAATAGGTAGTACTGAATCCGATCTTGGCTAGCCAGCCGCTGTGGTCGAGCGGTTCTAGGCGCTTCAGTCCGGAACCACGCGGCTGCTACGGTCGCAGGTTCGAATCCTACCTCGGGCATGGATGTGTGATATCCTTAGGTTACGTAGTTCTAAGTCTAGGGGACTGATGACCTCAGATGTCAAGTCCGATAGTGCTTAGAGCCATTTGATCCGATCCTGGCTACCAAAAGTTTCTCCAAAGCAAATACAGATCGCTCCTTCCAATCTATACTCTGTCGAAGCAGACCTCGGAAGGCCCAACGGTACTTACCGACCGCTGTGTCATCCTCAGCCGATAATCATGACTGGATGCGTATGTCGAGGGTCGTGTGATCAACAAACCGCTCTCCCAGCTGTTGACAGTTTTAGTGACCGGAGCCTCTACTTCTCAGTCCTTATTTGGCCTCACAAAGACTGAGTACTCCCCAGTTGCCAACAGCATTCAGCAGACCTGGATGGTCATCCATGCAAGTGCTAGTGAAGCTTGACAGGAGTTAATTTCAGTGATCCGACTGGAAATGGTGGTACTACTGCGACAAGGCCGTTGGCCCTTCCAGTCCCTCATTGTGAGAAATTTCAAACCCTTACCTGAATAGTTCAACTTGTACACAGCCGTTACTTAGTAATCTTTCAGTAAGAGTCTCAGCACTCCACTTTGAGCAGATGTGACTGGGCAGACCAGTCTGAAGCGATAGAAGACGCAGTGATTTTCTAGGCGAAGCCTTCTGTCCAGAAATTCTGTGACTACAATGATAATGAAACGGAGGATGACATGGGCAAGGCTGAAATACGAGGACGTATCAAACGTGAACAGGAATTTAAATCTGGCGGCTGTGGTAGTGGATGAAAATGGGTGCGATCTTGACCGGGTGGTGGTTGGTCGATATATCTGGAACAGCACTGTGGCGCCGCAGTTGGCGTGACGTGTCTGTTCGAGTCAAGGCCAATTCACACTAGCCGCCACGTCACATCACGTCCTGTCGAAACATTCGGCAGTGAATTTCAAACGGTGGCATCCACATTGGTCGTCATGTCACGTCACGTCACAACGTCAAGGTTTCTTGGGAAGAAAGATTTGACGACTGATGTCTTCGTCCGTTGTTGATCACGTGACCCCCAAACTAAATCCTCCCGATACACAGCCATGCGCTCATCCGCATATTTCGTTTCGCTGCGGTTTTCGTGCTTGATAAGACTTGTTCTTCGAAGTCTTTGTTGTTCGTTATTTTTGTTATTTATTATAGATTGCTTCGTTTCGTTTTTTCTATTGTTAAATAGTTTTATAGTGAATGACGAAAGCCGGCCGAAGTGGCCGTGCGGTTAAAGGCGCTGCAGTCTGGAACCGCAAGACCGCTACGGTCGCAGGTTCGAATCCTGCCTCGGGCATGGATGTTTGTGATGTCCTTAGGTTAGTTAGGTTTAACTAGTTCTAAGTTCTAGGGGACTAATGACCTCAGCAGTTGAGTCCCATAGTGCTCAGAGCCATTTGAACCATTTTTTGAATGACGAAAGATTAGTTGAAGCAGTGTGGCAGCAGTCTTAATTGTACGACCTGAGCGTACTAAATTACTTTCCCTCTACATTTATAAAGTAAATTTTTATACATACCAGTACAGTAGTTAATATTTTACAGTGAAAAGGATTGGAATATGGCCTCAACTTGAAGTCGAAAAAGTACTTTGGGTAGGGTCAGATTGATTAGATAGTGGAATTTATTTGTATGTCGTAAGGCATTTCTAATGTTTCATAAAGAAAAGGACTGAAATCTTCAAACACTGCAACAGTCGCAAAATACTTTTTTCGTGAAGTACACATCAAATAATGTGTTGGAGGTGTTTGTTTAAAAATGTGTTTATGGCAGGCTTGTTTATGGTTAAGTAGCTGTCTGAATTGTGTGTGAAACAGTTTTGAATGCATCACTGGTCAATATTAATGTGGTTTCAATAGCTAACCCCAATACACATAAGACACTTGAACTATTAACAGCCAGATACAAGACGTAAAGAAAAACTATACACGTTTAAGGGAAAGGCATTGAGACAGCTATGACTATTGCATAAAAACTTAAACTAGACTGACAACTAAACTTAAACAAACCAGTTTTTTATGGGATGTGATGGCAGCGCGTAACACTGTGTTCCTTTTAGTAATTCTGTGTACAATTTGACGTAACAAATGAAAAGAACTGGTGCCTCAACTTTCTAAAATATTGTGCAAAATGCAGATCCATCTTCCTTGAGCTCCTTGCCTAATGTGTGACATTCACCTTTTGTACCGGACCCATACTCTTCTTTGGGCTGTCTTGTACTTCTGTCTTACTTTAATGTGCTACCTATACCTGCGAATCACTTGAATCTGATAAACTTCATTTACGTTTAAATATGCAGTCCAGCACCCACGTATACAAGCTACCGCGTAGTGCATGTGCACTTCGCGCGTAGAAACAGTTGAAAATCACCTTGTGAAGATCGCAATTCCCGCGGAGAAACATCTGTAGACAGCCATGCTAGTTGGGACACGTGACTTGAATTGACTTGATGTGCCGTGATGGGCCGGACGGTGTGAATACAGCCTGACGTGACGGTGCCTTGACGTGACGGTGCCGTGACGGCCAGTGTGAAATGGCCTTCAGGTCACCATGTGCGAGGAAGAGGTTCACACATCTCTTACGCGGCGCATATCCATCAAGTTTCTCGCGAAAGAAGACGTCAGACCCGCGAAGTTTTGAGAAGGCTCTGTGCACAGTTTGGGGAAGAAATCGTTTCGGAGACTCTAGTGTACGATTGGCTTTACGCATTTATGACAAGGGACGTACTGTGGAAAACGTACCCCACCAAAGACGACCACTGACAAACATCACACCAGATAACATCGGTCGCATGTAAGGATTTATTCCATCAGATTAGCGCATAAACCCTCCCGAAATTGCATCGGCGGTAGGAGTAAGTCATGGAAGTCCTCACACTGGCAACTCAGGAAATTCCTCCTTACAGTTCAGATTCATCAGCCTGCGTCTAGCGCATGTTTGGACCTCTGAAGGAAGAACCTGGGGGATCCCAGTTTGATGACAAAGCAGCGCAGAAAAGTTCTTCGATGGCGACGTCAGAAAATTGACAGTTCGATAGTAAAAACGCGTACCGAGATCAGGATACTATAGAAGACATTGAGGTGAGCGTATTTTTGTTTTGTTTGATTCGATAAAGTTAAAAAAACAATTCTGGTTTTCTATTCGTACTAAACGCTTTTTTCCAAAAGTGTTCCACTAAGGAAGATCACACACCACTTCCTCCTTTAAATCGTCACACGAAAGCAAAAATTACACGTATCGAAATAAGTAACGGTGGTACATATAAGCTACAAAAATCGCTCAACAGAGAGAAGACCATTGTACCCAAAATAAATTAATTAAAAAAATAAAAATATATGACGCACCAGAAATCGATAAATTGATAGATGTGATCTACATGAACAGACAAGGAAATGATTACAAATTCAGAAAATCTGGATGCTTTATTCAAGAGAAAGAGCGTCACGAATTGAACAAGTCAATATACCGTTGGTACACCTCTGATCTTGTGCAAGTAGTTATTTGGCTTGGCATTGATTGATAGATCTTTTAGACGTCATCTTAAGGGTTATCGTGTCAAATTCTGTCCCATTGGCACGTTAGATCGTCAAAATCCCGAGATGGTTGGAATTCCTTGCCCATAATGCTCTTAATTGGGAAGAGATCCGGCGACGTTACTGGCCAAGGTAGGGTTGGGGAAGCACGAAGACAGCCAGTAGAAACTCTCACCATGTGTGGGCAGGAATTATCTTGACGGCTTGTCATGAAGGTGAACTAAACAGAGTGTATAATATCGTCGAAGTACCGCTGTGCTGTAAGGGTGCTGCGGATGACAACCAAACGAACGTTACTATGTAAAGGAGTAGCGCCCCCGACCATCAATCCTTGTTGGCAGGAGACAGTCAGGTGTTTCCGGACACGCGTTCGGCTTTGAATCTCATTGAATGGAGCATATTTGTGTTTGGGGATGAGCCCCACTCAGAACTGAGCCCCAATGTCCATCCAAGACGTGTCTGTAGGTGTCCCGGACAGCGGTGCGATACCAACCTGACTGTTGCCTGCCATACGGCCTGACAGCTAGGAGTGATGGTCTGGGGTGCCATTTCTTTTCATAGGAGGACCCATTTGGTTGCGCATGGCGTCACATTTGCAGCACAACGGTACCTCGACGATATTTTACGCCCTAGTTTGTTGCCCTTCATGGCCAACTATCCTGCGATTACATTTCAGCAAGATAATATCCGCCCGCTCGCGGCGAGAGTTTCTACTGCTTGCCTTCGTGCTTGCTAAACCCTACCTTGGCCAGTGAGGTCACCGGATCTGTCCCTTTCTGAGAACGTTTGGAGCATTATGGGCAGGGCCCTCAAACCACCTCGGGATTTTGACGATCTAACGCGCCATTTGGACAGAATTCTCTGTCAATCAATACCAACCCGAATAACTGCTTGTATAAGGGCCAGAGGTGTACGAACGCGTTAATGACTTCCTCACTCTGTTAAGCTCATTCTCTTGAATAAATCATCCATTTTTTTCTGAAATTGTAATCATTAATTTTTCTGTGGATCACATCTACCGATTTCCGACCCTATCGGGTAATTCCATCGTGGCCCGACTTTTTTTTTTTGGTCTAAGAATGTTGCTGACGGAATACCAATATGATTCTACACCGAATAAGCGAAAGAAGTTGTTCCTAGCAGTAGTGTACCACAGGACGTTGGAAGAGCGAAGCATTCCTGATGATTGGAATAAAGCGGAGGTAATTCCCGTTTTCAAGAAGGATTATCGAATAGAGGCACAAAACTATAGGCCCACATCTCTGATGTCGGCCTGTTGTAGAATTTTGTAACATAATTTATGCTCGCTTGTTATGTCATATATGATGGCTGAAAATCGACTCTATGAGTTCCGGATGCAAAGACTGTGTCAGACAATATACGCTTGGCGCAGGGAGTGCCAATTGACCCGCAGCATAAACAAATATAAGATAGGCAGGGAGACCATTAATGCGTGATCAGACGATTGCAGAGTACTCACTGGAAGCAATTACAACCCTAAAATATCTTGGAGTATGTTTACGGAACAGTTTAAAGTAGAACGTCCATATAAAATTAATCGCAGGTAAGGCAGACGCGTGACAGATTCGTTGTAAGAATCCTCAGAGTAATTTGGTCCACCCACAAAAGAGGTAGTTTAAAAACACCTTCTCGACCAATACTTGAATATTACTCGTCAGTTTTGGACCCGTACCAGATATGATTGGTAAAGAAAATAGAGAAGATCCAAAGAAGAGTTGGGTGTTTCATCGCAAAATAATGTAGGAAGCGCGAAAGCGTCACGGTGATGCTCAGACAATTCCAGTGGCAGACGCTGCAAGAGAGGCTTTCTGCATCACAAATGCGGCTTACCGTTAAAGTTCCGAGAGCGTACGTTTGTAAAAGAGTCAATCAACACATTGCTTCCTCCTAGATATATTTTGCGAAAAGAACACGAAGGTAAAATTAGAGGGATTCGAGCCCATATAGAGATTTACCTGCAATTGCTATTCTCACGAAGCATTCACGACTGCAACAAGGAAAGGGGAAATGACAGTGGTATACAAAGTACCCTCCGCCAACGCCGTAAGATGGCTACGGACACCGTAAGATGGCTACGGACACCGTAAGATGGCTACGGAGGTATAAATGTAAATATAGAACTTCTTACCTAGGTCGTTAGTTCGGTTATAACGAATACACTATGTGTTCAAAAGTATACGGACACCCCCAAAAACATACGTTTTTCATATTAGCTGTATTGTGCTACCACCTACTGCCAGGTACACCATATCAGCGACCTCAGTAGACATTAGACATCGCGAGAGAGCAGAATGGGGCGCTCCGAAGAAATCACGGACTTGGAATGTGTTCAGGTGATTGGGTGTCACTTGTGTGATACGTCTGTACCAGAGATTTCCACACTCCTAAACATCCCTAGGTCCATTGATACCGATGTGATAGTGAAGTGGAAACGTGAAGGGACACGTACAGCACAAAAGCGTACAGGCCGACCTCGTCTGTTGACTGGCACAGGGAGCGCCGACTGTTGAAGAGGGTCGTAATGTGTAATAGGCAGACATCTACACAGACCATCACACATGAATTCCAAATTGCATCAGAATCCACAGCAAGTACTATGACAGTCAGGCGGGAGGTGAGAAAACAGATTTCATGGTCGAGCGCCTGCTCATAAGCCACATATCACGCCGGTAAATGACAAACGATGCCTCGCTTTGTGTAAGGAGCGCAAACATTAGCGATTGAACAGTGGAAAAACGTTGTGTGGAGTGACGAATCACGGTACACAATGCGACGATCCCGGTGAACGTCATCTGGCAGCGTGTGTAGTGCCAACAGTAAAATTCGGAGGCGGTGGTGTTATGGTATGGTCGTATTTTTCATGAAGGGAGTTTGCACCCCTTGTTGTTTTGCGTGGCAATATCACAGCACAGGCCTACATTGGAGTTTTAAGCACCTTACTTCCCACTGCTGAAGAGCAATTCGGGATGGCGATTGCATTTTTCAGCATGATCGAGCATCTGTTCATAACGCACGGCCTGTGGCGGAATGTTTGCACGACAATAACATCCCTGTAACGGACTTGCCTGCACAGAGTCCTGATCTGAATCCTATAGAACACCTTTAGGATGTTTTGGAACGCCGACTTCGTGCCAGACGTCACCGACCGACATCGATACCTCTGCTCAGGGCAACAATCCGTGAAGAATAGGCTGCCATTACGCAAGAAACCTTTCAACACCTAATTGAACGTATGTCTGCGAGAGTGGAAACTGTCATCGAGGCTAAGGATGGGCCAACACCATACTGAATTTCAGCATTACCGATGGAGGCCGCTACGAACTTATAAGTCATTTTCAGTCAGGTGTCCGGATGATTTTGATCACATAGTGTACGTCACATGTCAAGTCCGAGCAACGAGTTGCAGCACTGGCTCCAGGGCAGTATCCGCCATGTTGCGCTGTTTCTGTGCAAAATACAAGTGAAACAGTTTGTGGCACGATCATAAAGATGAAAATCGGAACAACAACAAGCAGAGTAGCAAGCCAGGTGCAGCATCCAAGTTGCTGTCGATGTTTTAACGATGTATAGCTGTAGACTGAATATATACGAAGGGCGTTCAAAAAGTAATGCTATCCTTTTTTGAAAGCTCGTTGGTTTTATTCACGATGTTAATAAAACACATTATTCCCAACTCCTTTGGATAGAATAACCTGTTTTTCAACATAATCTCCGTTTAATGCGACGCCTTACGTCACCGTAATTGCCCGCATGGTACCACGCTACTATTCCAGTCGATGTCTTGCTGCATCAATAAACTCTCCCTCAACCATGAACTGCTTCCCATTGACTGCATCCTTCATTGGGCCAAACAGGTGAAAGTCGGAAGGTGTGAGATCTGGGCTGTGAGGTGTATGAAAAAGAACCGTCCAATGATGTTCTGTGAGCTCCTCCCTGGTGTGTAGACTAGTGAGAGGCCTTGCGTTGTCATTGAAAAGAAGAAGTTCGTTTGCATTTTTGTGGCGACGAACACGCCGAAGTCGTTTCTTCAGTTTCTTGAGGGCAGCACAACACACTTCTGAGTTGACTGTGGCACCATAAAGGACGGCATCAAACAGAATAACCCATTCACAGTCCCACAAGACTGTCGCTATGACTTTATGCCTGAGGGCGCGGCTTTGAACTTCGGAAGAGAGGTGGTGTGGCTCCACTGCATAGATTTCCGTTTTGTTCCCTGTTCGCAATAGGGAGTCAGTGTTTCATCGTCTATGACGATGTTCGATAAAAAATTGTGACGATCAGCCTCGTAACGCATAAGCAGTTCCGTACAGATGGCTCTTCATTACCCTTCATGGTCTTCTGTTAAGCGGCGAGGACCCCATCGGCACACATCTCCGAGTGTCCTAACTGGTGGACGAATGTGTCTGTATTATCAACAGAGACGTCCAGTTAGCAGCAAGGTGTTTGATTGTAACCCGTCGATCACCTCGAATGAGAGTTTCCGCATGTTGCAGCGTTGCAGGAGTGACAGTTGTGTGCGGCTGGGCGGCAAGCGGGAGATCTGACACGTTTGCGCGACCTTGTTGCGATGATGACAGACGCCTCGCCAAACGACTCACCGTGCTTTCATTGACTACATTCGCCTCGTATATCTGTGATGCTCTGCTTTTCCGCCAAGAGAAAATCAGCGACAGCTCTCTGCTTGGAACGCACCTCTGTTACAGATGCCATTTTGAAGGCTGCGTAAGGCGCCATCATCTATCAGAATTTTATGAAACTGTAAGCGTTGAAGTGGAAATTTTCCAAGTCCGACGACAAATTTAGCAGTTTTCAAGTGGCCAAGAAAAGGACGTCCTTGTCCACCGTAAACGAAATTGATGCCTTGGCTACAGCGTCTACAGAAAACCCACCCACACAGACCCGTACCTGTACGCCACCAGCCATCATCATCCAGCACAGAAGCGCACAGTATTTCAAACATTGTTGCATCGTGTAAGAGTAATATCAGACGACGATAACCTGCCCCATGAACTGAGCCACCTACGCAAGGTTATCAGGAATAACGGCTACAGCGCCCATCAAGTGAAAGAAGTGATTTCTGGGAAATATCAGGATAAGACCACCGACGAAGAGCACGAAAAGGAACTTGCTTTGCTGCTATTCTGTGGCTCTGTGCCGGGCAAGATAAGCCGCCTGTTGAAAACACACAAGACCAAATCAATCTTCAGGCCTCCAACGAGAATCTATCAATTACTGAGACCAGTTAAAGACGCAGTAGGTCTCAGAATACCTGGAGTCTACGAAATACCTTGTGAGTGGGGCCTTAAGTACACCGGACAAACAGTGCGCACTGTGGAATGGCTCTGAGCACTATGCGACTTAACTTCTGAGGTCATCAGTCGCCTAGAACTTAGAACTAATTAAACCTACCTAACCTAAGGACATCACACACATCCATGCCCGAGGCAGGATTCGAAACTGCGACTGTAGCGGTCGCGCGGTTCCAGACTGTAGCGCCCAGAACCGCTCGGTGCGCACTGTGGAATAACGCATGAAAGAACATGAGAGGTATTATCGCCTACTCTATCCAGAGAAATCTGCGTTAGCTGAGCATGTGTGGGAAAACGGTCACCACATAAAATTCGACGATACCTCTGTCGTGGCTAGCGCTAACGGCTTCTGGGACAGTTTAATAAAGGAAGCTATTGAAATAAAAATTACCGCAAACACCCTGAATTGAGACGGTGGCTTGCAGCTCAGTGCTGCGTGGGATCCGACTCAAAACATGTCCATCTATGGCAATGTCACGGGTACCAGTGACGTCACAGCCGGCAGCTAGCGTATATAAGGGCGCACCAGCAGCCCACTGGTAGTCATACCACTTGACAATGGCCAAGAAGTGCTTAGTCGAAAGCTCGTGTAGTTTTAAGAAATTGACGCGATTGGAAACCCGAGAACATTTTATTCAAGAAAAGGAAGTGTTATATTAGTTATTGAAAGACCCTCTTATTACGGCAACTGAAGATGTGTGGCCGAGCGGTTCTAGGCGTTTCAGTCTGGAACCGCGCGACCGCTACTGTCACAGGTTCGAATCCTGCCTCGGGCATGGATGTGTGTGATGTTTTTAGGTTAGTTAGGTTTAAGTAGTTCTAAGTTCTAGGGGACTGATGACCTCAGATGTTAAGTCCCATAGCGCTCAGAGCCATTTTTGGAGATGGTTGAAGTCTAAACACGCATTGGCGGAAATAAAAATATGTTTATTAAAGGAATATAATCCATGGCCACGGAGCTCAGCTATCAATAAAATGTATAAATTATTGTTATGAAAGTTTCTTTCTGGGTGTGAGTGTATGGGGGGGGGGGGGGAGGGGGGAGGGGAAGGTGGTGTCAAGACGCCCATGAAACCACTCCCCTCCTTCCCTTGCATCATCGCCTGTTGTATGACTATGACGAAATACCAGTTGTATAGCACACGAAGCACTCTAGCCGCGGAGTGCTCAACCGATCTGCAAGCTGACATACATATTAACGTTTTCTCCCTTAAACATTACCAAAATGGCTCTAAGCACTATGGGACTTAACATCTGAGGTCATCAGTCCCCTACAGCTTAGAACTACTTAAACCTAATTAACCTAAGGACATCACACACATCCATGCCCGAGGCAGGATTCGAACCTGCGACCGTAGCGGTCGCGCGTTTCCAGACTGAAGCACCTAGAACCGCTCGGCCACTTCGGCCGGCTTAAACGTTACCATTAGCGGCAGACAAGAAGTAAGCGACGACGCAGTCGGCTACGCGTACTTCTCACGGTATCTTGGGCTGCAGGTGTGCACGCTCAGCAGTGGTATTCTGCCCGCGTGGAGCTCACCACCTTGGTACGGGAGAATCCTTGCGAGGGTGGAGTAGGCAGGCGTGGGACAGGGAGCACACAATGGGCGCCACGACTCGGGAAACCGGTTTGTTGGTCTCGTCAGTCACCACGTGCACGGAGAGCCACACGGAGCAGCCGGCTGACTCACGCACACTACTTTTACTAGCGGCACAACTTGAGGAGGGCTAAAATCGAATTTCGTTTACCGATTGACAGTACTGTCGTGTTTACATGTTAGGCCTGAACGGATTATGCTTTTTCGATCAGAGACCCGCTTTTCCAAGCGTCATTTAGTTTATGCGAATGACGTTTGTAAATTCAAAACATGTTCAAATGTGTGTGAAATCTTATGGGACTTAACTGCTAAGGTCATCAGTCCCTAAGCTTAGACACAACTTAACCTAAATTATCCTAAGGACAAACACACACACCGAAGCCCGAGGGAGGACTCGAACCTCCGCCGGGACCAGCCGCACAGTCCATGACTGCAGCGCCTTAGATCGCTCGGCTAATCGCGTTTGTAAATTATCTGTTCCGATATAGTCAGTATGTTGGAGCAAGGTAATCAGTTATTACATTCACATGAGACACAGTTTTCGGAAGGTGAAACTAGAATTTCTGAAACATTTTTCCCGCTGACATGTTTACATGTTTAAGACCTGAAGCGATTTCGCTTGACCGGAAAAATATCGATTTTCCGATCGTCACAAATGGCATCTTAAATCAGCTGTTCCAGTTCCTGATTTCGTCAGCACAGTGACTACTTCTCTTGAACTGAGGTAGACTGCTTCAGGCTCAGTCTAATATTACTACTTCATCTCTGCGCAAAACGTAACTGAGTCCAGATTAGCTCCGTCCCTAACGACCTTCATTTCGACAGGCCATTCAACTCTAATCTTTTTTTCCATTCTTTCCAGATCAGCCGAAATTGTTTTTGAAAAAGTAAGACGTAGCCTGAAGTCGCAAGCACGTTTCGAAAACGGTTGTGCGTTTACATGGAAGAGGAAACCGATTGTGGAAGACGATATCTGCAAGCTAGAACCTCATTTCCGGGATCGGTATTGGAGCGGTTACACGACCAACTAGAAGCGGTTTGGGAAAATTCTTTTATGAATTCCGATTTTGGGAGCCCCATGCAATCGTAGTGATTAGGGCCGTGCAATGTTGGAAAATCATCGATGCTGATTTTGATTTCATCATCGACGTCTAAACATCGATGGCCGATAATAACCGATTCCAAAATATCGACGATTTTAACATCGATGTTAAATGAAGAATTTATAGAATGGCGTAAACAGCAACACACAGAAACCTGTAATAGCGTATTTAATAATCAGTAAATACAGCAATAAATAATATTACATATTCTACAACTTCTTGTTTACAGATTACAAAAATAACGTTTTTGAGAAAAGTTTCCCCTTCAGTCCGTTCCATTGCTGACGGAGAGGACATACTGCTTTTGCGGACAGTCTTTCAGACTTAAGATAGTGTCTTTGACGTGATTCCATACTTCTAATGAATTTTGTTCAAGTTCTAGAATGCGATCTTTAAATTAATAACTGAACTATATTGGCAGGTCCTTTTCTGTTACAGTTTGTAAATTGTTATTTGCTCGTGCTAGTCTATAATATTCATTCCATAAACCAACTTTGGTTTATCTGTTTCCTGTAACGTATCAACGTGTCGCCCAGTATCAATGAAAGTCGTTTCAAAGGCTGCAAGCAAGTCCTAGATGGTTTCGATTGCCTTCGAACAAGCTAAAGCAACTAGAAAGTGTATGATGTTGAATGTAGCATCGAGCAACCTTGATATTCTGTTCGTTGTAAAATGCTAAGTTTCAACTTAACATTCTCTAAAAAAAGATTTATTTCTGAATTGCCAGTAAAGTGTGGTTCTGAATTTGAATCAGCTGACACTTGAAGCTCGAACTTTACACACAGAAAGTACTTGGTGAGTTCAGATTCTACTGACAAACTTTCATAAGTTAAACAGAACAAGATTGCTTTCTGATTATTTTCAACCCTCGGCCCCTAGTGCCTCACTGAGGCACAATTCGTTCTGTTTCTTACAAAAACAACCTTTGCGTCCAAATTGTACTGATAACAATGAGGCTTGTATTACACTGTCAGAGTTCTCTGATCAAACACCTTTTTCAAAGATTTTGACGAACTTCTTTGAACAATATATTCCTCACAAGGTGAGTCCGGGGGCGAACTGTAATGAAAGGTAACTGAGGAAAACTTCACAAGCTAAGACCGCTAAAAAAAAGCATTTTACTGGACGACCGGTTTCGACAGAGCTATGCTACTAGTGAACATGAACACTTGCAATCGGTGCATTATAATTACGTTTATGTTTGTACATAATACTTTTACATTTGACATGCCGATGTGTAGTGAACTTCATGATAGTGGGGTGTACGTACACTGATCAGCCAGAACATTATGACCATCATTCTAATAGCCGGTATGTCCAGCTTTAGCAAGGGGCGACGCGTCGTGGCGTGGAAGCATTGAGGCTTTGACAGGTCGTAGTAGGTAGTTGCCGCCACATGTGCACACACAAGTCACCTAATTCTCGCAATTCCTGGTACAGTGCGACGAACTCTGACACTACAGTCACACATCCCAGATGTGTTCGATCGCGTTCAGATCTGGCGAGTTGGGGGACCAGCATATAAACTGGAACTCTCCACTGTGTTCCTGGAACCTCTCCATCAGACTTCTGGCCTAGTGGCATGGTGCATCCTCTTGCTGAAAAATGCTACTGCCGTTGGGAAACCTGATCATCATTAAGGGATGTACGTGATCTGCAACCACTGTGCCATACTCTTTGGCCGTCATGATGCCTTTTACGATCTCCACTGGACCCATGGATGCTCACGCGAGTGTTCCCCAGAGTGTAATTGAGCCGCCGCCAGCTTGTCACCGTCCCGCAGTACAGGTGTTACGGAGCTGTTCCCCTGGTGGACGACGGATTCACGTCCTCCCATCGGCTTGATGAAGAAGGTATCGGGATTCGTCAGACCATGCACCGCTCTGCCACTGCGTCAACGCCCAGTGCCGATGGTCACGGGCCCATTTCAGTAGTAGTTGCCGATGTCGTGGTACTAACATTGGCACATGCATGGGTCGTCGGCTGCAGAAGCCCATCGTTAGGAGTTTCTGGTGCTCTGTATGTTCAGACACACTTGTTAGCTGTCCAACCTTAAAGTCTGATATTCATCATGTAAGTAAGCTGTTTAGGTGTAAGTAGGCTGTTTTGGTTTTTATGTTGGTAACGCCACGTAGCGCTCTGTATGAAAATCACTGACTGTGCTGTGTGCAATCTGTGGCTGGTTGGCATTGTTGGAATATTTGCTATTGTAGTGTTGAACAGTTGGATGTGAACAGCGTGTAGTGTTGCGCAGGTGGAGGAGAGCCAGCAGCAGTGGTGGATGTGGGGAGAGAGATGGCAGAATTTTGAGAGCGGACGATCTGGACGTGTGTCCATCAGAAAGAGTAAATTTGTAATACTGGATATCATGAATATATATATATATATATATATATATATATATATATATATATATATATATATATATATATATATATATATAGATGATGACTTTTGAACATTATTAAGGTAAATACATTGTTTGTTCTCTATCAAAATCTTTCATTTGCTCACTATGCCTGTCAGTAGTTAGTGCCTTCAGTAGTTAGAATCTTTTATTTAGCTGGCAGTATTGGCGCTCGCTGTATTGCAGTAGTTCGAGTAACGAAGATTTTTGTGAGGTAAGTGATTTATGAAATGTATAGGTTATTGTTAGTCAGGGCCATTCTTTTGTAGGGATATTTGAAAGTCAGATTGCGTTGCGCTGAAAATATTGTGTGTCAATGTAGTGATGATCAGAATAAGTAAAGAGAGAAATGTCTGAGTACGTTCAGTTTTGCTCAGCTGTTTGAAAATCAAATAACGTAAGGGGTTTATCAGCACAATCACTCATAAATTTTTCTAAGGGGAGGTTTCAATCATTTTGGATTTGCAGCTCCTTGTGTTTACTGTGTTTGCAGTTAAAATTGTTGGATGTAAGGCTCGCCACAGTGCAGAACACCGTTTTTCCAAGTTCCCAAACATGTTTCAGCACCCCTGTGCCATCATCAGTGGGTTTCTGTTTTATTTAGTCTGTAATGTGAACATTCTTACTAAATGATTACAAAATTATGTGGATATTTAGTTCAAACAACAATTTGTATGTTTTGCTCTTTTGGGCGTTCTGTATTAACATTGGACCATGCCTCTTTAGGCAGTTTGTAGGTTTAGCGTGTTCCGAAGAATGCGTGGTTATCCACGTCGAAACCTCGGTCAACATCCGGTTTCAATTTGCAATCGAGGCGGATTCTTTACAATTATTTTTTAATACCTTCACGCTCCGAAAACCGAGAGTGAAGGTATTAACGAAAAAAAAACGAATTGTTGTTTGAACTAAATATCCACATAATTTTGTAATCGTTTAGTAAAAATGTTCACATTATAGATTAAATAAAACAGAAACCCACTGATGATGGCACAGGATTGCTGAAACATGTTTGGAAACTTGGAAGAACTATGTTTTGCATAACTTGCGGACCTTGCATCCAACAATTTTAAAGTCTGACGTTAGTTCCGCCACAGTTTGCCGCCTGTCCTGTTTTACCAATCCGCTCAGCCTACGACGTCCGCCATCTGTAATGAGAGGTGGCCACCCAACCCCACGACATCTGGACTAGGTTTCATCGTGATTTCGCAACCTGTTGAAGACAGTCACCACAGGCCTCCTCGAACACCCGGCAAGTCGTGCCGTTTCTGAAATGCTCGTGTCGAGCCTTCGGGCCATCACAATCTGCTCTCGGTCGAACTCAGATAGATCGCGCGCCTTTCCCATTCCACATCTCTATCTCATCTACATGGATACTCTGCAAATCACACTTAAGTGGCTGACAGCACGCTCACTGATACTACATGCTCCGTGCGTGTCTCTGACTCGTAGTCATTCGTCGCCAGGTGACGCTGCCATCGCCTGGACGGCTGTATATCGGAAGCAAGTCGGCGGTCAAAATGCTCTGGATGAGCAGTGTATGCAGTGTGATGCGACTTGTAACACTGATGCGGTAAATAATGTGTCAGAAAAAAAATCAAAAGCACAAGATCCGATGTTGATCTCTTTCGAAACCGGTCATCCAAAAAAATGCTTTTCCAGAAATTTTGGCTTGAGAAGTTTTCTTCAGTTACCATTCTTTGACGAAAGTACTTCACTGGAGCTATTAAGCTATCGTTAAATTTTTGGTCATAATTGCTCGAGAATGGATGGCGAACAGTTAATCATCTGTGCAGCAGCACTTAATGTAATGATGGCGGTGAGCGCATCGCTTAAAAAGAAAGAGAAACGTAAATGATTGTGGGTGAAGTTTTGGGTGGCGAGAAGAGAAGCCCGGAGTGTTCACCAGAATTTGATTCGTGAGCTACAGTGCGAAGACATGAACAGCTACGAAAATTATTTGAGAATGAAGGAACAAACATTTCAATTTGTCCTTACGAAAGTAACCCCTCACGTTTGAAAACAAGATAGTCATTCAAGAAATGCAATTTCTGCTAAAAATCTTCCCATGGTTACGTTAAGATTTTTAGCAACCAGCGAAAGTTGTTCGAGCTTACAATACAATACTGGTATCCATCAGAGTACCATTTCAAGAATTCGATACTTCAATGCCTGTGTTTTTCCGAATTACGACACGCATGTCGTAATTCGCAATAGCACAGGCACTGGAATGTCGTATTTATAAGCCGACACGGGGCAAGCGATTTCCAAGTAAAATGTCTTCCCTGTATACATAATGGACGGTCGAGTACAGGTTGAAGACACATCGTTGACGACATATGGAAGTTTGGGTCTGGTCGTGAGTAGTGCTCGGGTAGCCTAACAGGAGGGCGTACGCTCGTGATAAGCGGGTAGTCCGGGTTCGAGTCCCGGCCCGGCACAAAATTTCATTGCCGCCATTCTATTTCTTTTATGTTATGAACTGTCCCAGAAACATGTGAAGCAATATACAGGGTGATTCCTTGATGGTGTTACGAACTTTCAGGGATGCTGGAGAAGGATAAATACTCGTATATCAATTTGAGGTAAGGGACCCTGTTCCGCAAACGACCTAGTCAAAAGCTAGAAGCGAAAATTGTTCTGATACCTTTAACAGTGGAATACATGTATCGCTGCTGTAGTTCCTAAGATTATAGAATAGGCAACTTTCAGAGGTGATGTATAGAAAAAGCTAGAAAAAAAGTCTTGTAAACATGGGCTGTAGAACGCCTACCTTAAGACCTGTGAGCACATGCCCCTCTTCAATACTGCAAAATGACCTCTTCTACTGCAAACTCTTTGGTTTCCACATTTCTGGAAAAAATAATATGCACTAAAACAAGACAAAATGTTTAGTAAATATGGGCTCTAAAATGCATACCGTAAGAGCAACGGCCACTTGAAGAAGAGATGTGTTTCACAATAGCGTAGATGAACAAGTGCTCTTACCTCTTAGGGTATGCATTTTAGACCCCATATTTACTACACTTCCCTTCATGTTTTGTAACCGTACTGCCATATCTGAGAGTCGTCTATCGTACAGTTTTAGCAATTACAGTACCGGTACATATATTCCACTGTCAAAGGTGGCAAAGGTTTTCGCTCATAACATTCGACTCGATCGTTTCTGGACTACAGGCCCTTACCTCATATTGACTCATTTATCCTTCTCGATCAACCGTGAAAGTTTGTGACATCAGCATAATAACCAGTGTCCCTAGTGTTAAGAAGAATTTAATGTTCTTCATACTTGTGTACTATCGGTCTTTACGTAGTCACACACCAAGTAAACTTTGACATCATTTTTTAAGTTAGCAACAAGCAAAGCGAGTCAAAGAAGTATACAATATGGCGAACTTTGATGAAATCTGGGACCATCACTCTTATTTTGAACAAAGATCTGACGAAAGATTTGACCAAAGGGCTCTGATCAAAGATGATGATCGAATGTCGTAGTTATCAGAACCTCCGAAATATGGAGAGTGCGTTTTTAAGACGAATGTCAGTGGAGCCGCAAGGAAAGCAAGGGGGAGGAGGAGGAGGACGACGAAGAGGAGGAGATCGTTTTAGAAGGGTTATTTCAAAACTTTTTCGCGTCAATTGAGGCGTGCGGGACTAAGGAAGGAAAGCTAGGGCTTAACGTCCCATTGACTACCTGGGCATCAGATACGTGGCACAAGCTTGGATGAAGAAAATATTGCGCAGGAAATCGGCTGTACTCTTTCAAAGGAAGCATCGCGGCATTTACTCCCCACGATTTGGGGAATTTATCGAAAATCTAAATCGAGATGGCCGGACGGGGATTTGAACTGCTGTCTCCTCGAATACAAGTCCAATGTGTTACAACTGTGACGCCTCGCTCAGTTTATGAGAAAAATGTTTTATTTGTGCGAGAAATGTTTTATTGTACTCTCCTATATCATGTTGCGTTGAGAGAGTGCTAAGTGATCACTGGTGGAACATTATTGCTCTGCAACATGTTAGAGGCCTTTGCAACAGAATATTCATTTTAATTTTTACCAAACATATTTTACCCATTCCTATAAGGCATCATCAGTGGTCTATAAAATAAAATAAAAGATACCTATTTTGTTATGAGATTTGTATCTTTTATTTTGGTGTACAGCAAGCGAAAGGGAATTAGAATATCTAAAAAAAATAGACTGATACAAAGTGTTAAATGGCTAAGCAGTAACGGCTCGACGACAAATGAAAGGCTGTAGAAGCGAGCGAAACTCGAGGAAAGATAGATGTCACTTACAGGAAAACTAGAGAGACCTGTGGCGAAAAGAGAAGCCACTGTATGAATGTCAAGCCACTACTACGCAAAGGAGGGAAAGCTGGAAAGTGGGTGAAATATGTAGGGTCGATATAAGGGTAACAAACTTAAGGGCAATATTATAGAAAGAGAAGAGACAGTAGCTGAAGATGAGATGGGAGATATGATACTGCGCGAAGAATGTGACAGAGCGCTGAAAGACCTATGTGGATGCTAGGCCCTAGCAGTGAGCGGGACTCCCTCGGAACTACTGATATTCTTGGGAGAGTCAGCCATGACAGGATTACTCTACCTGGTATGCAAGATATATATGAGACAGGGAAAGTACTGCCAGATTCCAAGAAGAATGTGGTAATTCCAATCGCAAGACGACAGGTGCTGACAGGTGTCAATACTATCGACCTATCAGTTTAAGGATTATGGTTGCAAAATATTGACTCTGGAAAAACCGGTAGAGTGACCTAGGAGTAGATGAGTTTGGGATCCAGGGGATTGTGGGAACGCACTAGGTAATATTGACCCTACGACTTATCTTAGAGGATCGGTTAAGGAAATGCAAGTTTTATAGAAAGCTTTTGACAGAGCTGATTCCAATATATTCTTTGAAATTTTGAAGGTAGCAGGGACAAAATAGTGGGACCGGAAGTTATTTAAGCCTTGTACGGGAAGCTGACTGCAGTAATAAGAGCCGAAGGACATGAAAGGAAAGCAGGGGCTGGGAAGGGAGTGTGGCAGCAGACGGAGCTCTAGCCTATTTCGATGTTATTCAATCTATACAAAGAGCAAACCGTAAAGGAAACCTAGAATGACCTTGTAAAGAGAAGTGAAGTTCAGGGAGAAGAAATAAATACTTGGAAAATTGCGGTGACGTTGTAATTATGTCAGAGACGGCAAAGAACTTTGAAGAGTAGCTGATCGGAATAGACAGTTTCTTGGAAAGAGGGTATAAGATGAAAATCAACAGAAATAAAACAAAGGTATTGGAACGTCGTCGACTTAAATCAGGCGATGCTGAGGGAATTAGATTAGGAGATGGAACACTTAAAACTAATAGGTGAGGTTTGCTATTTGGACAGCAGAATAACTGATGGTGGCCAAAGTATGATATAAAATGCAGACTGGCAGTAGCGAGAACAGAATTTCTGAAATGGGGGAATTTCTCAACATCTATAAATATCTTAAGAAGGCTTTTATGAAGGTATTTTGACGAATTTTAGTGGCTAGAAAATTTCCGATTGAGGAAGATATTTTTCTAATACTGTGCACAGAATTAGATAATGTTTTGTCACTGAGTACGAGTACGAGAGCCTTCGCCATTGCGAGAGAGAGTGGATACAACAGTTTGCAAATTAGACAGTTACGCAGGGTTGCTGGCAAGCAGTTCGACATTGTTAATTCAGCAAATTTGATAGCACTTATTACCATACATTAAACTATGAAGCGCACAAGGCTTTAGGCGAAAACGATAGTTGTCTATAGAGGCATGAAAAGGCTGTGTTTTCAAGATAGTGTTGTAAATACGCGAAACAGCTGCGTCCAGCGTACAAAAACTGTCCGGGATCAAGTTTCTAGATTTTGATACAGTAGTTAAACATTTGTACATAACGCTTATTTCTTTGTACAACTGTTCCATAATTTCGAAAACGTTTCCACGAATATATGGAAATTAAATTTTTTCGGTACTTCACTACAAACGCAGTTAATTTTTTGTTTGCGTTTCTAATACACAATTCGCAAAATGAATATCCGGCGATTGCCGTGTTTGTCAGGTAGTTATAAGATACACTGAAGCGCCAAAGAAACTGGTACAGGCAGGCGTATTCAAATATAAAGATATGTAAACAAGCAGAATACGATGCTGCGGTCAGCAACGCCTATATAAGACAACCAGTTGTTAGATCGGTTACTGCTGCTACAATGGCAGGTTATCAAGATTTAGGTGAGTTTAATCGTGGTGTTATAGTCGGCGCACGAGAGATGGGACACAGCATCTGTGTGGTAGCGTTGAAGTGGGGATTTTGCCGTACGACCATTTCACGAATGTATCGTGAATATCAGGAATCCGGTAAAACATCAAATCTCCGACACTGCTGCGGCCGGAAAAAGATCCTGCAATAACGGGACAAACGACGACTGAAGAGAATCGTTCAACGTGACAGAAGTGCAACCCTTCCGCAAATTACTGCATATTTCAATGCCGGGGCATCAACAAGTGTCAGCGTGAGAACCATTCAACGAAACGTCATCGATATGGGCTTTTGGAGGCGAAGGCCCACTCACGTACACTTGATGACTACACGACACGAAGCTTTACGCCTCGCCTGGGCCGTCAACACCGACATTGGGCTGTTGATGACTGGAAACATGTTGCCTGGTTGGACGAGTCTCGTTTCAAACGGTATTGAGCGGACGGACGTGTAAGGGTATGGAGACCACCTCATGAAATCATGTCAGCAAGGGACTGTTCAAGCTGGTGGAGGGTCTGTAATGGTTTGGGGCGTGTGCAGTTGGAGTTATATGGGACCTCTGATACGTGTAGATACGACTCTGAGAGGTTACACGTTGGTAAGCATCCTGTCTGATCACCTGCGTTCATTCATGTCCATTGTGCCTTCCGACGGACTTGGGCAATTCCAGCAGGACAATGCGACACCCCTCCAGAATTGCTGTAGAGTGTCTCCAGCAACAGTTTTCTGAGTTTAAACACTTCCGCTGACCACTAAACTCCCCAGACATGAATATTATTGAGAATATCTGGGACGCCTTTCAACGTGCTGTTCAGAAGCACTCGTACTTTTACGGATTTATGGACAACCCTGGACGATTCATGGTGTAAATTCCCCCCAGCACTACTTCAGACACTAGTCGAGTCCATGCCACGTCATGTTGTAACACTTCTGCGAGCTCCCGGGGGCCCTACACGATATTAGACAGGTGTTCCAGTTTCTATGGCTCATCACTGCATAATACAGTTGTATGACAATATCCCTCTAGTAATATTCAGACAGGCGCAGTACAATAAATCTGAAATCATTTAAAATACATACATTAAAGCACAGGAAAATGCACAGAGAATAATTTAGTCATCCAGAACTTTTCGTATTGGTAAGGAATTCTACGAGTCCGTGTAATTAGTATGTGGCACATGGGGGGAACAAGAAAAATTACAAAGGATGATAAGAAAAGTAAGTGAAGATATTCAATAATTAAAGCAAGTATTACAAACTGGGGCATTGTGGTAAATAAAAACAGTGATCAAGGAAGTACTGATTTTGTTTCTTTAACTTCAGTCCAAATGGTTCAAATGGCTCTGAGCACTATGGGACTTAACATCTGAGGTCATCAGTCCCCTAGAACTTAGAACTACATAAACCTGACTAACCTAAAGACATCACACACATCCATGCCCGAGGCAGGATTCGAACCTGCGACCGTAGCTGTCGCGCGGTTCCAGACTGAAGCGCCTAGAACCGCTCGGCCACTTCGGCCGGCTAACTTCAGTCAATTCTCACAAAAACAATTGTGCGACTATCGATTTCGCCCCGTACCAACCATCTTTAGATCTGTTTAAAACGTATCCTAAGATAATAAAGCCAAAACGGCACCTTCAAGAAGTAGAAAAGAAGTAGCTACGCATCGTCAAAAAGAATTAAGAATATAATGCGAATTAGGTCACAGTACTGGTAGCATCACAATATAAAGAAAGGGGCGTGCTGTTCTCACCTACGCCTCGCTTTCCGTAAAAAATTTTCAGTTTTCACTACCAGTTCATGAAATTGCCGATTCAGCACATCTGGGTGGTTTGCTCTTCTATATCACGCCATTCACTCTTCTCTGATTTCATCGCTATCGATGTACTTCAAATCATTTCACTGCATTTAATACAGTTCATATACAGTGTGTTCAGAAACTGAAAAGCTTGTAAGCGTGTTCCAGGGGAGGGTGAGTTGAGAAATAGTTGTTAAAAAAAGAATTCGATACGTTGAGCCGTTCCCGAGTTATTTAGAATGCAGTTAGCCATTCAGGTCGTTATGCGTGCAGATTCAAACAGTCTGCTAGGATCAGTGTCACCAAACTTGTTCCTCGTTTGGTTCCCGCACACAAACGTAGCTTTTACTCACCTAGCTTAAATTTATCACTTCGATAAAGCTACATTTCAACGGGTATGAGTATTGTACCAGTGGTAACTCGGGGGCCCAAAGTTGTCTGTGCATTACCGCATTTTAGAGCGCGGAAGTGGTTGAATTTGAGCGCGCAACCACCAGTTCAGTGCTAAAGAACTCGAAAACGGTGAAACTTATGGAATTTTTTCCTTAACAGTTATTTCTTAGCACAACCTGGCCTGCAACCCCTTACAAGCTTTTCAGACAGTTTCTGAATACCCTGTACAACACTCGTGGTAAATACCTGTCAAACAATACATTCAACACAGTGAAGGATTTCGTAGGCGACGAGTACGGGTTTGGTAAAAAAACGTAACACAAGTAAATAACAATAATCTTAATAATAAAATATCCTTCATTTCACATAACATTCCCACGCTGTTTTTCTTCCTGTAAAACCTTACTCTTAAAGCTATGCAATGTACAATACTAACCAAAGTCATAAATACAGCCGTGGATGCCCCGAGCAAATACACACTAAGGCAAAAAAACGGCCTGCCACGAAGGAATTTTCCGAATGCGAAGGAAAACGTTAGACGATGTACATGTACAAACAAACAAATGATTATTAATTCCGAAGAATTGAACGATTTATTGGAAAGAAAGACCTTCACAAATTAAGCTAGTCAGTAACACATTGGTCCACCTTTGGCCCTTATGCAAGCAGTTGTTCGGCTTCTCATTGGTTGATAGAGTTTTTGGATGTTCTCCCGAGGCATATCGCGCCAAATTCTGTCCAAGTGGCGCGTTACGTGGTCAAAATCCCGAGTTGGTTCTAGTATTCTGCTCGTAATGCATCAAACATTCTCAAATGGGAAGTACCGGTGACCTTGCTGGCCAAGGTAGAGTTTGGCAACCACAAAGACCATCAGTAGAAACTCTCGCCATGTGCGGGGGGGCAATATCTTGCTGGAATGTAAGCCCAGGATGTCTTGTCACGAAGGGCAACAAAACGGGGAGTAGGATAACGTCGACCTACCGCTATGCTGTAAGGATGCCGCAGATGACAACCAAAGGGGACCTGCTATGAAAAGAAATGGCACCCCAGACCATCACTCCTGGTTGTCGGGCCGTACGTCGAGCGACAGTCTGGTTTGTATCCGACTGCTGTTTGGGGCTTCTCCAGACACGTCGTCTGCCTGGAATCTCATTGATTGGAGAAGAAATGTCTTCGGCGTTGAGTATCGGACAGTGGTGGCATACTCAGCTGACTGTCTTCCGCGATACGGCCCGACAACCAGGAGTGATGTTTCGAGGGCCATTCCTTGGGTGGCCTTCCGTGGCACCCTTACAGCACAGAGGTACGTCGACGATATTCTATACCCCGTTTTGTTCTCCTTCATGACAAGGTATCCGGGGCTTACATTTCAAAAGGGATAATGCCTGCTCGCACATGGTGAGAGTTTGTACTGGTCGTCTTCGTGCTTGCCAAACCCTATCTTGGCCAGTGAGGTCGCCGGATCTCACCCTAGTTGAGAAAGTCTGGAGCATTATGGGCAGGGCCCTTCAACTGTCTCGGGATTTTGACGATCTAACGCATAAATTGGACAGAATTTGGCACGATGTTCCTCGGGAGGGCATCGAACAACTCTATCAATCAATGCCAAGTCGAATAACTGCTTGCATAAGAGCCAGAGGTGGTCCAATGCTTAATGAACCTGCTCAGCTACGCATGGCAGTATTTCGGGCACGGACAGACCTCTCAATTATGTCCCATAAATGTTCAGTGGATTCATGTCTGGTGATCTGGGTGGCCAAATCATTCACTCGAACTTTCCAAACCGTTCTTCAAACTAATCGTGAATAGTGTTAGCCTGGTAATATGGCGCATTGTGATCCAGACAAAATCCACCCACGAACGAATGCAAACGGTCTCCAAGTAGCCGAACATAGCCATTTACAGTCAATGATAAGTTCAGTCGGATCAAAGGACACAGTCCATTCCATGTAAATACAGCCAGCACCAGCTTGCACAGTGCCTTGTTGACAACTTGGGTCCTTGGTTTCGTGGCGAGGGTCCAACCGATGTTGGCACGAGCCCAGGAGAGGCGCTACAGGCGACGTACTGTTACGAAAGGCACTAGCGTCGGTCGTCTGTTGCCATAGTCCGTTAACGCTAGATTTCGCCTCACTGTCGCAACGAGTACGTGCGCAGTACGTCCTACATTGATTTATGAGATTATTTTACGCAGTTTTGCTTGTCTGTTAGCACTTACAACTCTACGCAGAATCCGCTACTCTCGGTCGTTAAGTGAAAGCCGTCGACCACTGCGTTGTCATTGGGGAGAGGTAATGCCGTAAATGTAGTAATCGCGACACACTCTTAACAATGTGGATCTTGGAATACTGAATTCCCTAAAGATTTCCGAAATGGAATGTCCGTCGAATATAGTTCCAACTACGATTCCGCATTCAAAGTCTGTTAATTCTCGCAGTGCGGCCATAATCACGTCGCAAACCTTTTCATGTGAAACTCTACAACCTGGTGAGCAAGATGTATGAGGCAGGCGAAATTCCCTCAGACTTCAAGAAGAATATAATCATTCCAATCCCAAAGAAAGCAGATGTTGACAGATGTGAAAATTACCGAAATATCAGTTTAATAAGTCACAGCTGCAAAACACTAACGCGAATTCTTTAGAGACGAATGGAAAAACTGGTAGAAGCCGACCTCGGGGAAGATCAGTTTGGATTCCGTAGAAATACTGGAACACATGAGGCAATACTGACCCTACGACTTATCTTAGATTAGGAAAAGGCAAACCTACGTTTCTAGCATTTGTAGACTTAGAGAAAGCTTTTGACAATGTTGACTGGAATACTCTCTTTCAAATTCTGAAGGTGGCAGGGGTAAAACATAGGGAGCGAAAGGCTATATACAATTTGTATAGAAACCAAATGGCAGTTATAAGAGTCGAGGGACATGAAAGGGAAGCAGTGGTTGGGAAGGGAGTGAGACAGGGTTGTAGCCTCTCCCCGATGTTATTCACTCTGTATATTGAGCAAGCAGTGAAGGAAACAAAAGAAAAATTCGGAGTAGGTATTAAAATTCATGGAGAAGAAATAAAAACTTTGAGGTTCGCCGATGACATTGTAATTCTGTCAGAGACAGCAAAGGACTTGGAAGAGCAGTTGAACGGAATGGATCGTGTCTTGAAGGGAGGATATAAGATGAACATCAACAAAAGCAAAACGAGGATAATGGAATGTAGTCGAATTAAGTCGGGTAATGCTGCGGGAATTAGATTAGGAAATGAGACGCTTAGAGTAGTATATGAGTTTTTGTATTTGGGGAGCAAAATAACTGATGATTGTCGAAGTAGAGAGGATATAAGATGTAGACTGGCAATGGCAAGGAAATCGTTTCTGAAGAAGAGAAATTTGTTAACATCGAGTATAGATTTAAGTGTCAGAAAGTCGTTTCTGAAAGTATTTGTATGGAGTGTAGCCATGTATGGAAGTGAAACGTGGACGATAAATAGTTTGGACAGCAAGAGAATAGAAGCTTTCTAAATGTGGTGCTACAGAAGAATGCTGAAGATTAGATGGGTAGATCACATAACTAACGAGGAGGTATTGAATAGAATTGGAGAGAAGAGGAGTTTGTGGCACAACTTAAAAGGAAGAAGGGATCGGTTGGTAGGACATGTTCTGAGGCATCAAGGGATCACCAATTTAGTATTGGAGGGCAGCGTGGAGGGTAAAAATCGTAGAGGGAGACCAAGAGATGAATAGACTAAGCAGATTGAGAAGGATGTAGTTTGCAGTAGTTACTCAGAGATGAAGAAGCTTGCACAGTATAGAGTAGCATGGAGAGCTGCATCAAACCAGTCTCAGGACTGAAGACCACAACAGCAACAACTTGAGTAGAAATGACAGGTCTGCCCTTTTATACATTGTGTATGCGATGTTACTACTGCCATCTGTATGCATGCATATCGCTGTCCCATGACATTTCCCACCTCAGTGTACGTCGCAGTGGTAAGATACTGTACTTGCATTTGGGAGGACTCCGATTCAAATCCCTGTCCGCCAGTTCAGATGAGTAAGATGGCCGCTTCCGTACCTACAACGGCACAGGCAGTTCAGCTTTCATTTATAAATTATTTTTACGAGTTCGTGACAGGAGCGACGTATTTTCAGTTTCCTCTGTGCTTACTAGTTTAGTTCTTAAATTTATTGCATGTTCGTGCGCTTACTAGGCACAGTCTAGGGTTTTAATAGCTGTGTAGTGTATAGCACCGCCGTCTTTAGTACGTTAGACGCTACAGTCTGGAACCGCGCGACCGCAACGGTCGCAGGTTCGAATCCTGCCTCGGGCATGGATGTGTGTGCTGTCTTTAGGTTCGTTAAGTTTAAGTAGTTCTAAGTTCTAGGGGACTGACGACCTCAGAAGTTAAGTCCAATAGTGCTCAGAGCCATTTTTAGTACGTTAGAGACTCTAATTGCTGTTTTCCGGTGTAGGTGAGTTGGAGAATTGTCGCTCACAGCTCCAAGCTGTGCTGGCTTGTCATGAAACTTGTGGCTATTGCGAATGGGCATCACTGTAAGGAGCTGGACTTGTGGATTCAAGTGACGTCCAGGACTTCCTACGTGTCCTCCAATTGGTACACTACTGTGGCTACCCCAGTTACTGCCCAAACTGATGTGGTCGAGTGGAATGTCGTCTCAAGGTATAGCACGCTGCGAAAGACTTTCCTCAGTTCGTCTGACAAACAGGTTTCAGGTGCTCTCTGTGGCCGGCCGGAGTGGCCGTGCGGTTCTAGGCGCTACAGTCTGGAACCGAGCGACCGCTGCGGTCGCGGGTTCGAATCCTGCCTCGGGCATGGATGTGTGTGATGTCCTTAGGTTAGTTAGGTTTAATTAGTTCTAAGTTCTAGGCGACTGATGACCTAAGAAGTTAAGTCGCATAGTGCTCAGAGCCATTTTGCTCTCTGTGGCCGAGAAAGATCTTGAGCCAGATGCAGCAGCTTGCCCTCATCCAGAGGAAGCCTGTCTACTTGCAAGATGCGGGCAGTCACCGGGTGTGGGATTATTGATAGTTCAGAGCTCCAATGCTAGGCGCGTAAGGGAGACCCTTCGGGATAAGGCTTCCAGGGAAGGAAATAAGTCCATTGTGCACTTTGTGTACATGACGCCATGAAGAGCACAACGTGCAGCCAAGTGCAAGTGGTGGCTCATGTCGGTACTAATGGTGTGTGCCACTTTGGTTTGGCACCATTCTCTCTGGTTTCCGGCGGCTTTGTGAACTGGTGAAGACTGTCAATCTTGCTTGTGAGGTGAGGACTGAGCCGACCATCTGTAGCACTGTCGACGGGACCGTTTGTGGACCTTGGGTACAGAGCCACGCGAATTATCTTAATCAGCGGGAGATTCAGTTCTGCGACCATTTAGGATTCAGATTTCTCGACTTGTGTCATAGGATGATGGGATATCGGGTCTCCCTTAATAGGTCAGGGAGGCAACTAAATGGGTAGCGGGGGCTGTATGGGGTGGACTTGTGTGGAGTGGTTTTGAAGTCTTTTTTTTTCATAGGTTAGAGAATGTCGGGAAAGATCAGAAAGGGTTTCAGTCTCAAAGGATGCAGGCCGAACACAGGGCGAGAGTTGATTTAGAGGTATAGGTGTTACAGTAATAAATTATCTTAGCTGTGTTGGAAAACAGCCAGAGCTCCTGGCGCTAGTAGAAAGCACAGATACACAAAAGGCTCCAAAACCTGGCTAAAGCTGGAGATACGTTCAGCCGAAAGTTTTACAAACGACCTAACGCTGCTCAGAAAGGACAGATTAAGAACAGTTGACGGTGGTGTCTGTTGCTGTTGGGGTAGTCTATCTTGTAGCGAAATTGAAGCAGATACTTCCTGTGGCTTAGTACTGTTAGAGGTTACACTTTACAACGAGAATAAATTAACATTTTTTTCCTTTTACCGACCTCCCGGCTCAGATGATACAGTTGGCGAACAATTCAAAGAAGGCTTGAGTCTCATTTGAAACTGGTACTCCACTCATACAATTATAATTGGTGGTAATTACGATCTACCCTCGATATGTTGGCGAAAATACATGTTTAAAGTCGGTGCTAGGCATAAAACTTCATCCACAATCGTGCTAAATACTTTCTCGGAACTGTTAGTTCAGGAGCCCACTCGAAGTGTAAATAGTTGAAGCGTACTCGGCGTCCTAGCAACAAATAGTTCAGAAGAAATAGGAAGCATTATCATGGAAACAGGGGTTAATAACCACAAGACCGTTGTAGCGAGATTGAATACTGGATATCCAAATACACCAAAAACAAAAACAAAATATATCTGTTTAAAAATGTTCCAGGATTCGAATCAAGAACTGATGACAACATTACTAATTCAGAAGTAGATACCCTCGGTGTAACGAAGTAGTTTAAATCATTTAATAAAGACAACTTCTCCAGTCCAAATTGTATACCATTTAGGTTCCTTTCAGAGTATGCTGCTGTAAAAACGCCATCAATCATATACAACCGTTCGCTAGACGAAAGATCTGTACCTAAAGACTGGAAAGTTGCATAGGTCTCTCCAGTACTAAAGAAAGGAGATAGGAGTAATCTGGTATCGCTGACGTCGATTTGCAGTGGCATTTTGGAACATGTACTTTGTCCGAACATAATGAATTACCTCGAGGAAAATGATCTGTTGAACACGCAAAATCAACATGGATGAAAATATCGTTCTTGTGAAACACAACTAGCTCTTTATTTTCACGAAGTACCATCGACTGAGGATCTCAAATTGATTCAATAATGTTCATCACAAGCGGCTTCTAAACAAATTGCGAGCGTACGGTGTATCGTCTCAGTTGTACGACTGGATTCGTGATTTCCTGTCGAAAAGGCCACAGTTCTCAGTAATTGACGAAAAGTCATCGCATTAAACAGAAGTGATATCCGGCGTTCTTCAAGGAAGTGTTATACGCCCTCTTCTGTTTCTAACCTGCATAAATGGTGTAGGAGACAATCCGAGCAGCCATCTTAGATTGTATACAGATGATACTGTCATTTACCGCCTAGTAAAGTTATCAAAAAATCAAAACCAATTGCAAAATGATTTAGACGAGGTATCTGTACGGTGTAAAAAGTGGCAATCGAGTCTAAATAATAAAAAGTGTCAGGTCGTCCTCATGAGTTCTGAAAGGAATTCGTTAAATTTCGGTTACGCGATGAATGAAACAAATGTAAAGGCTGTCAGGTCCTAAATATCTAGGAAAAACAGTTACAGACAACTTAAATAGCATGGAGGTAAGAAAAGGAGAGGTCTCATTATGCCACAAGCTTGAAGCTGCTGTCCGCCATCTTAACCAGCCCAAAACATTAGGTTCATGGCATACATACCTCCTTGGTTCACAGCGGTAATACTTCCCATGACGTCACTCTGACGTACTCGTGCCGTTTCGACAGTGTTGAGTGTTTTGAGTGTGTGGAGACGTAGCTGCTTCATGAAAAATGCCAGCCTGCGTTTTTACAGGTGTACTTATCGATATGATCGTAATCTAAAGTTTAAAGGAATCAAATTTCATTCGTAAGTGGAACAATTCAAGCAATATTTTCTTTTGTGTACATGAATTATTGTTACATTGTTTACTTCTATTGTAATGGTTTTATTTCTGTCACTGGACATTGGATTTGCCTTACTTAACTGAGAATCCGTTCTTTCTCTTCTTTCTTGCGTTTTTCTTTGCCTTCCAAGTCACAAACGCTCAGACATCCGAGCCACACTGTGCCATAGGTCTCGTCCCCACACAACACGCTGCTAGGTAAATGCGCTGATTGTTGGGGCATCTTATGCTCTAAATTCGTCTCGCTGGTTATTATTATTAATTTTTTACGTTTCGTCCTCCTATAAAAAGGTTATGGCTACAATAGCCGGAGACAGCGGTGATGTGTGTCTGATTGTATGAATGTGTATGTGTGCTGCGCTTCCCTTCTGAAGAAGACTGGCTGAAAATTTATGTGAACAATCTTTTTGATATGCCTGCCTTGTGTTAGGCGCGTGAGTAGCCATCTATCCGTTTCACAGTGTAGTTATTCTCTCATGTAGTTTGTTGTAAATAATCCACTATACTTCAGCAGCAGAATGATATACATAATTACAATACCAAAAGAAAAAAAATTAACATTCATTTCGCCGAATCAAGGTTGTCCGTAGCACAAATAGGGGTCCACAATGCTGCAAACAAAGGTTTTGATCACTTACCACTGATATAAAATATCTGACACACAGCAACGCAAAATTTGAATTGAAATTTGAAATTAAATTAAAATTTGAAATTAAACCGAAAACGCTACTCTTTGATAACTCCTTCCATTCCACAGAAGACTATGTGTTACTGTAATGTGTAGTGATAGTGGGTAAGAATTACTAACATCTGCTTTTCTTTAATTTAAAAAACGTTCTATATCACCACGATTTATAGTGCAAATCATACGTGGAACATGAAACTAAGTAACTAACTGTTGGCATATCACAAAGCATGGTACAGACTTACATACTTCGAAACCCTCAAAATGAAATTCAAAACTAAAATGAAGATGGTCAAAGTAGTCGTGCATTCCAATTGTAGTATGTTTGGTTATTCCTGAAAAACTGACAGAGTTACTGGTGAGAAATATACCGAGAAAAGAAGCAAATAGGCTACTGTTGGAAAGGTAGGCCAACACATTACACAAGTTAGGCTATCATTGCTAAAAAGTTACTCACATACAGGTTAAAGCAAAATATCCATTTTAAGGGGTCTTAAGCGTTTGCGACCTGAATCACATTTATAGCATTCCACAATGCTGGAAGCTGTTCAAAAAATTATATATATATATATAACCCTGTAACTTGCTGTTATTGGCCCCACACTGAATGACCCATCGTAAGTAAGATCTCAAAGTGAGAAGATGGGTAAACTACAGTGAGACTAATTCTCTGACAGTCTAATCAAATGAAAATTCTATTCTGCATGGAGGTATACCTCTATGCAGTTCTGTTTCTTTGATATTCCAGCAATTGTTCACTTTGTTGACAAGCACAAGATACGATAGCATGCCTTGCTTCTTTCGTCATTGCACACGTTTATGGGCTAGCGAAGAACACGTAGGAAAGTTTTTTGCAAACTTGAACACTAGAAATGTTTTGCATACGAGTTGCCAAGTGAAAATGTATCGAACAAGAAGCACTACCGATACCAGTAAGCAAGCAAGCATTGTTTTCGGAGACCCAGTTTCATTTGCTATCGATAAAAATACAGTAAAAGAGGAATTAAATGGATTGCGACAGCATGCTTTTCACATCACTTCTTTCCGTTTCTGGTTATAAGAAATATAGCAGCAAAAAACAAGTTACGTTAACGAGGTCGAATGTGTCGTATCACTAGATCAAATACGCATTCAAGAAAAGGAAAAACTTTCGAAATTGCCTAACTGATGCTATGCTATTCATGTAAGCTCTATAACTCTTAGTATTTAAAACAGTTGTTGCGCGCACACGACAGAAATCGTAAACAGTAATCTCCTAATGTTTTGGGCTTCTTAAAATGGCGGCAGGCACCGCCCACTCTGGTTTCAAAACAACGTACACCATAGGTCTGTAGTGCCACCTCCCTTCATTTTTTACCTACTTATTAAACAGGAACGATGTCATTGATAATGTTGTGGGGAAGGCAAGCCAAAGACTGTACTGGCACTTCACTTAAAAATGCAGGTCTACTAAAGAGATTGCCTACACTACACCTGTAGGTCCTCTGCTAGAGTGTTGCTGTGTGGTATGGGATCCTTGCGAGATAAGATTGAGAGAGGACATTCAGTAAGTTTAAAGAAGGACAATTCGTTTTGTATTATCGCGAAATATGGGAGAGAGGGTACGGACAGATATGCCAATTGGGGTGGCAATCATTAAAACAAAGGCGTTTTTCTTTGCGGCAAATTCTTTTCACAAAATTTCAATCCCAAACGTTCTCCTCCATTTGCGAAAATATTTTGTAGAACTTACCTATATAGGGATAAATGGTCTTTTTAATAAAATAATGGAAATCAGAGCTCGCACGGATAGAATTTTAAGTTTTCATTTCCCCGCGCGCTGTTCGAGAGGGGAACGGTAGGGAAATAGAACGAAAGTGGTTAGATGTACCCTCTCTGTCACTTAAGTGTGAATTGGAGAGAGTCATACAGATGTAGGTTGAGGATTTCCGTGATTTCCCCCAAATCGCTTGATGCAAATGACAGGATGGTTCCTCGTCCATCTTTGCTCTATCCGAGTTTGCGCTCCTTCTCTAATGACCTCCACGTTGACGGGACGTTAAACCCTAATCTTTCATCTTCATTCCTGACAATATCATTCCTATGACGTCATATGCAGATGCGGTGTTCATACTCCCAGACTCCAAGGTCTCAAATGGTGTATTAATTCTTCTAGTGCCTTATGTTAAATCTGCAACGGCAAGACTTGTTTTTAGGATGTAGTGCTACACACTGTTCGTTACATATTTTACTTTCACGAATTATGATTGTTAGAACATTAAGAACGTCAGTGAATCTCTAAGTTTGTAGGTGATTTTTTACCTACCACCCCAACACGTTGGGTCTGTTGTTTTTAGCTTTGCCTTAGAAGTACTAACAGAACAAGTTTTGAAGTCCTACCAAAAAGAGTTGTGGATGTTCGCAACTATTTCTAAATTCAAGGCTGTTTCTTGATTAGCCTCTTGGTCTCCACAACGCCCTTTGAGGGCTAAGTTTAAATTATGACTCGATTATTTTTTCGCACGCCATTGTATACGCCAGTCATGGCCCAAACACTTGCTCACATCTACTTCCTTTCGTTCCACGTCATCAATTAATTAAAAAAAATTGCTCTGAGCGCTATTGGACTTAACATTTGAGATCATCAGTCCCCTAGACTTAGAACTATTTAAACCTAACTAACCTAAGGACATCATACACATCCATGCCCGACGCAGGATTCGAACCTGCGACCGTAGCAGCAACAGCGAGGTTCCGGACTGAAGCGCCTAGAACCGCTCGGTCACATCGGCCGGCTCAGTTAACTAAGTTCGTATCCTGATGCAGAGTGATCTATGACCTGGGTAAAGGAGGTAGATGATTTACATGTCATTACATCATGATGATTTCCAAAACAATCTTTAATTAGTTTAGTACAGCTGAAGACATCTCCTTACTGATCGATATTACTAAATTTTCGATTTATCCTTCCCATTTCAAATTTTCCTAGTTTTTCCTGTTTCTTCCTATTATTATTTACAAAATCACAAAGCTATTTAGTTCCTTATCTGTGTGGCGATGATTTTCCCCGCATCCTAAGAGTAAACATAACGCGACGTGACGCTGTTCTCAACAATTCAGGGGCCTCTGCAGCGGACAACGCCGTTGCTTACGAACGGTTTGAGACGAGAGAATTATCAATCAACATGAATGTATCTGTTCTCGGTCAGCAGTCGAGGAAATGCACTAAGAAAAAGGAGCAACGAAAACAGACAGAAGTTACGCCACCAACAAACATCTTGAGTTTCGCCAGTCCGTGTCAAATCGATTACACCTTTCTTCGGAAGCACAACTAAAATTCTCATAGGCATGTACATTTAGTGAGTATGGAGGTCTTGGACACAGCAGTTACATTCAGGGTAAGCATTATTTTATTTTGTTTTAGACAAAGCCTATTTCACCGGCAGTAGCTATATAATATAATGATATAAGGACATTTGGCTGAGTTCATAACAAAATATAATTGTGTGATTAATTAATCTACAAAGTACAACAGGCTGCCAGCGCCATAACAATAAAATCCACAATTTTTAATTTAAAATTCAAATATACTTAAACTTAAGCAAAGATCCTCAAATTTGAAAGTCCTCTTTTATAAGGACAGATGAAAAGCCAAACACATTTGGTACCGGATCTATCCATGGCACTAAGAGCTAACCTAAAAGAAAAATAATCCTTAATTTTGAAAATATTGTGTAGTGTAGTTGTTCTTGGACGATTACTTGAATTTATCAGATTTTATTAGTAAATGTATACCGTTCTCGGTAATGAGGCAGGAATCATATCTTAAAGAGGGTTTCAATTTTAACAAATGTCTCATTTTACTAGAATTAAAGAAATCTGCTCTTAATGTCCCAGTTAAGTGTCAAACAAAAGCCGCTAAGTTATTGAAAAAAGGCATTTTTAGCCATCGGATGTTTATTTTGAAACCTACATGTGTAGGACGTAAGGTGAAAACATATCAGGTAAAAGAATGTTTCATGTTCCTTTTAGGTTGGTACAACCTGAAAGCTGTCATAGTGAGAATGCACAATTAATAGTCAGAGCTTTTATTTGATCTATTTTCGTCTTACTTCCTATGAAGATAGTCCACGACTGAAACAGGTACACCTATATTTTTTTAAAATAAACGGCTGATGGTTAAAAATGCATTTTTTAGCTACTCTTAGTCTCTTAGTAGCAACAATTTGTTTTTTCTTGAGCGCCGAGTTGAGAAACCGAGAGTTGCGAACCATCTGTTGCTGAATCGCCCAGTGCCTTGTGTCATTGATACTGCGGTCCATGTCTACTAACAATGTCCATTCCTCTTTTTCTTCGTTTGCGAGTCTACTATGAAAATCTCTGTATCGTTTGGTTTTTCGGTGGCAATCAGAGTAATTTGATTTTGTAAACCAGCCATCCAGACTCTTTATAAAGCTTATCTGAGGCAGTCTCTGATTGAGGAGCAAGACTTTTGTAAATCTTGTAATTACAGGAAAGTCAGAACACGATAAATTACGCAGACTTCTACGAGATTTCTCTACCAAGTAATCTCTGTTTTTGCTCTTATAGACATTGTTCGACATTGTTCGACAAATCGATCGCGTCATCGTGGCGCACGTATCATTAATAATTAATCCAACTGCGTAAGAAATTCTAATGACTATAGACGAAAGGCTCTTTAATTCGAGCTGCTAATATTTTGATTCTTCTCCCTGCCAACTTTGGCGATCAAATGACACTGTGCGCGACATGCCTGACGTTATAGCCACTATTGCTCAACGTTGTGTTTCATGTCGGTGATAAGTAATTTTTAGCAGTGATTAAAATATCTACATGACTTCTTACTCCGTTATGTACCGCCTTATCTACACAATAATTACTAAGCGTTGACCCTGAGAAACTTCTCATAGCTGTGACTGACTTGAGTAGCTGTTAGGAGGGACGTGGAAAGATAGTTTATGAATTAGGACTGCTATCAACTTTTTTCCTGTCACTGACTATCTTAGCTTTCAGTATGTGTGCAAATAGATTTTCATTGAATGTATCAATAAACTGAAACTAATCCAAATTTAATTACAAACAGGATGTTTCAGAATTCATGTTACTCACTTCTAGGGATTGTAGAGGGGGTTTAAAATTAGTAGTCCAAGTTTTACATAGGAACCCTTGTCCGGAAATGTCATCAACGACGTTACAGAGCGTCAAAGTTACAGGCCCCGGCGCCTGTAAATGTATGGATGTACAGGGTGATTCTGTGATGGTGTCACAAACGTTATAGAATGATGCAGAAGGCTAAATCAATCAATTTGAGGTAAGGTTCCCTGTATCGGAAACGTACGAGTCGGAAGTTATAGGCGAAAGCCGTTCTGATGCCTCTGATAGTGTGATATATGTACTTACACTGTCATTGCTAAATTATAGTGTAGGCAGCTTGCTGATGTGGTAGTATGGACCAAAACAAGGAAAATATGCTCTAAAATGTTTGCCTGAGGAGCTATGAGCACATGTTCATCTTCGTTAGTCTGAAATACATTTCCTCTACTGAAGAACTACTCATTGCTCTTAAGGTGTACATTTCAGATCCCCTGATTATTAGACATTTTTCCTTGTGTGGGTCCATACAACCATCTCTGAAAGTGCCTACCCCACAACCTTAGCAGCAACAGTAATACTACATGTATTCCACTTTTAAAGGTATCAGAACGGTTTTCGCTTACAACTTTCAAATCGTTCGTTTCCGGTACAGGGAACCTTACCTAAAATTGGTTCATTTATCCTTCTCCATCATCTTAGAAAGTCTGTAGCACCATCATGGAATCACACTATTTATACATAAATTTACAGGTGTCGGGGCCTATAACTTCGACGTTCTGTAGCGTCATTGGATGATGTTTCCGGACATGGATTCCTGTGTAAACTTGATCTAGTAAGTCTCCTCTACAACCTCCAGAAGCGTCTAAAATGAATTGTCAAACACCCTGTATAGTGTTTCTGTGATTCTTAAACATTACGTGTTACGTCTGCTTTCCTACGTAGACGCACTGAATACAGCATCGTCGATTGGCAAAAGTTGACCAAGTGATTCGCTTATCTTTACGTCAGAATAATTTTCAAAATCAGCTTTGATTATTTTAATGTAGGGAGAGATTTCACTTGACTGGTGGGTTTTACTAATTTCTCGTTTTAATTTTTCCTCGTTTGCTTTTCATTCCCTTCGTTCAGACACCAGAGGCTGTTCCCTCGTGTTCTGAGGTCCTGGACAATGCCCTGCTTGCTGCAGCCAAGTTAAGTCCTTGATACAGAAACCTTACCCTCTTTCTGAGCTCAACAACCCACACATTACAGACGGATGCTGACTCGGTGTTTCAGGCCAGCAAATGGGAAATTGCGATTACAAACAACGTCGCTATGGTCCTGATGTCAAATGATAGTGTGAGTAGCGTTACATTATGAAATAATTTGTGTATAGTGTGCGTATTGTGTGCGGTGATTGGTAGTAAGACGTGAATAAATAGTTTAGCGCTAGATTTTTACATTATTAAATGATTTATTTGGATTACAATATTGTACACTTGTAATAAAGTGGATGAGCTATTGCTGACTTAAACACTGGCCTCGTATTGAGAAGGACGGAGACCCGAAACTTCATCTGGCCATCTTGATTTAGTTTTTCTATAGCTTCGCTAGATTACATCAGATAAATGCCAGCATGGTTCCTTCTACAAGGTCATACTGACTACCTGTCTTATCCCTTTCTAACTAGACCTAAAGGTATGTAAAGGCCTGTATCCAGAGTGAATGACCTAAAACTTGCTCGCATTCGGGAGGACGACGGTTCAATCCCGTCTCCGGCCATCCTGATTTAGGTTTTCCGTGATTTCCCTAAATCGCTTCAGGCAAATGCCGGGATGGTTCCTTTGAAAGGACACGGCCGATTTCCTTCCCCATCCTTCCCTCACCCGAGCTTGCGCTCCGTCTCTAATGACCTCGTTGTCGACGGGACGTTAAACACTAATATCCTCCTCCACCTAAAACTTGCACAGCAAATATTGCGAAAACGGAAAGTGCTGTTGATGTGTGGTTTTCATAGAATGGATTGGTAGTCAGGGACTCGTCTTGTTTGCTAATGAACAGACTGTAATAATATTTAAAAAAGCATTTTTTTGCAAAAAAAAAAAATGGTTCAAATGGCTCTGAGCACTATGGGACTTAACTTCTGAGGTCATCAGTCCCCTAGAACTTAGAACTACTTAAACCCAACTAACCCAAGGACATCACACACATCCATGCCCGAGGCAGGATTCGAACCTGCGACCATAGCGGTAGCGCTGTTCCAGACTGTAGCGCCTAGAGCCGCTCGGCCACCCCGACCGGCTTTTTTGCAAACATACACCTTTTTAAATGGAACATTGCCTATTGATATTAACAGACTAAAGGTAGCGTAAATTAGTATGTCAGGGTGTTCGTTGCAGGATTCTAGTGCGAGTCGTTTACGAGATACAGTACTTGGATAAGTTCCCACACCAACACTCGTACAATACCTGTGGAAGCGCATACTTAACAATAACAGAAGTATTTACACTAATTATTTCGATTCTGTCCAGGAACGAGACAATTTACCATCACAGGTTGTGTTCAGATTGTCTACTGGCAGCGAAAATACCGGCTTCCGGTCTGATATGGAACGACTGCTGTCCGGGTGCTAGCATTTCAGCGGAGACGTCCCAACGCCTGTAGTAATACATCGTTGCATATCATCGGGTGTATTTGGTATGTCCTTGTAGAAACGTCTTTCAGCTTTCCCCACAGAAAAAAGTCTACAAGCGTCAAATCCGTGGAAAGAGCCGGTCAAGGCACAGGTCATCGGCCTCCAATTCAATGATTTGGAAACAGTTCATGAAGACATGATGTAGTACTTCGTGCACTATGGGCTGGACAACCATCATGTTGGCACCACAGGTATCTCCTAGTTTGCAGAGGAACGTCTGCCGGCCACAGTGGCCGAGCGGTTCTAGGCGCTTCAGTCTGGAACCGCGCGACCGCTACGGTGGCAGGTTCGAATCCTGCCTCGGGCATGGATGTGTGTGATGTCCTTAGGTTAGTTATGTTTAAGTAGTTCTAAGTCTAGGGGGACTGATGACCTCAGATGTTAAGTCCCATTGTGATTAGACCTTTTTTTTTTTTTTTTTTTTTTTTTTTTAGAGGAACGTCTCTTCTAGCATCCGTGGAAGTCGGTCTGTTAGGAGGCTGCGATACTTGTGCCCATTCAGTGCTCCCTCTATAGAAAACAGGCCTATCCCATATCACACGTTTACACTCCATGGACGCTGACGTTCCACCTGACGAACCTAACGGGAATTGTCAACAGACCAATACTGCATGCTTCTGCGGTTTACGTGGACATGATTGGTTACGTGGCTTCATTTCTAAACAAGACACATGACATGTCTGCAGTATTGCATCGTAATGCCCATGTACACAAGTTAACACGATCCTCACTATCATTTCCGGGCAGCTCTTGTTGGAGAAGGATGGAACTTATGTCGATGGTGAATGCGTAGGACACCAGCCTGACTCATCCCACTTCCTCATGCGGATGAACAGCGACAGCAGCAGGATCACTAATTTCTCCCTGTTCTGCTGTCGCTTGTTTTCTTCTGTTGCTTTGTCTGAGTGTTACACTACTTCTTTCACGTAACTTGTTGAAGAGGTTGATAAATAACTGTCGAAATCATTGACGTCTATCGGGATATCTTGCTGCATACACCGTTTAAGAACGAACTGCATTCTCCCTACATTCTCCATACACCATGAGCATATCGGCTACTTCTGCCTTGGTAAATTCTATCGTCGACTCACAATCTACCGCTTGGACTGTCATATAATAAGTCATACTAGCAAGCCGCAGTGCGTTGAAGATACACACAAGCACACTGTAAGCAATCATAACAACATTGCTCCTAGCAGTTACGCTGGTTTAATGGCGCAAACAAGTGTCGGTGTGGAAACTTTTCAAATCTCGTAAACGACTCACACTAGAATCCTGCAACAACCACGACTCACACTCTAATTTATCCTACGTTTAGTTTGTTAATGTCAGTAGGCATTGTTACATTTAAAAAATTGCATGTTTGCACAAGAAATACACTTTCTATGTATTATTACAATCTATGTAGTTGCATATAATACGAGACCTTGACTACCAATTCATTCTGTGAAAGCCGCACACCAGTTGCACTTCCCATATCCGTAGTACTTGCAGGCCAAGTTTTAGATTATTCACCTCGTATATTTAATTATGTTATTTTTGTGGTTCTTAAATTATAATACAGTGGCATGCCCAGTAACCCTGTAACAATGGTTCATGGATGAATAAAGCCAGTACTATTACTGCAACTACTGCTACTAAACCACGGTCCCCCATCGGCTCTTGTTACCCCTTTTGGCATGCCCACTTATTCTCTGGGAGGACGTCTGTTAACAACGTTTATAAATCACAGATGAAACATCAGTGGTAATGAAAGTTTGTGACCAGTCTAGTGGCGTACTCAAAAAGCCTTATGATAAGGTGAGTTCAAGTAAGGCTCAAATTTTCAATTGTTGCTACACCTTCATCAGAAAAGGAGTGAATCCGAATCTAAAGCTCAATTAGTCATTCGCAGTCTTTACTGAGTCTCATATATCACTGATCAAGACCTCTCTTGCTTTCACAATATCATCAAACAACAAACTGAACTAAGGAAACAGAAAGTTCCTAGAGAGCTTGGATCACATTCTGTATGCCATATGAAATTCTTCAGTCTGGTTTGTTAGATTTAACTGATTTTTAGTGAGACTGGTCACATATTAACTTTTTTAATGTGTGTGTGTGTGTGTGTGTGTGTGTGTGTGCGTGTTTTGAGGTGCATGATTCGTGTTATTGCGTAACCCGCTCCCCCATCGATGTTTGTGTTTTTCTTGTGTGACCGTTGTTAAAAAGGGAGTCAGGAAACTGTGCGGACACTTTTCCTCTATCCATTACTGCATACTATATGAAACAAAACAAGGAATGTTACGAAATTATCGCCACATATAAATAACATTGTTTATCATTTTATTTGGATTTTCCTTATTGCTGCTGTTCCTTACAAGAAAAAGGAGAAATTGTGTTTCATCTTGTCATACATTGCATTATAGTGTACTGTGTAAACAAGTGTCATATGAATGCTGTTATTGTAATTTTTAGTTATTTCTACGACCCATGGACGTTGCCGAGGTGGGTGGCTTGCCTGCCTTAATGTACAAACAGCCGTGAGTAGTACGGCGAACTTCGTTTCAGAGCAGTTTGTTAGTGTGGATTGCCTACATTCACAGGCAAACTTATTGTTCTCTTTTGATTGACAGGACTTTAACATATTGTTCTGCTAAGAGGATTAAGACCCCCTGAGGATAATCCTTCCTTTTCATTTACAAGACGTTAACTTGTTGCGCACCCACCTCTCCCCTACCTCCTCCTCCCCCATCCCTCTGGGAACTCCTCTCGCCCATACAAGCACACTTTTGATATCAATTTGATTGACTAATTAATTAAATCGATCAGTTAATTAAATCCACCACAGAGAAACCTGAGGCCCTCCCCCTCCCCTCCCCTTTTCGAAAATTAAAGAGAAAAAGTCTGAGTTGATTGGCCATTTGGAGGGAAATCGATTGCAATGGATGGAATATTATTTAAAAAATTTAGACAATATAGTTTGTTTATTTATTTTTGAGAATTTTGTGGGAAATAGAGTTCAGTGTATGGAATATTGTTTAAACAATTTAGACAATATGTGAAATATTGTTTATTTATTTATGGCAGTGTATGGAATATAGTCTATTTATATAAAGAATTTGACGTGAAATCGATTGCAGTGTATGGAATATTGGTTCAAATGGCTCTGAGCACTATGGGACTTAACATCTATGGTCATCAGTCCCATGGAATATTGTTTAAACAATTTAGACAATGTGTAGAATATCGTTTATTTAAAAAGTTTATGTGATACAGGGCGGTTTTTGTAAAATATTTATTTATTTATTTAAGGATTTTGCCAGGAAACTGATTGCACTGTAAGAAATACAGTTTGTTTAAATAATTTGTGAGTAACAAAACAATATGGAATATTTAAAAAATTGCGACACTTTTTTTCTGATAATGCATGGAACACTGAGTGAGCTTAGTTTATATTTTCTGCCGGAGTCAGGGATGTTAAGGCTCTTATTTTTTATTTTTCTCACTTTTCGAAGCACATTGGTGTCTAAGCACGGAACAATTATACATCTAAAAGTTATATTTCGAAACCCACCGCCGCTTTCTGAAGACGGACAAATTACGAGAATTTCAGGGGCAAACTCTTTTGTACGGATCGAGAAACATATATTCATACTGCACTAACAATTGAACACTACAAAAGGTTCTACAGATCACGAATGGAATGAAGTGCGGTACAGTAGCCACTGTTCGAGATCTCCTGTGTGTGTGTCTATCATCAGAGCGCCACCACGAAGGTTAAAACATCCCAATGTCCTAATTACAGATCACATTACTGAATATCGCTGACCACGGACCAGATATCAACCTCCTTTGATCTTGCGCTCCCCAAAGAAAGCACCAAGTGGCGGCATTCTGTTGATCGGCAAATTCCAGACTCGCTTCATGTCTCTGCCTCTCTCAAGAGGCCACTCCCTGCTTGTCTGTGTGAACCAACATCTCCAGACAAGAAGATGGAGGTTTTCATCTCCCATCAAAATACTGTATTCCTGTTACCTAATAATGGAGACGGAGGGAAAGCTGACGCAATTTCGTTATCAAAAATAGAGTGAAGTTATCCATTTGTACTACCCTGTCAAATTAATTGTTTAACAATTTACAGGAATCAAATAGATCGCTTAAAACACTCACCTCCACATTACGATAATCCTTCTTCATAATAAATCTCGCGCAAACATTATGCAAATCAAGTAATGAAATTTCCGTCACAAATAGAGTGTAGCACTAAATACAGGGTTATTACAAATGATTGAAGCGATTTCACAGCTCTACAATAACTTTATTATTTGAGATATTTTCACAACGCTTTGCACACACATACAAAAACTCAAAAAGTTTTTTTAGGCATTCACAAATGTTCGATATGTGTCCCTTTAGTGATTCGGCAGACATCAAGTCGATAATCAAGTTCCTCCCACATTCGGCGCAGCATGTCCCCATCAATGAGTTCGAAAGCATCGTTGATGCGAGCTCGCAGTTCTGGCACGTTTCTTGATAGAGCAGGTTTAAACACTGAATCTTTCACATAACCCCACAGAAAGAAATCGCATGGGGTTAAGTCGGGAGAGCGTGGAGGCCATGGCATGAATTGCTGATCATGATCTCCACCACGACCGATCCATCGGTTTTCTAATCTCCTGTTTAAGAAATGCCGAACATCATGATGGAAGTGCGGTGGAGCACCATCCTGTTGAAAGATGAAGTCGGCGCTGTCGGTCTCCAGTTGTGGCATGAGCCAATTTTCCAGCATGTCCAGATACAAGTGTCTTCTTCGCAGAAGAAAGAGGGGCCGTAAACTTTGAACCGTGAGATTGCACAAAACACGTTAACTTTTGGTGAATTGCGAATTTGCTGCACGAATGCGTGAGGATTCTCTACCGCCCAAGTTCTTACATTGTGTCTATTCGCTTCACCATTAAGAAAAAATGTTGCTTCATCACCGAAAACAAGTTTCGCACTGAACGCATCCTCTTCCATGAGCTGTTGCAACCGCGCCGAAAATTCAAAGCGTTTGACTTTGTCATCGGGTGTCAGGGCTTGTAGCAATTGTAAACGGTAAGGCTTCTGCTTTAGCCTTTTCCGTAAGATTTTCCAAACCGTCGGCTGTGGTACGTTTAGCTCCCTGCTTGCTTTATTCGTCGACTTCCGCGGGCTACGCGTGAATCTTGCCCGCACGCGTTCAACCGTTTCTTCGCTCACTGCAGGCCGACCCGTTGATTTTCCCTTACAGAGGCATCCAGAAGCTTTAAACTGCGCATACCATCGCCGAATGGAGTTAGCAGTTGGTGGATCTTTGTTGAACTTCGTCCTGAAGTGTCGTTGCACTGTTATGACTGACCGATGTGAGTGCATTTCAAGCACGACATACGCTTTCTCGGCTCCTGTCGACATTTTGTCTCACTGCGCTCTCGAGCGCTCTGGCGGCAGAAACCAGAAGTGCGGCTTCAGCCGAACAAAACTTTATGAGTTTTTCTACGGATCTGTAGTGTGTCGTGACCATATGTCAATGAATGGAGCTACAGTGAATTTATGAAATCGCTTCAATCATTTGTAATAGCCCTGTATATCTAAGGTCTTGTACACACCGAAGTATGAGAACGCAAACACCCTCCTCCGCCACAACGTTTCCAATAAACATATCTGGTGAAAAAAAATCCTGCTGATCACACAAACTCGCGATCATAAAGTGCGCCGTCCGCCGACTGCAGGGTAGGGAGGAACCCCCCACCCATGCCAGCCATGCCCCACCCCTACGGAAACCAAGTGTGCGCGCAGTACAATTATCAGAAACACTGTTGGGTTTTTAAAGTACTTTAGAATTCCTAAATTGGTTCTTTCTGCTACATTAGGAAGGAGGGAGGGAGGTTCTACTGCGTGATAGAAAGAACAGCAAATACCACTGCAAGACGGGGTGGCCGAGCGGTTCTAGGCGCTACAGTCTGGTGCCGCGCGACCGCTACGGTCGCAGGTTCGACTCTTGCCTCGGGCATGGGTGTGTGTGATATCCTTAGGTTAGTTAGGTTTAAGTAGTTCTAAGTTCTAGGGGACTGATGACCTCAGAAGTTATGTCCCCTAGTGCTCAGAGCCAGTTTTTGCAAGGCAGAATCCACTGCAATGTATTGAGAAGCGCTAAACACGATACACTTAAACGGCGATCCGATCGGTAGTAACAAGCTCTTCATGGCTAGATGTCAGAGATCGCTATCACCGGGAATGTGATGTCGCGATTGGGTTTATAAAGCACTATATAATCCGTAAACTGTTTTTCTCCGCTACATTCGGAAGGAGGAAGTCCTACTGCATGACAGGATAGAGACAACAGCAAATACCACTGCAAGACAGAGTCCACTACGATGTACTGAGAAGCGCTAAACACGACAAATGAAAAGAAATGATCGTATGGCATTGTTGGCCGGGAGGCCCCAATCGGGGGAGTTTGGCCGCCGTATTGCAAGTCCTTTTTAGGTGACGCCACATCGGCGACTCGCGAGTCAATGATGATGGAAATAATGATGAACAACACACTACACCCAATCCCCTGCCGGGAATCGAACCCGGGCCCCCTGCGTGATGGGCGGTAAGGCTACAGCTACGCTAAACACGACACATTTAAACTACTACCCAGTCCGCAGCAATGGTTGCTGTGGGTAGATGTCGGAGATCGCTACTATATTAGCACATTCCGCGCATTCATCTGCCAGACGTCCACGCATAGCGTGCTAAACTCATCAAATGCCGCTGGCTCCAACGTTCAGGAACCAGAGGGAACTACAGCCGCGGCCACAGCCATAGTTTTGGTCGCGCGTGTACACCAGAGTGCACCACCCCTCGTCATGGAGGGCATCTGGGGATGATTGGCGGGGTAGGAATTCGGATATTATCAATACGTCCAGCTTAAACACCCATCATTTTGAATCTTCTCTGACGCAACGCACACACGTCCGCTTCTGTCGCGCTCACCCAGCATACCGGTCACTTCGCTAGTCCTCGCTGCCGTGGACAAGATCAGACAGGTCTGCGCATTCTTTGTACCCACCACAGACTGAGCTAAATTGTTACTTCCAATTCCTAACTCCTTGAGATCGCCGTTGAAGCATTGCGAAACAAGCATCTGCAGCTTGGACGAATACAATAGTGCTAAACAATTCCACCCTGATATAGACCACCGAGTTAAAAAAAAAAACCACTTTACCCAATCCGAGGCAGCAATGTTGTTGGCCATACACATCGAATTTCTCCCGTTTATAGGAGTTATTTTCGAAGATAGAAGAAATTAGTAATATATGTGTAGACCAGATGTGGCTTGAATTCAAAGAAATAGTGTCGGCAGCAATTGAGAGATTTATACCAAATAAATTAACAAACGACGGAGCTGATCCTCCTTGGTACACAAAACGGGTCAGAACACTGTTGCAGAAACAAGGAATAAAAGCGTGCCAAATTTATAAGAACGCAGCACTCCCAAGATTCGCGATATTTTACAGAAGCTCGAAATTTTAAGCGCGGACTTCAATGTGAGATGCTTATAACAGTTTCCACAACGAAACTTTGTCTCGAAACCTGGCAGAAAATCCAAAGAGATCTGGTCGTATGTGAAGTATGTTAGCGGCAAGAAACAGTCAATGCCTTCTCTGCGCGATAGCAATGGAGATACTATCGAAGACAGTGCTGCCAAAGCAGAGTTACTGAACACAGCCTTCCGAAATGCCTTGACAAAAGAAGACGAAGTAAATATTCCAGAATTAGAATCAAGAACAGCTGACAACATGGGTGACGTAGAAGTAAATATTCTCGAAGTAGTGAAGCAACTTAATTCACTTCATAAAAGCAAGTCTTGTGGTCCAGACTGTGTACCAATTAGATTACTTTCAGAGTATGCTCCATACTTAACAATCATTTACAACAGTTCGCTCGACGAAAGATCCGTACCAAAAGACTGGAAAGTTGCGCAGGTCACACCAATATTCATGAAAGGCAGTAGTAGCAGTCCCCTTAATTATAAACCCATATCGTTAACGTCGATATGCAGCAGGAGTTTGGAACATTTATTATGTTCGAAAATAATGAAGTACCTCGAAGAAAACGGTCTATTGACACACAGTCAACATGGGTTTAGAAAACATCGTTCTTGTGAAACACAACTAGCTCTTTATTCGCATGAATAGTTGAGTGCTATTGACAAGGGATTTCAGATCGACTCCGTATCTCTAGGTTCCCGGAAGACTTTTGACACTGTATCACACAAGCGGCTTGTAGTTAAATTGCGTGCTTATGAAATATCGCCCAAGTTATGTGACTGGATTTCTGATTTCCTGTCACAGTTCGTAGTAAACACAGTTGACGGAAAGTCATCGAGTAAACCAGAAGTGATTTCTGGCGTTCCCCAAGGTAGTGTTATGGGCCCTTTGGTGTTTCTTATCTATATAAACGATTTGAGAAACAATCTGCGCAGCCGTCTTAGGTTGTTTGCAAATGACGCTGTCGTTTATCAACGAATAAAGTCATCGGAAGATCAAAACAAATTGCAAAACGATTTAGAAAAGATATCTGAATGGCGCGAAGATTGGCTGTTGACCTTAAATAACGAAAAGTGTGTGGTCATTCACATTCATGCTAAAAGCAATTTCTTAAACTTAGGTAACACGATAAATCAGTCTAATCTAAAGGCCGTAAATTCAACTATATACCTAGTAATTACAATTACGAACAACTTAAATACGAAGGAATACATAGAAAATGTTGTGGGGAAGGCTAACCAGAGACTGCGTTTTATTGGCAGGACACTTAGAAAATGTAACAGATCTACTAAGGAGCCTACCTACACTACGCTTGTTCGTCCTCTTCTAGAACACTGCTGCGCAATGTGGGATCCTTACCAGATAGGATTGACGGAGTACATCGAAAAATTTCAAAGAAGGGCAGCACGTTTTGTAGTATCGCAAAATAGGGGGGAGAGTATCACTGAAATGATACAGGATTTGGGTGGACATCATTAAAACAAAGGCGTTCTTCATTGCGACGGAATCTTCTCACGAGATTCCAATCACAAACTTGTTCCTCCGAATGAGAAAACATTTTGCTGACACCGACCTACATAGGGAGAAACGATCACTACGATAAAATAAGGGAAATCAGAGCTCGTACGGAGAGATATAGGTGTTAGTTCTTTCCGCGCGCTATACGAGATTGGAATAATAGGGAATTGTGAAGATGGTTCGATGAACCCTCTGCCACGCACATAAATGTGATTTGCAGAGTATCCGTGTAGATGTAGATGAAGCGGACAATACATCGCTAAAGTATCGTTACTTGTTGATTAAATCCTGTACAGAACTACGGCATAGGTTATATTCCCTCTAACTATTCTTTAATCAGGTAGAAAAATTTCTTTTCTTATCTGTCACGTCTTGCATCACAGGGCTAGAATATTAAAACTCATTTTTGGCTGTGGTGGAGCGCTAAGGACGCTTCCTCACTTTCGCCCTCTCCGCTAAGGTAACAGCACAGAGAAGTTGTAAATATGGAGTTTATACTACGTAACACTTCATGAATTCGGTAATACATCTGATTTTATTACGATAAGAATCATATCCGTGGTGCCCTAGCCATCATTTCCATCCTCCAGGTGGCATATCACTGATATCAAATTGGTAGGCTAATTAATTAAATTGATCATGAGAGTCACTTTGCACGGCGAGTATTTTTTCTTTTTCAGTACTAGGATTACACTCACCAAGTAGTTCAAATGGGAATCCCTGGAAAGAAGACGATGATCTTTTCGAGGAACACCGACACTTGAAGCTGACCACAGGAGGACTCTGCAGCTGGCAACATACATTTCCCGTAAGGACCGCACTGCTGAAAACGCGGTCACAGCTCCTATGTTACTGTCACCCTCCATAAACCGCGGTCTTGGGTCCACGGGCACACACAAGAGTTACTGACAGCGCTACAATTGCTCATGAAAATGCTGTCTGCGATTTGGAATCAAGTCTGTCCAGTCATCCACATACTTGAGTTGGATGCTGTGGAGTCGTGTTTTAATGACCACAGCCACTGGCGAATCATATTCATGCTACTCTCACATTTCGATACGAGTCACCCTTTTCTAGCCTGTCTGCTACAGCAAAACTCCAACGAGGCTTTAGACAGTCCTTCTCCATCTTGTAACTGTTCCTCAGTCTCTACCCCGCTCTCCCTGCTGCTTCCTCCATGTGGTCATCCCAATTAAGTCGGAATTGAACACAAGTCGGAGAGAGTTATATCTATCACCCTCTGAACCCCGTGGAGAAACAGGTTGAGCTGAGTTAATGCGACAGACCATCTCTTTCGACCACTCAGTGGAAATGGGGACATTTTGTCGTTGTTGTTGTTGTTGTTGTCTTCAGTCCTGAGACTGGTTTGATGCAGCTCTCCATGCTACTCTATCCTGTGCAAGCTTCATCTCCTCCCAGTACCTACAGCAGCCTACATCCTTCTGAATCTGCTTAGTGTATTCATCTCTTGGTCTCCCTCTACGATTTTTACCCTCCACGCTGCCCTCCAATACTAAATTGGTGATCCCTCGATGTCTCAGAATATGTCCTACCAACCGGTCCCTTCTTCTTGTCAAGTTGTGCCACAAACTCCTCTTCTCCCCAATTCTGTTCAATACCTCCTCATTAGTTATGTGATCTACCCATCTAATCTTCAGCATTCTTCTGTAGCACCACATTTAGAAAGCTTCTATTCTCTTCTTGTCCAAACTATTTATCGTCCATGTTTCACTTCCATACATGGCTACCTACCCATCTAATCTTCATCATTCTTCTGTAGCACCACATTTAGAAAGCTTCTATTCTCTTCTTGTCCAAACTATTTATCGTCCATGTTTCACTTCCATACACGGCTACACTCCATACAAATACTTTCAGAAACGACTTCCTGACACTTAAATCAATACTCGATGTTAACAAATTTCTCTTCTTCAGAAACCTTTCCTTGCCATTGCCAGTCTACATTATATATCCTCTCTACTTCGACCACCATCAGTTATTTTGCTCCCCAAATAGCAAAACTCGTTTACTACTTTAAGTGTCTCATTTCCTAATCTAATTCCCTCAGCATCACCCGACTTAATTCGACTACATTCCATTATCCTCGTTTTGCTTTTGTTGATATTCATCTTATATCCTCCTTTCAAGACACTGTCCATTCCGTTCAACTGCTCTTCCAAGTCCTTTGCTGTCTCTGACAGAATTACAATGTCATCGGCGAACCTCAACGTTTTTGTTTCTTCTCCATGGACTTAAATACCTACTCCGAATTTTTCTTTTGTCGTAGCTCCACCAGAGGTGTTCGATGTGTAAGCCCAGGGCCAAAGCGAAGCTTTCTCCTGTGACACAAGTTAGTATAAACTGAATGAAGGCCGAGGATTTTGCTACTGCACTGCTCTGCGTTTCCAAATTATTTACTGGTACTACAGTCTGAAGAAGATATGCATCCCTCAGGGTGCATTCACGTCCGTCACTCAAACATTCTCTCGGTCGTCGTTTTTTTGTACCATCCAAGAGAGAAAAACTATAAACTATAAAAGCTCCGCTAACTTCATCCGTGAATTTACCGTGCACCTGTCTTTCGATGTACAGGGTGATTATAATTAAAGTTAAACTTTCTAACAGCTGTAGAAATAACATCACTACTCAGAATGACGTCAAATTGCAATGGAAAAATATCGGAGAAGGAGGAAAATGTATGGCAGAATAAAAACAAATAGTTACAAAATGTACCAATAGATGGCGCTGTGCCGCGCAGGATTAGCCGAGCGGTCTAAAGCGCTGCAGCCGTGGACTGCGAGGCTGGTCCCGGCGGAGGTTCGAGTCCTCCCTCGGGCATGGGTGTGTGTGTTTGTCCTTAGGATAATTTAGGTTAAGTAGTGTGTAAGCTTAGGGACTGATGACCTTAGCAGTTAAGTCCCATAAGATTTCACACACATTTGAACATTAGATGGCGCTGTAAGCATCATAATTTAATAGTGATGGACTACAAATGACAAATGAATCATGCAAGGGGAGCCAAAAATAAAGGTGAGACTGTCGCTGACATGAACAGTCTCACCTTCATTTTTGGCTCCCTTTTCCTTTCTTTGTTTCCCTTCTCCTCTCGTCCTTCCGCTTCGGCGTTTGAGGATCCTCTTTTTTCTTCTTCCTCCCTGACGCGTAACAGGTGACTGGGTAACGTGTAATTCCCAGCCCCGGGTCGACAGGTAGGGTTCGCACGTACCCCCTGTATAGGCCAGGCGCAGGGAGGGGTGGTTGCCTGACCTGCAACCTTCTCAAATTGCGCTGATTGGTCCCTCTGTCAGATGTTCGGGAGGTGTGATCTGAGGTGTGAAAAATCACCTAAGGCCGGTGTGCAACCTTGTGAAGGGAGCCTCCAGTTGGAAGGAGCTCGCCATCGGAGACGCTGGCAATCATGGGGGATTTTCTCGCAATGAGTCACTCGTCTTACCAATCAACGTCTACAAAACGTAAACGTAATGAGGCTGTTGATTCTATGACCCTTCCAGCTGCACCATAGTTCCTTGTGGTCTCACGTACTGAAGACAGTCAGTCCTTTGCCACAGTCAATCCGTTTATTATTCAGAAAGGTGTTGATGCAGTTGCTGGACCTGTGAAATCCTGCTCTCGTTTACGGAATGGCACTTTACTTTTGGAGACGGCTTCTGATTTTCAAACACAACACCTACTTGCTGCCTCGCTTCTCCACAGAACTTTGAGTTCTTCCCCTAGTGTAATTTACACCAGGCTGCTTGACGGTCTAACCGAGGCCGAATTACAATCTTACCTTTCTGATCGGGGTCTCATTGCCATTCATCGTGTAATGAAAAAGGTAGATTCCTCCTTAGTGCCCACCCGCACTATTTTCCTCACCTCTGATAGGGTAGTGCTGCCGTCCAAGCTCAAAGCAGGCTATGAAGTTATCACAGTACAGCCGTACATTTCTAAACCGAAGCACTGCTACCAATGTCATCGTTTTAACCACACTAGAACATCTTGTCGACACCCAGCCAAATGTGTAACCTGTAGCAGGGGTGCACACGAGGGCGACTGTCCGCCTTCTTCTCCCTGCTGTGTCAACTGCAATGGCGGCCATGCCACCACCTCTCCGGATTGTCCCGTGTATCTAGAGGAGAGGGGTGTCCAAGAGATTCGGGTAAAGGAAAAAGTGCCTTACCCATTAGCTCACAAGTTACTGGATAGTCGCAAACCCTGTGTTCTCTCGTCTGGCACCTATAGTTCTATTCTTGTTACCCCTCGCTCCTTGGACATGGCCACACAGATACGTGACCTCAAACTCGGCTCGGATGTTGTAAAATCGCCCAGTGTCAAGGTAGTATCGCCATTCCCCCGTCCAGCTGTGCAACAAGCCGTCAAACCCCCCGCCTCAAGGGGCGAAGCCACCGACTACACAACCAGTAGGCAGGAAAGAACAGAAGGGGTACTCCCGTGAATACTTCCTCTGTACCTCCAGCCAAACAACACCCGAGTCTTCCTGTAACCGGAAAGGCCCAAAGAAGTCCGCTAAAGGCAAACGGTCTTCTCCTTCGCCAACTCGAAGATCCTGTTCGACGTTGTCGCCACGTGCTACCTTAATCCGGCCGGCCTCTGTCTGCTGGTTCGCACCACCAACCGTTTTTTAGCGTTGGACTCCACAAACCGACCGCACAAGCAAGCATGACCCCATGGAGCAGGATCCTCCTGAACCTGTGCCCTGTAGTAGCGACTCTACACCGGCTGTCACCTGTCGGCCGCCGAGTTGACACCCCTCCACCTCCTTCTCCTCATGACTGTCTTCCAATGGAACGTTCGCGGACTTCGCTCCCACAAAGAGGATCTATGGCCGCTTTTAGCATCGCAGCATCCTCTTGTACTCTTCAGGAAACGAAATTGTGCCCTCACGACTGTGTTAACCTTTCACATTACTTACTGATTCGTTTTGACCTTCACCCTGAGGTCGGCTTTCCGTATCATGGGGACGTCATGCTGCTCATGCGGGATGACATTCATAGTCACCGATCTCCCTGACTTCCCGTCTTCAAGCTGTTGCAGTTCACCTTTTCCTTCCCTGCCCGACTTTCTCCCTCTGTACTATTCAAGTACCTCCGTCCGTCGATGTCACCAGGGCAGACTTCCCTCAGCTTATTGGGCAGATATCTCCCCCATTTTTGCTACACAGTGACTTCAATGCGCATCATCCCTTCTGGGTTCTCCCAGAACGTGTCAGAAAAGTGCCTTCTCGGCAGATCTTCTTAACCAACTTAACCTCTTCTGCCTTAACACCAGAAGACCCACTTTTCTTTCTGACTCCTTGCACACCTATTCCCATTTGGACCTAACCTTTTTCACTGCCCAGCTTGCCCATCGTCTTGAGTGGTTCGTTATTTCTGACACCTACTCGAGCGACCATTTCCCGTGTGCTCTCCGTTTGCTGACTCCTACCCCATCCGCATGCACGCCCAAACGGTTGCTTACTAAGGCTGACTGGCACCTTTATTCCTCCCTGGCGACCTTCGAAGAGCAAGATTTCCCCAGCTGTGCTGACTAGGTGGACTATATCACCAACGTTGTCCTTGCAGCTGCAGAACGTTCCATTCCTCGCACTTCCTCTTTACCACATCGTGTTCCAGTCCCTTGGTGGACTGAGGCATGCCGCGGTGCAATTCGCGCAAGGAGACGTGCTCTCCGTGTTTTTAACTGTTATCTTTCAATGGCAAACTGCATTCCTTATAAACAGATGCGTGCAAAGTGTCGTCGCGTCCTTCGGGATAGCAAACGAGCTAGCTGGCTTTCATTTACGAGTTCTTTTAACATTTCCACCCCTTTCTCTGTCGTGTGGGCAAGCCTCCGCGGGTCTCTGGGACCAAGATCCATTCCCAAATTTCCGGCCTGACCGTAGAAGACGATGTTATTGTGGATCCTACTGCTATCTCCAACACCTTGGGCCACCATTTTGCGGAAGTTTCGAGCTCTTCGCACTATCACCCAGTCTTCCTCCATCGGAAACGAGCGGAGGAGGCTCAGGCGATACCCTTCCCTTCTCCGAATTGTGAGTGCTACAATACCGTCTTCACTAAGAGGGAGCTCGATCATGCTCTCAATTCATCCCGATCCACCGCCCAGGGCCGGACGTCATCCACATTCAGATGTTGCAGCACCTTTCTCTTGCGGGCAAGCACTTTCTGCTTAACATGTACAACCGTATCTGGGCAGAGGGCACATTTCCCGGACGCTGGCGTGAGGCCACACTCGTACCCATAACTAAGCCCAGCAAGGACAAAAGCCTTCCTTCTAGCTACCGCCCCATCTCTCTTACCAGCTGCATTTGCTAGGTGATAGAATGTATGATTCATGCCCAGCTGGTGTGATGGCTCGAATCCCGACATTTACTAACGAATGCACAGTGTGGATTTCGAGAGCGGTGTTCTGCAGTTGCGATCTCGTTACTTTGTGCACCCATGTCCCAGACTGTGACCGTGTTTTTTGATTTGGACAAGGCCTACGACACTTGCTAGAGAACTGGTATCCTCTGTACTCTTTACACGTAGGACTTCCGTAGGCGCCTGCCCTGTTTTCTTCAGGCATTTTTACAAGACCAAGTTTTCAAGGTGCATGTGGCTTCTTCCTTGTCGGACACCTTTATGCAGGAAAATGGTGTGAATCACGGTTCCGTCCCGAACGTCGTCCTCTTTGCTATCGCCATTAACCCCATAATGGCGTGTCTCCCGCCAGGCATCTCTGGCTCTCTTTTTGTAGACGATTTTGCCATCTATTGCAGTTCTCTACGGACCTGTCTCATAAAGCGGCTTCTTCAGCGCTGTCTTGAATGTCTTTACTCCTGCAGCATCGACAATGGCTTTCGCTTTTCCCCCGACAAAAACGTCTGTATGAATTTCTGGGGGCGCAAATGGTTTCTCCCACTATCTCTACATCTTGGGCCTGTTGCCCTTCCATTCGTTGGAACTACGAAATTTCTGGGGCTCATGCTCGATAGGAAACTCTCTTGGTCCTCCCATGGGTCTTACCTGGCAGCCAACTGTACGTGGTCCCTCAGTCTCCTACATGTCCTAAATGGTACTCCCTGGGGTGCCGATCGAATGACCATCCTCCATTTGTACCGGTCCCTTGTCCGTTCGAAACTCGACTATGGGTGCTTTGTTTATACGTCTGCGTGTCCATCCCTCTTACGCCATCTCAACACTATCCATCATCATGGCATCCGTTCGGCCATGGGCGCCTTTTACACCAGCCCAGTTTAGAGTCTGTATGCTGACGTTTCTGAACTCCCACGGTCCTACCGCCGTGACTTTCTCCTCAGCGGGTATGCATGCCATTTCTGTGACTGGACATTGCACACCACATAGTCATCCGTTTAGAGTGAAGACATTTCTGGATCGCGAAATTCAGATTCTCAGTCCCCTGAATGCGCCAATTCTGCATATCGATGAACCCATCCAAATGAAAGTGGGCTACGTCGCTAAAGCAAACCATATTCCCATCAAAGTCCTGTTCGTCAATTCTGTGGACAACAGCGTCGGTGGAACAAAACTGCTGTGCTATGGCCTTGAGGCTTAATGGCTGATGGGCTTGAATGCTGAATGGGAAAAAATGCAGGTCTTCAACAATAATTTGTCGCAGTGTCTCCCAGTTGTTTCCCACCTGTTGTATAGCTCGTCTGATCGATTACCTGGGGCTGATTTGAAACACAGAGTGTGTGTTCTCAATGTTTTCACGCGTTTTCACCATTTATGGACGACCTACATTGCCAACAATGTCTTTACGAACACTACCCGTTCTCTCAAACTTGCGAATCAAATTATTGATTGTTAGTACACTTGGACCGGTTGTCTTCCGCTTTAACTCGGTCGCAAACCTTCTTTGAGTTGCAGTTGGGCTGTTATTGCTCGCATGGTAGGCTTTTACAACCGCTAGACCCTCAGGCACGCTGTAACGTGACATTTTCACGTCCAAGTGGCTGACATCAAGAAGGCCCGTGCGCATGTGCATACTAATTCCCATCATATTCTACGGCCAGCCGTGCAGTTGGAACGTCCTAACCCAAACCGTTCAGAAGTTATGACGATTTTATTTCATATAGTTTGAAAGGGTACAGTACCGCCCGACATTGAAAATAGGTACGAAATACTTGATTATTTTTGTCAGAACAACACATTTTTTTTGACATCTTCAATTTTTTGGTCCTGTCGTCCTCAGTTGCGCGTAATACTACGGTATGTTGATGATTTTCACTTATGGACCGTCTGACAGCAACTGAATGAAACACAATGTTAGTGCCATACGCGTTTCGCCTTTATTTTCTGCAAGGCATCATCAGTGGCAGGTTGCGTGGACAGTTTCTTACATATTACGCTCCTGTTGCATTTTTGGTCTTGTTCTTCTTCCTATGAGCGCCAATCTGCTGTTTTTTCTGCATTCCACAGCACTATGCACTGAACGCTTGTTTTAAAGCAATGTTTTGGTTTCTGTTGCCGACAGTCGGCAACAGAAACCAAAACATTGCATTAAAAAAAGCGTTCAGTGCATAGTGCTGTGGAATGCAGAAAAAACAGCAAATTGGCGCTCATAGGAAGAAGAACAAGACCAAAAATGCAACAGGAGCGTAATATGTAAGAAACTGTCTACGCAACCTGCCACTGATGATGCCTTGCAGAAAATAAAGGCGAAACGCGTATGGCACTAACATTGTGTTTCATTCAGTTGCTGTCAGACGGTCCATAAGTGAAGAACATTTTTTTTGTAAAATAACTCAATTTCAATTAATACAGCGAAGCCGGATACCAGTGTGGGAAAGAATGACAATTTATTTATTTAATTGATCACATGTGCACTCCCACAAAGTAAATCCCTACATCCAGTTTGGTGAGATCTGTGAAATGAATGAATGTATGGTCGTCTGCTAACCGCAGATAGTGAATGTGAATATATGATCATCTTTGAGTCGATCCTTTGGCCACCTTTGGTGGGACCAAACAGATGAAATTTACCAGAGCTTTGAGCGTCTGAAATGTGGCTGACCAATACGATAGCAAGGTGCTTCCCCCACCTCGACACAGGTGCGAGAGGACCTAGAGAACGGCCATGTTTCGACACTCTGCCGCTGGATCTTGTGCTGTTAAGAACTGTTTTAGTTGTGCTCCGTAATGACGAAAGAGTGGAGACATGGTATGCATGTGGAATATTTAAGAGTAGTTTGAAATATTAATTTCTCTATTTCAGGAACTTTTGTGGGGAGAATCAAATGTCAGGCAGGCAATATTAATGGGATTGTAGGAATCTTCGGAAGTGACCAACGGTCACAATGAAACCACGTGTAGCAATAAGTTGAAATACTTCCGTGTGCTTAAGTTAAGCTCAATTACTAGCGTGTGTACAATAAGTTGAAATATTTAAGAAATAGCGTGTGTACCATAAGTTGAAATATTTAAGAAATGGCGTGTGCAGGACTTGAAATTAGAGACGAGTACTTCCACGTGGTGAGTACTGTGTGAGTCTCAATCTGTGTATGAGACAAAGGATAAAGAGAAGTACTCGTCCATGGTATCTGTTGAGGACTCGCGTGTGTGATGTTCTTAATATTAATTTGCATGATATGATTCCGTGTGACGCTAGATTTAAACTCTGAGAGAGAATCAAGGTGAGTCGGCCGTCTATCCAGCAACGCCACTTGGCTTGCATTGCACAGGAAGACGTGCATATATCTCCAGGGTTCACAGTAGGAAAGCAGAATTACGAAGTGGGGCAGTGTCGTGTGAAACTGGGATAAATATTAATTGAAGTGGGAAAGCTGAAAGTGATAGTGTTGTGACTATTTAGTGTTTTATATTTCTTATTGCAGTGTGGTGTATGTCATGTAATTTGGGTATGTGTGGTTTGCATGGGAGATTAGCAAGGTAGTTTCAAAAGATTAGTGGGTTATGCTTGTTCCTTCTGTATCGCTCGATCTGGAGGAAAGTTTAGTGATGATGATTGTGAGAGTCGAAGTGTAAGGTATAATAAAAGATCCACCATCCTATCCAGAAAGTGCACTGTAGCGTTAAAAGTAATTACGAGACCATAATATAGAGATTCACCATTGTAAAACCATGCCCACTGGGCGGAATTTCTTATGTGTTATTGTTGTAGGTTGTAGAATTTGTGTGTTTAGGTTAGAGAATTTATTGGAATAAATAAGATAGTGAAAAGAAAAAGATTGGTGGACTTTTCCATTGAATTGTATGTTGTCATAATGTCCCGAATTTATAATGTGTGCGGTGGTCACGTGTTGACAAAAGCCGTTAAATAAAAGACAAAAAAGAAAATGTGGTATTGCCAGTGCGTAGTGTACAGTCAGAGTTCTGTAAATTATTGATAGTCATATGCGTTTCCGTTGCGTATTAATTATATAGGAGGATGATTTGTAACTAAATTGTGAGTACGAGAGTTCATGTTACTCGATAAATTAAGAACGAATCCACTCGCTTGGCAGACCACTCATCTTGCAGGCCTGACTGCTTGATGCCACAGTATGAGCAAGGCATGTGGGTGCCTCTCAAGTTCACTAAATGTCACCGTGTACTTTCACGGTGTGGTCGTGGACATGTCCAGAGGCGATGGCTCTTTTCTCCACGTCGAAACATCTTCTTGCGCTGACTACATACAACCGACTAGCACATACATACAGCTACGCTATCATGACGAATGTCAGCGGCAGAGAGCCACATGGCCATCTGCTACCAGTTTTATAGCTGTACACGAACTATAGCACTCCAAAATGCCCTTTTAATGGAACCCGGTCATTAGCGAATTTCTTATGGTTTTCTATAAGATCACTTCCCTTAAAAATAATTTGTTCAGATCAAACCAAATTTGAAACATGCATTAGTTGTCATACGTTCTTCAAAGTGTATTACCTACATGACAGTAGCATTCCTACCACAGTAGGAATTCAAAACAGCTATGTGACCCAAAAACTGGCATTAAAAATAGCATCTAAATACATGTCAAACCTTTTATTTTATTGTCATAATTCTAGTACATTTTAATAAAAGTAGCATAATTAATCTCTACACCAAGTTTCACACCAGGTTCTACGCCCATATCACGGAAAACTTTCAGCCTGCTGGCTGAGGCATGATTGAAACACAACAATGCACCCATGACTCCAGTTCTTAGGGGTTTAAAGCACACCAATACTGTTTAAGGCAAGCGTTCCCACACACAGTTATAGAAACCTTGGTTGGCGTCTTGAGTTCATCCATGGGTCCATTTAGCAGGATATTTCTTTATTGGCTAATTCTCTATAGACAGGGTTTATAAGATCAGCTATTGACATTGGTATTGGATGTTTATGTCTATATTAATCACCAGTTGCACTAGCGCACTGATACTTACACCATGACTCGGGGCTCTTTGGACGGAATGACAGGGATCCTCTGTTACCTTTAAACTTGTTCCTACTGTTAAACTTACTTATTTTCCTCTTGTTACGATCTGTACGGATAAAATGTATCTGTAAACACAATAACATTAGTTCCTAAAATCAAGTAGTATTTCGAATCACTACGGCAAGCAAAACGAAAACAGAACACTGATCTGACTCGCTTAGCACCAGGCCGACCAACTTGCAAAGCAGTGATCAAAGAACAGAGCAAAGACGAAGAAAGTCTACTGCAGCCGGGATAAAGACGCTCTACTCACAGTAGACAGAAGGGCGCGTGTCGTCATTTAGAAAATCCTCGTATCTTTTTTATTAATACAGGCCTACATCAAACATATACATACCAGACATATTGTCGTCGGACTACGATGTAACTTACCAAAACAAAACAAAATTAATTATTTTGACTGAGTTTCACTTCCAACTTTCCTTAAGGAGAGACTAATGTTTTGTGAAGTGAGCTTAGTGCCACTATCCGATCACCTAGCATTGTCCAGATAATTTGTAATCGCTGTCTTATACCACATAGGAAGAGGAATGAAATTTGTCTACAACATCCCTCTCACCCCTTTGCTTCCACTTCCCCCACCCCAATCCCAAGGAGCGCTAGAGAATACTAGTCCAACGGTATACTTTCACTCCAACTAGAAAATCATGTGTATATCAAGTTTTCTTGAAATTACTCCAGGTGTTCCACAGCTGTGATGGAAATCACACACACTCATAAAAATGTGTATTTTTTTGTATGTTATTTTTCAATAAAAACTTGTTGCCAGTAAGATATTCAGAAAGCGAGAACGTCTAAAATCATGGCTCGCAGAACATAATGAAGACGACTAAAATTGTCATCAAAATGCTTTGCAGAGAAAGGAATCACCATGGATACACAGGAGTACACCGTCGGTCCAAAAAGTACCAAGACTCATTTTATTGCTAGCAGATAAGCGATGGCAGCACATTAACTACTGGACCGACAACAGTAAAGGACAGGTGTGCATTCGAACAATCAGCTGTGAGCAGACAGTGTTAAGTAGTCGAAGACCGTAGTATGTTAATGTTGCTATGCCACACATCTTAATGGAGCAACGTCTCTAAACCAAGTGTATGAGACATTCTCCAGAATTTTGTGACAAGAGAAGTGTGAGTAAAGTGTGCCGTGCACGGCTTGATACCCGTATTCTTTCTCTCTCTCTCTCTCTCTCTTTTTTTTTTTTTTTTTTTTTTTACCTATACATGGACGCCTGCCGCAACTTGATTGAAATACAAAACACGGACAGTTCTTTTCCGGAAAATATCACTACAACTGACGAGATTTCGTGTTATTAATACGAACCTACCACGAAACGACTAAGTGCAAAAATTCCCATGAAATGTCAACGCTTTGACGCCATAACCGGCATTCCTGCCAGTGTGACGTGAGAGTTGAACAACATTACGAAGAAGGACTTTTCTCATAGTTTCATAGGGTTGTATGAACGTTCTGCGCGTTGCACTGAAGTGGGAGGAGATTGTGTGGAACATCTGAAGCATCAAAATCTCCATCTTAACTGAAATACACAGGTATATGGATTATTTACTTCCTCGCTCCTCGATGCAGGTCTACAGTTCATTAGGAGGAACTAGTGGGGGGCATGGGTGTGTGTGATGTCCTTAGGTTAGTTAGGTTTAAGTAGTTCTAAGTTCTAGGGGACTAATGACCACAGCAGTTGAGTCCCATAGTGCTCAGAGCCATTTGAACCATTTGAGGAACTAGTGGGGGCCATTTGCTGAGTACTGCAAGTGAAACATCTCGCCCAGTGAATAACAAAGTCTGGCAAACATATCGGCCAGGAAATATATTTTCCGTATTATACTGAGAAGTAAAAGCGGACGTCCTGATCGGATGTGTTGCTTTCTTGAAATATAGTGACACATGGAAAGAAAGGAAGGAAGTTTAATATCTCGACGACGACCAGGTCATTAGAGACGGAGCACAATCTCGAATTAGGGCAAGATGGGGAAGCAAATAGGCCTCGGCCTTTCAAAGGGAGCATCCTGGCATTCAGACTGAGCGTTTACGGGAAATCGTGGACAATATAAGTTGGATGACTGGACAAGGATTTGAACCGCCATCCTCCTGAAAACGAGTCCAATGGGCTTAGCGGGCACAAGCCACGAATACACTGAAGGAAGCGCGCAACATTTAACTTAACATCTTCTCTATCACAGTTGTTGACTGGAATACCAAAGGTCCATAGCGGTCGCGATCCTTAGCGATAACCCAAGACGACCTTTAGCATTACGCCCGTTGTCCATGCAGTATAGTACTTCAGAACGCACTGTGGGACATGAACGTGGACCGCTGACCCGTCACTCTATAACTAGCCCACTTCCTGTAACAAGTGAAGCCCAAGGCTTTCCGTTTCATGCAAACTCGAACTTGATCTTACTTACAGACACGAATTAAGCACTCAATTTGTATTGCGATTAATCGAGAGTGACGTGGTGACAGGAAGGGTCTTACAACAATTGTACCATCAGCAAGAGCACAACCTTAATTTCATAACTGAAGAGGATTACGTGTCTGTCAGAGGAACCGAAATTACTTCTAGAAATGTAAAACCTAGAAATGAGGAACTCCATTTTGAAAAGTTCCTTAACAAAGTAAGATGCAGAAGTACTGCTCCAGTTCAGTTCTCGCAGAACTGCAGAAATGTGGGTATGGTATGTCGTGTGACTAGGGCCTCCCGTCGGGTAGACCGTTCGCCGGGTGCAAGTCTTTCGATTTGACGCCACTTCGGCGACTTGCGTGTCTATGGGGACGATATGATGATGATTAGGACAACACAACAACCTGTCCCTGAGTGGAGAAAATCTCCGACCCAGCCGGGAATTGAGCCTGGGCCCCATTTAGTTCGGTATTGTTCGTTGCGTTTGGTCTGGGCGGACGTCACAAGACATCCGTTTAAGCTGATCGTTGATTCCATCGCTCAGTTTTTTATTACAGACGCGAGTAGCCCTCTGACCGAACACGCTGAGCTACCGTGCCGGCACCACTTGTCAGCTACCGGGGGCGATCACTACAGAAATGAGTGATACAGATGCTGGTGTCAGTGGTGTCGCTAAAATTAAACAAAGTTACACGGAACGATGGTATACCTGTCAGGTTCTATTCACAACTTGCGTTTGCATTAGCACTTTAACCACAAAATACCGTTGACAATTAGAACAAAAATCTGCGCCTAGTGGCTAGAAGAAACTGTCTACAAGGAGGGTAGCACAAGTGATCCATAAAACTGCCTTCCAGTCTCGTTGACGTCCATCTCTTGCAGTATCTTAGCATGTATTCTGAGCTTAAACGTAATGAAGTGGCTAGAACTGAATGACCTTCTGAACGTCAACCACCATGAACCCCGAAAACATCGATCATGCGAAACCCAACTTGCGCTGTTCTCATGTGGCATCCTCAAAGCCAATGACCAAGCAGATGAGGTAGGTGCACTATTTCTTGACTTTGGGTAAAGCATTTGGGCATTTGACTAGGTACTCCATCATCATGATCAGTATTTCCTTCCAGCGATCCGGGTAGGAACTTCGCGAGTGATATGCCTATATTGATTTCTGTATTGGTGCCACTTTTATCGCTCCACTGTATCCCACGTTACTCCTCTCCTCTTGAGATCTTCATAAACCTTGTATGCCCATCTCTTCTTAGGCCGCCCAATCGGTTTTTTTCCCCCTGAAATCTCCATCCCCAAATTCTGACATGGAGTTCGAGTCGGTTGCATTCGGTTCACATGACCTACCCACTTCAATCTCATAGCGTTCAACCATTCCTCCATGGTCAAGGTCACTTGCAGGTCTCGCCTTACATATTTCAGTTCCTGACTCTCTCTCCTGGTTTTTTATAGAGCTGACCTAAGGAACTTCATTTTACATGTTTGTATCTGACTCTCCTCTCTCTTATTCATGACTCAGGTCTACGGACTATGCGTCATGACTGGCAGAAGGTAGGTTTTATACAAGGTCTGTTTAGCTCTTAAAGGGACTCCCTTGTCTAGATTAAGATTCTTACTTGGTGAAAGAAGCTGGATCCTTTTGCCACTCTGTTTAAAACTATTAGTTTGTCACTTCTGTCACTTGATATGACACTACCCAGATAACTGAAATTTTTCACATATTCAACCCTCTCTCCTTCCAGTATGATCTTACGAGGTGTGTGTGTCCTACTCATCTTCATTGACACTGTTTTGGTCTTAATTATAGTCAACTTGAATTCTTTAAATTTTTTATTCCAGTAATCCAGTTTCCCCCGAACCTCCATTTCCTTCTCTCCAGAGATGGCATTGTCATCAACAAAAGCAAAAGCACTGAGATCTTCAGTTTCTACGTTCTTGATTTCTTTCATAATTGTATTGGGAAGTGTAGTTAAAAATAAAGGGGACAGAGAAGGTAGCACACCTACGTTTGTTAACAAAATATGCACTCCAGTAATTGTATGTACAGCCCCAGTTGTCGGTCGCGCCGTGGACGCTAAGAAATTAATACATTTATTGCAGTTCTGTTTTGCTAAGACTGTGCATTCAGTACCCAGTTGTTCCAGGTTCCAGCCAGCTACATGTGCCGCTTTATACGTGCTGGTAAAGACCAAAGTCCAAGACACTGCATACACAGTCAGGTTTAGAGAGATCATGTGCCTGCCTCCTGTCTCCACGTGTAGAGAGACGCTTCTGAATCTCGCTCCCTTCTGTTCTAGATCTCCTAGACGGCTTAGGCCATCTGTCCCTACCTCTACTGTAACTTGCCTAAGTCCCTGCCTTAGTGTTTTACTATTATTCCGCAGTCGCCTTGAAATATCACAGTTCTTTCTTAACATTTTTTAACTTCTGGATACTCACTCTTTTGCCCATAAGACCAGTACATGACATATTGTTCCTGGAGGATCCTTAGTAACATGTATTTGCAATGATAACCAGGTATGTTTTTGGATTTTATGAATTTCATTCACGCTGATAATCCACTTCTCCCAATCTGCCCACAACCCCTTTGGTCCAACCTGTACAAAAAGTACAATCATATGGGATGCTAAATACAATTTACGACTGGCTTGAGGATTTCTTCGTAGGGAAGACGCAGCATATGACTGTCAGATGTAGAAGTATCTTCAGGCATGCCTCAGGGAAATCTATTGGGAGCATTGTTGTTCATGCTGTTTGTTAATGACCTGGATGACCCGGCAGACAATATTTATAGCAACCTGAGAGTTTTTGCAGATAATGCAGTTATTGATAATGAAGTAGGGGAGAGTGTTGTATCTGGAGGAACACTTGATGTTTCCTGATCGGTGTTTCTACCTCGTGACCATGATCACCTGAAGCTATGCACACTAAAGGCAGCCACAAGCAGTTTTCGGCATTTTCTTCTGCTTTTGTTGTTGTGAGACGTGAGTTTTGTGTAGCATTTGCAAATATGTTTAGTTCTAAATGTCTAAGTGCTGCTAATATAGTAAAGCTGTTTGGAATGTACTTTTAATTACTTAGGTCTAGAATTTCGAGAACTATACTTCATCAGTCTTACATTACCTTGTACCGTGAAACGGTAGAAGGTCTTCTATCACAGAACATGCGATACTTGCAAATGAACTGAGTTTCTTTAATCTGTTAATAATTTTACCTGTAATTTTTTTGAACATTTCTCGTGGAGAACAGCGCTTTCTTGGTACTTGAAAATGATCATTAACAATGTCTCTCGTAAGAACCTTTATTTTTATAGTTAGCGGTTTCGGTCAGTTTTTGACTATCTTCAGACATCGTATCATGATGGTAGGCGGTGACAGTGAACAGAGCAGGCGTTACGACTCCACGAACGTCATCTACGTTCTTGGAGTCATAGCGCCTGCTCCGTTCACCGTCACCGTCTACCGTTAGAATATGAAATCTGAAGATGATCAAAACTTGACCGAGACCGGTAACCACAAAAATAAAGGTTTCTTACGGTCTATACTGTTTATTTCCATTTAAAATTTTACCTGCCTTGAATATGAAAATGTATATATATTTTTCAATAACTTTTATCTGAAACTCTATTTAACTTGTAAATACACTACTGGCCATTAAAACTGCTACACCAAGAAGAAATGCAGATTATAAACGGGTATTCACTGGACAAATATATCATACTAGAACTGACATTTGACAGCATTTTCACGCAATTTCGGTGCATAGATCCTGAGAAATCAGTACCCAGAACAACCACCTCTGGCCGTAATAACGGCCTTGATACGCCTGGGCATTGAGTCAAACGGAGCTTCGATGGCGTGTACAGGTACAGCTGCTCATGCAGCTTCAACACGATACCACAGTTCATCAAGAGTAGTGACTGGCGTGATGTGACGAGCCAGTTGCTCGGCCACCATTGACCAGACGTTTTCAGTTGGTGAGAAATCTGGAGGGGCAGCAGTCGAACATTTTCTGTATCCAGAAAGGCCCGTACATGACCTGCAACATGCGGTCGTGCATTATCCTGCTGAAATGTAGGGGTTCGCAGGGATCGAATGAAGGGTAGAGCCACGGGTCGTAACACATCTGAAATGTAACGTCCACTGTTCAAAGTGCCGTCAGTGCGAACAAGAGGTAACCGAGACGTGTAATCAGTGGCACCCCATACCATCACGCTGGGTGATACGCCAGTATGGCGATGAGGAATACACGCTTCCAATGTGCGTTCACCGCGATGTCGCCAAACACGAATGCGACCATCATGATGCTCTAAACAGAACCTGGATTCATCCGAAAAAATGACGTTTTGCCATTCGTGTACCCAGGTTCGTCGTTGAGTACACCATCGCAGGCGCTCCTGTCTGTGATGCAGCGTCAAGGGTAACCGCAGCCATGGTCACCGAGCTGACAGTCCATGCTGCTGCAAACGTCGTCGAACTGTTCCTGCAGATGGTTGTTGTCTTGCAAACGTCCCCATCTGTTGACTCAGGGATCGAGACGTGGCTGCACGATCCGTTACAGCCATGCGGATAAGATGCCTGTCATCTCGACTGCTAGCGATACGAGGCCGTTGGGATCCAGCACGGCCTTCCGTATTACGCTCCCGAACACACCGATTCCATATTCTGCTAACAGTCATTGGATCTCGACCAATGCGAGCAGCAATGTCGCGATATGATAAACCGCAATCGCGATATGCTACAATCCGACCTTTATCAAAGTCGGAAGCGTGATCGTACGCGTTTCTCCTCCTTACACGAGGCATCACAACAACGTTACACCAGGCAACGCCGGTCAACTGCTGTTTGTGTATGAGAAATCGGTTGGAAACTTTCCTCATGTCAGCACGTTGTAGGTGTCGCCACCGGAGCCAACCTTGTGTGAATGCTCTGAAAAGCTAATCATTTGCATATCACAGCATCTTCTTCCTGTCGGTGAAATTTCGCGTCTGTAGCACGTCATCTTCGTGGTGTAGTAATTTTAATGGCCAGTAGTGTAGTTTTTTGTAAAATTTCTAAGTAAGCTGATTTCACTGACTGATTAATGGGACTTCGTAGAGCAACAATTTAACAGATAGAACATTAAATACAATATTGGCAAAATTTTCTCGTTTCGAACACTTTTAAATTGCAATGTTGTTCCTTGGAACACTATTTCACATTTGGTAACATCTTATTTTTCTGGAGAACGTTTTGTAATTTCAAAAAAACACTGCCAGTGCCAATCTCCTTTGTTCACGTTCAACATTCCCCCTTTTTTATAGTGCTATTTGGTATGTCCCATTTTACCTTCGAGCGTCTGCCAATTACGAATTTTCAGCATTTCCTTGATGCTGTCCTATAGATCAAAAAAACAGGTGACCCTTCTTGCAGCCCGGTTTTGCATTCCTTCAATATCCCCAGTTAGTCTTAACTTGTACAGAATCCACAATCGTACAGAAACTTACGTTTTATGGAATTCACAGCTTTACACATAACTATTTTAAAACATACTCGTACTTCACAAACAGAATGCAAGATGTTGTGCTGAATAATTCAAAGAATGTTCGAAAGGTAGAAAATTGTAGTGAGTGGGCGAAAAAAAAATCACAGAGGGAGTCCCTCAGGGTTCAATTTAGGGTCCACTCCTGTTCCTTATATCTTTGAACAACCTTCCACTTAACATTCAACAAGCAGAATTGATATGTTTTGCAAACGATACTAGTGTTATAATAAATCCTCTCCAAAGAATTTTTAAGTGTTTCTCTGAAATTTGCTATAGCAAATAGAGTCAGACCAACAACTAAAGTAGCACACGAATAGGAGTCAGCAAATAGGATAGAATGCTCCAAATTTTTGGGTGTAAAAAATTGCTGAAAACTTAAACGGGAAGTAGCATATTATTGAGCTTCTCAAACAATTAAGTTCAGCTACTTTTGCGCCTCTTAGAATTGCTGATCTTGAAAATAAACGGATCAGCCCCCTGGCATATTTAGGATATTTCCACTCAGTAATGTCTTATAAACATTTTAACTGCACCATCACAATACATATATTCGCTAATGAAATTCATCATAAATAATTCATCACTATTTGAAAAGAGTAGTGAAGTCCTCGCCTGGAGTAAAAATAACCATTATTGCCCATTATTAAAGTTGCCAGTAGCTCAAAAAGGAGTATGCAGCTACAAAAATTTTTGATTATTTTTCCCAATCACATAAAATGTCTCAGAGGTAGCAAAACAAAATTTTAGTCCAATTTAAAATCATTTCTCATGGCTAATTCTTAGTATTCCATGGGCGAATTTCTACTTAAAACAGATAGCGTGTATAAAAAAAAAGAAAATGTACTCGTTGATGTTAACACTAAACACGTATACAACTTACATATTGTAAACTTGCTCGTTCCACATCATTTCGATAAAAGAACCGTTCAACTGATCTATGGAGCTCATAACTACCAAAATAGAGCAATATCCTAGGATGGATCTCTCGAGAGTTTGCAATCAATCTCTTCCCAATGAACCGATCCTGCCACCTGCTTTACCTGTGTGATCATTTCATTTGATATCCCCACAAAGTGTTACATCCATGCGATTGTATAAGTTGAGTGATTCCAGCTGTGTCGGCGAGAATGATGGAGTAAACATTCCAGCTCATGTTCACGGTAAGGCACACACAGAACCACTTTCAGTCTAACTACTACTGCCATACAGTGCAGGTTGAACACCTCAATGGGCCCTGCATCATTTGGAAAGAGGCAAAATCGCGACCAGCCTCCATTCAGCTGCGACCTAGTTTCTGTGTTGTCCAGCCCACTGAATATGCGCAGCTTTATGTGCCAGCGCGAGCAATGGCCTTTTTGACGTGCGCGACTCCCAAATGTCCATTGCACGCAGTTCGCTTCGCAAGGTTCGCTCGGAAACTGGATGCAACGATGTAGGTAAGCAAAGGTGGGGCCAGAGGATACGAACTCCACCCCCCCCCCCCCCTTTCCATCACCTAAATGAAACTACACTCGACCTGATGTGAAATTGAAAGACATTAAAGCGCGACCAAAAAGTTTCCATTTGAGGGCGTTGCTGCAGTGTATATGCAACGTAGCGCGACTGCGATGATGGTATAGAAGCATCGACATGTGGGTAAAGGATGAGTGTGGAATTCGCGTCTCTCCGACGTGCTTGTGGTAAATACGGAAACATGACGTATGGTGACGTTATTACCAAATGCGTCCAGACAGGACCAACGTGCTGTTACTCCTTTCTTGGCTGCCGAAGGACAAATATGGGTAGACATCCATCGGAGAATGAAAACCACTGCCATGGAAAGATGTGCCAAGGGGCGCTGCTACTTCATGATAACAGTCTTCCCCATATTGCCAGTCTCATTATGCAGAAGTATTGTCAACTCAGAGGGAGACACTCGAGGGCACGCCCTATAGTCCTGATCTCTCTCGATGTGATTGTCACGCCTTCGGTCTCTTAAAAAAATAGGGCTTGAAGGGTCAACGATTCCTATCGGACGAGAATGTGCAGCAGTCAGTTATGGACTTCTTCACGCAGCAGGTCACGGCGTTTTACCAAACGAGTATCTTCAACCTGGTACGTCGGTGGAATGATTACCTCAATGCTCACGGTGATTTTGTCTGAGTGACATACTGATTCTAGACTGTACGGCCTTCGAATGGAAATTTTTTGTCCGCTCCTTATATTCTGATTTTCAATTAGACGACGAAAACGGGGTACGAACTATCGATAGCCAACAAGGCCATCCATAGTCTATTATATTTTAATTAATTTTATTTATTTATTTAAGAAGTTTTGTTTAAGAAAATTCTCTGCTTTTATTTATTTTTGGTATTTTTAATTATGATTTCCAGTGGTTTTATCTAGGTTTTAGCTTCAGTCTTTTAAAAGCTCTAGAATGTAAATTCAAATGGTTCAAATGTCTCTGAGCACTATGGGACTTAACATCTGTGGTCATCAGTCCCCTAGAACTTAGAACTACTTAAACCTAACTAACCTAAGGACATCACACACACATCCATGCCCGAGGCAGGATTCGAACCTGCGACCGTAGCAGTCGCGCGGTTCCGGACTGAGCGCCTAGAACAGCTAGACCACTGCGGCCGGCTCTAGAATGTAAGTCTTTATTTTTCAATACCACATATGTTCCGCAGCGTCGATCTCGCTGATACTCCTCGTCGGAACTGCTCCACCTGAAATCTCTAAAATGTTTATTTCCCTATGAAGATCGCCCGGCACAACTTGGTGCTAAGTAGTATGACGCGTATGGATTCGATGTGTCTAATTTTTTTATCAACGAAAAGTTTATTGCTTCTGAGATATTCTCTCGAAGAATATTGACCGTGAAAAGATGCAGGCTCGCACTACCAATCCACAATGCACCTCCGATCGATCTACGTCACGTGATATCTGAAGAATGTTTGTCAAATCCCTTATAAATTGATAGATACACACCTTGAATGCGTATTATTTTCTTGAATTTGTTTATTATGCCATCGATTAATTAAACATTCACAATGGAGCTTAATAGTGTCGCACAACAACAGCAAAATCTCACCAACATAAAACACGTCCGATTTCTAATCGTTTCACACAGAGTCCTCCAATATACATCTTTGTTTACTTATTCCAGAGAGATGCGTCCTTAGAACGAAACGTTCAATTTTCGCAGGCAGTTTATACTATTTTCGGCATTAATAATTCGCCGCATCTGAGTCAAAGTTTTTTCTCCATTTACGATCTATTACATTTGATTTATCGATATATATCTGTATCACTATTGGCCATCGCCTATTCTACTTTTGCTAAGACCCATTATACATTGTTGGCCTTACTGGGGGCGTTTGTTTTGGATAAGTTTGTAACAAGAAAGAAGAGGAAACCCGATTCTGATTAGTCCTCTAGGGTTATGGCTCTGAGCACTATGGGACTTAACATCTGTGGTCATCGGTCCCCTAGAACTTAGAACTACTTAAACCTAACTAACCTAAGGACATCACACATATCCATGCCCGAGGCAGGATTCGAACCTGCGACCGTAGCAGTCGCGCGGTTCCGGACTGAGCGCCTAGAACCGTGAAACCACCGCGGCCGGCCCCTCTAGGGTTATGATACATTACAAATACGTGTGCATTATTATAACAGCCTAAGTAGTTGCCTATCTGCAGCAGTTTAATGTTAGCACAGAAGACATTATTTGGAAACTGGTTTGGGATTGCAGCAGTTCATTACATCACAAGGCAGCGGAGCGGTAAACATTATTACTGATAAAATTAAATTAAAATCAGTGCATAAAAATACACTTGGATTTGCCCGTGTCGCCAAAAAATCGCGTTGATCAACAAAAATATCACCCAAACGGTGATAGTTATATTTCTTGAAACGTTTTACTCAAAATTCTATCATTATTAACGCAAATGACAAAATATCTCCCAATCTGGTCACCTAGACCGTGTGAAAACTGGTTCCGATAAGGAATGATGGTGGGGTTTTGTGAAGAGCGAAAGGTGTATGTGATGACTGCACGGTCTATACTTTGTTCGGTTCTAAAGATTTTTTAACGGGCTCCTTGAATTCGACCTAGTCATCTGCGCCCTGCATTCCCTCCTCCTCTCGTCCAAAATCTATTTACGCTCCTGTAACACTATAATAACTGAAGCCACCAGTTCACTGCACAACCAAAAATGCATGCATTCATGCACTATCAAATGATGAAAAACCAACAATTATAGGAAAAGCAGCCGGCTGGTGTGGCCGTGCGGTTCTAGGTGCTTCAGTATGGAACCGCGTGACCGCTACGGTCGCAGGTTCGATCCTGCCTCGGGCATGGATGTTTGTGATGTCCTTAGGTTAGTTGGGTTTAAGTAGTTCTAAGCTCTCGGGGACTGATGACCACAGATGTTAAGTCCCATAGTGCTCAGAGCCATTTGAACCATTTTTATAGGAAAAGCATGCAATATTAGAATCTTTTGTTGTGATGCATTTCGTTTTATTTTTGCAGTGAACACAATCAGTTTTTACAAATTCTCCACCGACTGGGGTAGCTCTGCGCCTAGAGGCGCTGAGCTAGCAATCCCTAGATACGGGAGACGAGATGGTACGAATCCATCCGCCAACAACCTTGAAAATGGTTTTCTGTGGTTTCTCGTTTTCATTGCAGGGAAATACCGAGATTAGTCCCTTGAAACGTCCACTTAGAAAAATTATGAATGACTGTGCTGGTAAACTTCTACGTTATTTGATACAAAGACAGCTGAGTAAAATTGAACGTTCTCAGACATTTCTCTCTTTACTTATTCTGATCATCACTAAACTGACACACAATATTTTTAGCACAACGCAATCTGACTTTCAATAATCCCCACAAAAGAACGGCCCTGACTAACAATAACCTATACCTTTCATGAGTCACTTACCTCACAAAAATCTTCATTACTCGATCTACTGCAATACAGCGAGCGCCAGTAGTGCCAGCTAAATAAAAGATTCTAACTACTGAAGGCACTAACTATTTTGATAGAGAACAGACAATGTATTTACCTTAATAGCGTTCAAATATATATATATATATATATATATATATATATATATATATATATATATATATATATATATATACACACTCCTGGAAATTGAAATAAGAACACCGTGAATTCATTGTCCCAGGAAGGGGAAACTTTATTAACACATTCCTGGGGTCAGATACATCACATGATCACACTGACAGAACCACAGGCACATAGACACAGGCAACAGAGCATGCACAATGTCGGCACTAGTACAGTGTATATCCACCTTTCGCAGCAATGCAGGCTGCTATTCTCCCATGGAGACGATCGTAGAGATGCTGGATGTAGTCCTGTGGAACGGCTTGCCATGCCATTTCCACCTGGCGCCTCAGTTGGACCAGCGTTCGTGCTGGACGTGCAGACCGCGTGAGACGACGCTTCATCCAGTCCCAAACATGCTCAATGGGGGACAGATCCGGAGATCTTGCTGGCCAGGGTAGTTGACTTACACCTTCTAGAGCACTTTGGGTGGCACGGGATACATGCGGACGTGCATTGTCCTGTTGGAACAGCAAGTTCCCTTGCCGGTCTAGGAATGGTAGAACGATGGGTTCGATGACAGTTTGGATGTACCGTGCACTATTCAGTGTCCCCTCGACAATCACCAGTGGTGTACGGCCAGTGTAGGAGATCGCTCCCCACACCATGATGCCGGGTGTTGGCCCTGTGTGCCTCGGTCGTATGCAGTCCTGGTTGTGGCGCTCACCTGCACGGCGCCAAAGACGCATACGACCATCATTGCCACCAAGGCAGAAGCGACTCGCATCGCTGAAGACGACACGTCTCCATTCGTCCCTCCATTCACGCCTGTCGCGACACCACTGGAGGCGGGCTGCACGATGTTGGGGCGTGAGCGGAAGACGGCCTAACGGTGTGCGGGACCGTAGCCCAGCTTCATGGAGACGGTTGCGAATGGTCCTCGCCGATACCCCAGGAGCAACAGTGTCCCTAATTTGCTGGGAAGTGGCGGTGCGGTCCCCTACGGCACTGCGTAGGATCCTACGGTCTTGGCGTGCATCCGTGCGTCGCTGCGGTCCGGTCCCAGGTCGACGGGCACGTGCACCTTCCGCCGACCACTGGCGACAACATCGATGTACTGTGGAGACCTCACGCCCCACGTGTTGAGCAATTCGGCGGTACGTCCACCCGGCCTCCCGCAAGCCCACTATACGCCCTCGCTCAAAGTCCGTCAACTGCACATACGGTTCACGTCCACGCTGTCGCGGCATGCTACCAGTGTTAAAGACTGCGATGGAGCTCCGCATGCCACGGCAAACTGGCTGACACTGACGGCGGCGGTGCACAAATGCTGCGCAGCTAGCGCCATTCGACGGCCAACACCGCGGTTCCTGGTGTGTCCGCTGTGCCGTGCGGGTGATCATTGCTTGTACAGCCCTCTCGCAGTGTACGGAGCAAGTATGGTGGGTCTGACACACCGGTGTCAATGTGTTCTTTTTTCCATTTCCAGGAGTATATATATATATATATATATATATATATATATATATATATATTGTGACATCCAATTAATTCCTTTTTATGACGGACACACGTCCAGATCGTCCGCTAAAAACTCTGGCATCCCTCTCTTCACATGCACCACTGCTGGCGGCTCACCTCCAACTGCGCAACGTTACACGCTGTTCACATCCAACTGCCCAACTCTACAATAGCGAATATTCCAACAATGCCAACCAGCCATAGACTGCACACAGCACAGTCACTGATTTTCATTCAGAGCGCTACGTGGCGTTACCAACATAAAAACCTAAACAGCCTACTTACACCCTTACTATAGGCCACAGGCAATTTCTTCCAAACTCCTTTCTTTTTTGTCTGGTTTCAGTTCCCTTAAAGATGCAGCCTCTCTACTTAAATGAAAAGAGGTGCCTCAAAGGAGAGCCAAACTTCTCTTCAGAGACTCCCATTTATTTGGCCGCAGACGTTAGAAGTCTAGTTGAAATTAATTCGTGAATCAATTTTAAGATCCCAAAAGTGTAGCTCATGGTATTTGTGTAATCCGTCTTGCTTTTTAAATAAATTTGGTTGCTATAGTTTCAAGTTAACTGCTCAAATAATAATTACAATAATTCTTGATCACTTAAGGTAATTGAAGAATTTTAATGAAATAAAAGATGCTTTAATAAAATTTGAGACTGAATTGAGGCACGTGTGATGCTTTGATGTTCTGTAGAAATTCTGAGTTGCTTTCAGATAAGTCGAAAAATTTAAATGCAAGATTGTAGTAGGAGAAAGAGAGCTATTGTTAAAAGGAGATTTTAATGTGTTAACTTTATAACTTATTCAATATAATGCTGAGATTCTCCAGCTCTGCGATTGCGAACCTTATTTTAGAAGACTGAGCTATATTTATTTTAGCAGAGAGGCAACACATTCTACTGGACTAATTTGTGCTTCTTTTAACAAAGAGGCAATACATTATACTCGAATTTTTATCCGTTTGCCAGTAGAACGGTTCAAAATGGTTCAAATGGCTCTGAGCACTATGCGACTTAACTTCTGAGGTCATCAGTCGCCTAGAACTTAGAACTAATTAAACCTAACTAACCTAAGGGCATCAAACACATCCATGCCCGAGGCAGGATTCGAACCTGCGACCGTAGCGGTCACGCGGCTCCAGACTGAAGCGCCTAGAACCGCACGGCAACACCGGCCGGCTGCCAGTAGAACGAAGTTATCATATTGCCATATAAAGAAATTCACTGAAGAACCAAAGAAAGTGATACACCCGCCTAAAATCGTGTAGGACCCCAGCGAGCATGCAGAAGTGCCACAACACGTCGTGGCATGGACCCGACTAATGTCTGAAGTAGTGCTGAAGGGAATTGACACCATGATTCATGCAGGGCTGCCCATAAATCCATAAGAGAACGGAGGGATGGAGATCTCTTCTGAACAGCACGTTGCAAAGCATCCCAGATATGCTCAATAATGTTCATGTCTGGATGTCTGGGGCGTTTGGTGCCCAGCGGATGTGTTTAAACACAGAAGAGTGTTCCCAGACCCACTAGGTAGCAATTCTGGACGTGTGGGGTGCCGCATTGTTCTGCCGGAATTTCCCAAGTCCATCGGAATGCACAATGGACATGAATGCATCCAGGTGATTAGACAGGATGCTTACATACGTGTCACCTGTCAGAGTCGTATCTAGACGTATCAGGGGTCCCACATCACTCCCACTGCACACACCCCACATCATTAATGAGCCTCCACCAGTTTAAACAGTCCCCTGCTAACGTTCTGGTTCCATGAATTTATGAGGTTGTCTCCATACCCGTACACATCCATCCGCTCGACATAATTTAAAACGAAACTCGTCCGACCAGGGAACATGTTTCCACTCATCAACAGTCCAATGTCGGTGTTCACGGGCCCATACGAGGCGTAAAGCTTCCTGTTGTGCAGTCATCAAGGGTACACTAATAGGTCTTCGGCTCCGAAAGCCCATATCGATTACGTTTCGTTGAATGGTTGGCACGCTGACACTTGTCGATGACCCAACATTGAAATCTGCAGCAATTTGCGGAAGGGTTGCACTTCTGTCACGTTGAACGATTCTCTTCAGTCGTCGTTGGCCCCGTTCTTGCAGGATCTTTTTCCGGCCGCAGCGATGTCGGAGATTTGATGTTTTACCGGATTCCTGATGTTCAAGGTGCACTCGTGAAGTGATCGTACGGGAAAATCTCCACTTCATCGCTACCTCGGAGATTCTGTGTCCCATCGCTCGTGCGCCGACTATAACACCATGTTCAAACTTACTTAAATCTCTATAACCTGCCATTGTAGCAGCAGTAATCGATCTAACTACTGCGCCAGACACTTGTTGTCTTGTATATAGGCGTTGCCGACCGCAGCGTCATATTCTGCTTGTCTACATATATTTATATTTGGATACCCCTGCCTATACCAGTTTCTTTGGCGCTTCAATGAGTATGGGAACATACGTTATAAATTTTTAAGAAAATCTTTTCTTTCTTAATTTTATAGACCAAATACTATTCGTATGAATGCCTCGCAAAAGCAAATTATGTACATAAAATATTAAAAAATTAATTTTTTTCAGAGTAAAATGAAAAATCTTTAATTAATGGGAGCCCAGCGTTGGCAGAATCCTGCCTACGTACTTGGTAATTGAGATGGACATGCATTCACTGACAGAAGCAATTACTACCTGATTTGAAACCGATTGTCATTGACACGGCCCTATATTTGTCTCCAGTTCCTGTCGGTAAGCGTCTTTATTAGGATATTTTTACGGTCACTGTGTTATATAATTTCGAGCGATACACCATTCCTGTAAGACGTGATTAACAGTCACACTGTTACACCAGAGGAAACAGACAACTTCACACACATTGTACTGATGGGCACGTCCAAGCACGTTGCCTTTTCTCTGCGATTCTGTTACGTCTCCAAGTCGACAAATATTTCTGTGCCGATTCTATACAACCGACATCACTTCGCTGCCATGACTTCCGTCAGTGGTAGAGAGTCACATGACCACTGGTATCAGTCATATACCGTCTACAACACTCCAGTGCCATCATTGTAATCCTTTAAGGGAATAACAAATATTTTGCCCGGTAAGTTAAGAACAGGCGGCAATCAGAACGTAACAGAACATTTCTCTTTCTTAATGCAGGTTGGTTTTATTCAGGATTCCAATATACCATATTATTCCTCACTCTTTTGGCTATAAAACCCTATTTTTCAACATAATCTTCTTTCAATGCGACTACCGTACGCCACCTTACGTGAGGGCCTGTATGCCCGCGTGGTACTACTCTGCTGGTCAAAGTCGGAGCCGATGTCTCGCTACATCAGTAACTTACCGCATCCAGAGACTGCTTCCCGCTGAGTTCACTTTTCATTGGGTGAAACAGATGGAAGTCGAAAGGTGCGAGATCCGGACAGAAGTTTTCTGAACTCCTCTCGAGTGCATAGACTTGTGTGAGGCCTTGCGTTGCGTGGAGAAGGAGCAGTTAGTTTTCATTTTTGTGCTGACGAACACGCTAAAATCGTTTCTTCAGTTTCCTGAGGGTAGCAAAATACATTTCAGAGCTGGTCGTTGCACTATGAGGGAGCACATGAAACAGAATAATCCCTTCAGAATCCCATAAGACCATCGCCATGACTACACGCGGAGGGTGCGGCTTTGAATTTTTTCTTCGGGGGAATGGTGGTGTGGCGCTACTCCATTGTCACGATCGACCTCATAACACGAAGCAATTCCGCATGGATGATCCTTCGTTGCTCTTTACGTTCTTCTGCTACCCAGCGGCTGCACACCTTTTGAGTACCCCAACGAATTGACGAGTGTTCAGCACTTCCAGCAGAGGCGTCCAGTTGTGCGGCGAGATCTTTGATTGTGATACGTCGATGATCTCGAGAGTGTCCGCATGTTCCAAAATTGCAGGATTCACAGCTGTGTGCGACCGGCCGGCACGCGGGAGATAGGACGTGTTGGCGCCTCGGCCAACGACTCACCGTGCTTTTGTTCATTGTCAGCGCTCTGTACACATTTTGCAAGTTCCTAAGCATGTTTTTTATGCTCTGGTTTTCCGACAAAAGAAACTCTGTGACAGCTCTCTCTCTGCTTGGAACGCAGCTGCACTACAGACGCCATTTTGGAGGCAACGTATAGCGCCAACACCTATCGGAACATAAATGGAACTACATGGGCTGAAGTGGGGATGTTCCACAATGACCCATAACAAATTCCGCATTTCTTCAACCGAAACAGGCGGAGAAAAAAAAATTGTCACGTAACTTGTTGAATCCTCCTCGTAATTGGAGTAGTTTTCATGTTCTTGTGTTATTCACTCATAAATTCAGCGTGTAATTGAAACGCACACATTTACAAGGAGCAGTCACTAATTAAGGGGACGAACTGGTGTAAGAATGAAACGATTTGTAAGAGGAATTTTGTATTTTCATGTCTTCAGGTTGACGTCATTGGGATGAAGAGAGAACAGCCGACGGATAAAAATTATTTTGTTTGTAACCACAACACACCTGTCCGAAAGAAATTCAGAACGTAAACATTGGTGAGAAAGATCAGATTGTCCTTCTTTTGGAATGCCCAAGGTGTCGACATTAGTGATGATTTGAAATATCAGCATACAATAAACAGTGCCTACTACTCCGATTTCCTCATGAACAAATGTAAAACCAGCAGTAAGAGAAAAACAGCACGGATCTCCAAGAAAAGGCGTGCTTTTGTTACACGACAATGCTCGCCTTCGCACTGTAGTTAACCCAAGGAACCACTGAAAAAAAGGCGTGGAAGATAGTACAGCCGGCCACTGTGGCTGAGCGGTTCTAGGCGCTTCAGTCCGAAACCGCGCTGCTGCTACGGTCGCAGGTTCGAATCCTGCCTCGGGCATGGATGTGTGTGATGTCCTTAGGTTAGTTGGGTTTAAGTAGTTCTAAGTCTATGGGACTGATGACCTCAGATGTTAAGTCCCATAGTGCTTAGAGCCATCTGAACCTTTTTTGAGATAGTACATCCTTTGTTTTGTCCACTCAAGGAGGCATTACGTGGAAATAAGGTTCAGCAACAAAGAGCAGGTCAATAATTTTGTGGGAAAGTAGCTTAAACAACAAGACAAAGACTTCTTGGCATCAATAAAAAAAAAAAACCTAGTTCATCGTTGGGAAAAGTGTATTAAAATCAGTGGGGATTGTGTTGAAAAGTAATAATAGTCCCAGATTGTAGAAATACACAGTTGTTTTCTACATTAGTTTTTCACTTTAATTATTGAATCTACCTCGTATAAATGTAATTAAAAATTAACGGCAATAACAAAGGTAAAAACTAGGCTGACCGTCAGCGAATATTTCTCCTAATATAGGTCGTCCGCAATCACATTAGGCTAATGTCCTCATAGTTCCTGCAACAAGCTCGTGATCCACTTTCTTCCCCATCGTTGTTGTTTAATTACGTCGACACATGCGGCTCGTAGTGAAATTGCGTACTTATGGAATATCGTCTCAGTTATGTGACTGGATTTGCGATTTCCTGTCAGAGAGGTCACAGTTCGTAGTAATTGACGAAAAATCATCGAGTAAAACAGAAGTGATTTCAGGCGTTCCCCAAGGTAGTGTTATAGGCCCTTTGCTGCTCTTTATCTATATGAACGATTTGGGAGACAATCTGAGCTGCCGTCTTCGGTTGTTTGCAGATGACGCTGTCGTTTATCGACTAGTAAAGTCATCAGAAAATCAAAACAAACTGCAAAACGATTTAGAAAAAAATAACTGAAGGGTGCAAAAATGGGTAGTTGACCCTAAATAACTAAGAGTGTGAGGTCATCCACATGAGTGCTAAGAGGAACTTGTTAAACTTAAGATACACGATAAATCAGTCTAATCTAAAAGCCGTAAATTCAAGTAAATAGCTAGGTATTACAGTTACGAACAACTTAAATGGGAAAGAACACACAGAAAATGTTGTGGGGAAGGCTAACCAAAGGCTGCGTTTTATTGGTAGGACACTTAGAAAATGTAACAGACGTATTAAGGAGACTGCCTACACTACGCTTGTCCGTCCTCTTTTGGAGTGCTGCTGCGCGGTGTAGGATCCTTACCAGATAAGATTGATGGGGTACGTTGAAAAAGTTCAAAGAAGGGCAGCACGTTTTGTATTATCGCGAAATATGGGAGAGAGTGTGGCAGAAATGATACAGGATTTGGGCCGGACATCATTAAAAGAAAGGCGTTTTTCGTTGTGACGGAATCTTCTCACGAAATTCCAATCACCAACTTTCTCCTTCGAATGCGAAAATATTTTGTTGATACCGACCTACATAGGGAGGAAGGGTCACCGCGATAAAATGAGGGAAATCGGAGCTCGTACGGAAAGGTTTAGGCGTTCATTCTTTCCGCGCGCTGTACGAGATTGGAGTAATAGAGGTGGTGGTTCGATGAACCGCCTGCCAGGCACTTAAGTGTGATTTGCAGAGTATCCATGTAGATGTAGATGTAGACATTCGCGGAACGTCAGCTTGCAACTTTCCTTTACAAAGCAATGAGAGCCTGCATAAGAACACTGAACGAAGTAATCGTTTGGGCTGTCGTCTGATTGCCCTCTAGTTCGTTGTCGCCGCGTACCACCTCCTGTGCGAAGCGGATGTGGAGGTATGTACAGCACGAGATTTTCGCCCACGCACCCTCTCCGGAATGCAGACGCGGCGGCGGCGTCCTCTGGCCACTTCCTACCGCTGACGTTCCGCTCGGGTTCCCGCGTGGCTATCGCCGCTGCTGATATGATTCATTTCTGTTTACCGTGAACACACTCCCAGCCACCTCACTGCTCGTCGCTTCCTCGTCACAGTCCGCCACACCACTAACCCTAAATCACTGAATTACTTGGCGAGTCTCTAAGTACCGCCCAGTGAGCTTTTAACTTCATATTTATTAATTTTAAGTATTTCTTTATATGCGTAGCCTGCTTGTAGTGGTCTTAAGTCCTAAGAACGATTAAAGCAGCTCTCCAAGCTATACGTGCAGGCAGCATGATTACTGAAACAACATCTATTTGAACCTACTTACTGTAGCTGATCCCACGTCTCCCTTTATCGTTGTTACCCCCGACACTTCCCTTCATTACCAAATGAGTTGTGCTCTACAAAAACTACAGTCCCGTTGTTTTGGTACAGTACATTAATGACACAGTAAATGGTGGGATTACCAGTGGTACTACTAGGGAAAGAAACATAAATGAACGTGCCGTGCGGGATTAGCCGAGCGGTCTCAGGCGCTGCAGTCATAGACAGTGCGGCTGGTCCCGGCGGAGATTCGAGTCCTCCCTCGGGCATGGGTGTGTGTGTTTGTCCTTTGGATAATTTAGGTTAAGTAGTGTGTAAGCTTAGGGAATGATGACCTTAGCAGTTAAGTCCCATAAGATTTCGCGCACACACATAAATGAACGTGTAAGAGAGAAAGCACGAACAATGACTTCTCCTTGTTTGTTTGTTTTGCACATGATTACAACTGCATATCACGTGTTAGTCCATTGAGTATTTTATATCCTTACAGAAAATTAATAACATTTTATAAGTATTAAAAATTAATTGATCGCGTAACTTCTGCGCTTTTATGTAACCAAAGCGCCGGCCGATGTGGCCGAGCGGTTCTAGGTGCTTCAGTCCGGAACCGCGCTGCTGCTACGATCGCAGGTTCGAATCCTGCCTCGGACATGGATGTGTGTGATGTCCTTAGGTTAGTTAGGTTTTAGTAGTTCTAAGTGTACCCGCCAGGGTAGCCGAGAGCGCTAACGCGCTGCTTCCTGGACTCGGTTAGGCGCGCCGGCCCCGGATCGAATCCGCCCAGCGGATTAACGACAAGGGCCGGTGTGCCGGCCAGCCTGGATGTGGTTTTTAGGCGGTTTTCTGCATCCTGCTAGATGAATATCGGGCTGGTCCCCACGTTCCGCCTCGGTTATACGCGTCGCAGACATTTGAAACATGTTCGCACTATTTCACGATCTACACTAGATGCAGACAGCTGGTGTACACTGATTCCATCCCTGGGGGTATGGCTGGGGGTATGGGGTGTCCACCCCAAAACTAACCTTGCCAAATCCGTTCTAACCACGCCGACCCTGCGAGCGCTGCGGGTCACTGGCGTAAGTGAAAGAAAGGAAGAAAGAAAAGAAGTAGTTCTAAGTCTAGGGGACTGATGACCTCAGAAGTTAAGTCGCATAGTGCTTAGAGCCACTTGAACCATGTTTGTAACCAAAGCAATACTTATGATGCAAGTACAGTTTACAAACATAAAAAGTCTATGTAATCATTATTTTGAACTGAATACAATGTTCTTCATCATGATCAAAGACAAGAGTTTCCTTTTATAATTGATGAACGAAAAAGTTGCTTAGAAATAACAGAATATGTTTCACATAAGTTCGATGAAGTACTGTAGCGATATTTTTTTTTTTTTTAGTGCTTTATCGTAAGTCTGTATTGCGTTTTTATTTGTTCTACAACATCCCACTGTTCCACATTACAAATCAATAATTTTCGAGCACGACCTGAAATGAACGTTGACAATTACAATTTTGGTGTAAATATTGTTTAAACATCGAGCGAGGTGGCGGAGTGGCTACCTTACTGGAATCGCATGTGGGAGGACAATCGTTCAAACCCGCGTTCGGCCATCCTGATTTAGGTTTTCCGTGATTTCCCTAAATCGCTTCAGGCAAATGCTGGGATGGTTCCTTTGAAAGGCCGACTTCCTTCCCCACCCTTCCTTTATCCGATGGGACCGATGCCCTCGCTATTTGGTCCCCTGCTCAAACAATCACTCAACCTGTTTAAGTAACGGACAGAAGGATAACTACGTAGAACAAAAATGATCTTAGGTTACTCGACCGTTTATATATTCTCGCTCAGTTTCTAGACTGCTCACCGCTTCTGGTTTCTATGGGAATCTGGTAAGGCATTGATCGCATACATAAAAAGAGCGATGGATATGAAGTAACACCCGACAGGTATGTAACGCACCGAAGGTACAGGGGAACTGACTAAGGCTACTAGGAGAACTACCATTGTCTACACTTACTTATGGTAGTCTGAAGTAGCCTACGGTAGTCTTACAACTCTTTTACCCACTGGACTATTTCTTGGCGCCTCAGGACGTGTGCAATCAAACTATCCATTTTTTAGCGAAATTGTACAACAAATTTCTTTTCTCTCCATTTCGATTCAGAACTTCTTCATTAGTTATACAGTCTACCCATCTAATCTTCAGCATTCTACTGTAGACCACATTCCAAAATCTATTTCTCTTCTTGTCTTCACTTTCGAACAAGGCTGCACTCCAGACAAATACCATCAGAAAAAACTTAGTAATACTTAATTTTGCATCTATGATAATAAAAAGTCTTCGACTCAGGCTATTGATGTTCTTTATTGAAAGGTCACGACCGGTTTCGTCCTGTTAAAATGCGGCCTCCGGTGATTTGTACATGGGAGCTACACATAATTCGGCCCTTCTGTAACTTCGCGCATGCGCCCTTTTACCGCGCAGTTTCATTACAGAGTTCTGCCAGTTCATCTCAGTTTGATGACAGTGATGGGAAAATCGACTGTTTTTAACAATCGATTTGTCAGTCGGTTGTTTTTTCATTCAGTCGATTTTTTTCAGTGAATAAAACAACAGAATGAAACTAGTCTCAGTGGTCATATCAGCTATATGAAGTTTCCGCTCACTCGCCGTGTTTGAATGGTTTGATTCAGTGTAAGACAACCGACTGAAACAAGTCTCTGTCGGTTGCGGTCGTTAAATGAACATTTTCATTCACGCATCAGGTTTGAATAGTTTTACTCAATGTGAAACAACCGAGTGAAACGCGTACCCCTCGGTTTCGGCTGTTATATAATGTTTTCACTCACTCACCGCGTTTGAGCGACATTACTTACACACTTTTTCAGCCTTTTCGGTTATACATGAAACATGACTAGTGTTGACAACATTTTAGGGATAAATAAAGCATCTTATTTTAAGGAGATGTGAATATATTTACTTACTGAAATACGAATTTTCGTACTTGTGTCATTAAATGTCAATTTTTGATTGGTTACACTGTAAATTTGTCTATATAAAAATGGATAACCACTTTTAACACGTTTTTATTAGGTAGATTTCTCATCTGTTTTTTTCGGTACAAATTCTACAGTTTTTTTTAACTCGTTTCCAGATAAGCTAGAGACCTGTTACTTCGAACATTGCTCACAATTGGGTGATTATTAACTCGCTTCCGAGTCTGATGTGTGGTAGAAGGTAGTTTGTTTTTCGGTCTGTCTTCTCTGTCTGCTCAGTACAAATTTTGCAGAACTAATTTCCTCGTAAATTAAGCCTTAAAAACTTTGAGCATAACTCAGAACTGGATGACAGTGCAATATTAACTCGCTTTCTTTTCTGTTGGGTGGTGGAAAGTAGGGGGGGAGGGGGGGGGGGACAAATCGGGATATCTGTCCCGGGCGGTAATTCCAGGGGGGCCAAATTCATATTCTTGAAGAATAAAAAAACATTGTTTCACAAAGCGCCTAGCATCCAGCGCACGTTGGTCTATCGATTATTCATATGATTCTGAACGCATTTCCGTTGGTTCTTGAACATTTTTGAACACATTCTAAGTTGATTTCTGAAAGAACCATACGTTGATTTTTGAATGCGTGATAGTGCACGTGATGTCTCTGCTAGGGGAATCCCGTCGTATCTAAAAATAGAAAACTTTCCCACAGACAAAAGGGGACGGGCTATATGAGCTCAGACGAATAAACCCCATAGATTCAGACTATCGGAGTGTAAATAAATGAATAACAGAAATATCGGGTAAGAAAGATTACATATTATCTTCTCGGTGTATCCAAGAAAATGAAATTTTGACAGAAAAATTTTCTCAGATCGCTACACTAATAAGGGGCAGTTGCACAGCTCCGGTTAGCAGCCGTTTAAGTTCTATTCTCTTAATAGCGCGGAAAACGCTTAATACGAACACAATAAAGCTTGACCAGAGAATAAACGCGGGATAACTAAACCGGTGATTCTGGCAGGATTAGTGAAATTAACCAGAGAATGAATTTTGGCAATGGTAGGAATTGTTACAGAACTATAGATGACGAGATTGTCTGCTAGGATAAGGATGTAGAAGAAAGTGGACATCACGAAAATTATATGGAAGAAAATGACGATTCCAAATTGATATAAAAATTTCGTAGTACCACTTTTCGACCTCATGCTTGAGAAAATGGAGCGTATGGATGAAATGCGAAACTCTTTCCTAACATAAAACTTTTTGCTTGTAGTAGGCCTAATAGGCATTTGATATTGGTATTTCATGGATTGTATTCTGTCGTCTTACTTGTGCAAAAGAGGTAGAAAAAAATGACTATTTGTGCCAAAACAGCCTCGCTTATTTGGCATATGTTACAACTGCTGCAATATTATAAAGGCCAATTTCGTTTCATCTAGCAGACAGTTACAAAATAGACATAACCAAATCGACTGGTATCAGTCTTCGGTCCTATTCGTATTAACAGCTTTGTCAGTGTTAGAAAAAGAAAATTTGTTTTTACATGTAGCAGAACATGTGACGGACTTTCATGAAACGAGTCATTTCACTTCTATCGGTACGCTGCTACTGAAAGGGTATTTTCCCCAAGTGAGTAATGTATGGAGCAGTGACAAAACACAGTTTGTTGTAGAAACTACGAAAGCAAAGTTGGTGACCAGAATGAATTATTATGAAACTTGAGTTTAATGTTTTCATTAGGCTGGTGAAGAATACAGACATGCTGAATAAAATTTACAGCACTGATAAATACTGTATGCTTGCTCACACTCCTTCATCTTTGACGGTACTAATAAAATATAAATTAATGTACTTTTTGTAATAAACCAAAGTGATGGCTTGCATTTATTACGCTCAATTCAGACTTTTTTTTGTAACATCACAATTTTTTAATGTGCTCCAATTGTGACTCTAGAAAATATAGTCAGCTTAAGGGGAATTGGAACACCCTATCCTGACACTGTTAAATTTAGTGACTTGTCTTCCCTGTATTTCAGGAACCACTGCAGCCATTGACATGAAACTTTTACAGGATATTAAACTGTATGTTCTGAGTCTACTGAAATACAATAAATGCATTTCAGCCACTGTTTTTAGAAATACAATTTTTTTAATTAAACGGTTAAAATTTTGGTACTTTTTTGTATACTATCCTGAATAATATTAATTATACTTCACATTACGTTCTTCTTTTAGTTCAGTAGACTCAGGATATGTATGTTATTACTCCCTGAAAATTTGAATACTCTACTCAAAGTAGTTTCTGAGATTTTGAGAAATATGCAACAGAAAATGTAAATTTTCAGGAATGGCTTCTAAAGTTTCACATGTCTGTAACTCACTTAATATATGCTTAACTTTTTATTTTTAGTGAATCAGAAGCACCCTGCACCCTACTGTATATCATCCTCTTGATCTTTTTCCAAGTTTTTTCTTCTTTCTGGACTCCTTAGTGGCCAACAGTGCTCCATACTCTGCTTTATCAATGCGAACCTTGTCCATCTGTTCAAGTTCTCTGATGCCGTTTACTCCATAATTAATTCTCATATGCTGTAGCACTTTCACCCTACCAATGTTAGCATCATTAAAAGCAATAACAGTATCGCTGACCCCCACTTTAGTGTCTTCATTCCAACAAAACCATTTTTTGGTAAGCGAGTCCATATAAGATCATTGAAAGACTCATTAGGATTTTGAGTCTGACCGTGCAGACATTTCTTCAGTAATTCAGGATTTGCCAGGTCTCTGTAAATGGGTTTTATGATAACCATGACTGCTGCTGGGATGGAATGTGTATGGCTGTATGAACTGTTGAGTACTGGGCATTGTAGTAATAGCACCATGAATCAGGTCCAGGAGGGCAAATGTGGTGTACTGATTTTTCATCAATTGACAGTGTGTGGAAAAATGTAGCCCATACTGACTGCCTCATTTTCAACAAATCCTCAGTATTATTTCTGATGCCCATCCCATAATACTGCTGTAGTTCATCAATCATTTTGTCTGTCAGCCTGCTTCTTATGGTTTTACCATCAGAAAGTTTCTTGTCTCTCAAACTTTGTTTCAACTTCCTCAACCTGGTGCCCATCCTATTCTGGACATGACCAACACATTCCAGTTTTGTGATAATCTTCTCATCATAAGGCTGAGCAGCTGCTACACTGTTATATGCTTTTGAGTCTCCATCACGTAAGAACTTAGTGTAACATACTCCTCTTTCGTTCACAGATCGACTAAAAATTTCAATAGCTGCAGAGGCCTCCATACCACCACTTGAAAAATTTCTGTCACAAATAGCCCTTCTTCATTCCCTGATTTACACATATAACAATATTTGATTAAAATCTGGAAATCTATTACCTTTCCAGTATCCCCACTGGTCGCCTTAGCAACAGAATTCTTAGAACTGTAGCTGCATTTCTGCCAAGTGCCATCAAAAGCTACTGGTATGCCAGTCATACCATCATTTATTTCAACGGCTTAGTTTGCAGCACCCTTCATTGACTCACATGCAACAGATTCCACAGCAGCTCCAATAAACCCTGCATACTTGTCGATTTTACAAGGTGGGCATGGCATATTCATCACAGAACACATTGTTCCTGCTGCAGTGTGTCCTTTGCCAATAGCTCTCAATCCATAAAACTACCTAACATTTACTTCAAAATAATTATGTTTACAAATGGCACAATAGATGATAAGTTTCCTGGTTCGTCCATTTGATACCTCACTGTCTTCATGTAAACTGACTGGCACTCCACATATTTTACAACACGCACATTCACCTAACACCCTTGTTAGGATATGTACATCTTTCAGAATATAACTTGACCTCCCATTTACATCACTTTCATTTTGAGAAAACTGTGTATCACAATGTTTTATTTTAATCTTTGAAGCATTAATGGGTGTTTCTCTAGATATTGACGAGTTTGCCTGTATTTCATTGTCCCTAACTTCACATGCTACCTGCTGTACACATTGTTTCCCTTTATTCGAAAATCTATTACCATTAAACCCACGTTTCTTAAAAACACTTCGTTTTGACGTCATACTTTACTTTTTGACAGATTTACCAATCTATTCTTCACTTTTCCTCGGAAAAACTTTAGCACTTGGACATACAACGCTTGTTTATATATGAAACGATAAGATACTGTTTTTGACAGTGCTACCAATACAAACACGTAATTTAACCTTTATAACACAGCAATCCACAGCCTTCTGTATAAAAATTTACCGATTTTATTAGCTCTTGAAGTAAAGAACATAAAAATTTTATCATTTTCAATCCATGTAGATTATATTTTAAAAAATAAATAAAATACTTCCCATGTGAGTTTATAAGTGATATATTTGCTCATCGATGGAGATGAAATGATGATGATAAGGACAGCACAACACCCAGTCCCTGAGCGGAGAAAATTTCCGACCCAGCCAGGCATAATATTAATATTCACCTAAGGATCTAGTAGCTGCTTAACAGATTTCAGTGTGTTATGGGGAGTTGGACTGAAATTTTTTTTTCACATTTTGAATGTGTAAATATATATATATATATATATATATATATATATATATATATATATATATATATATATATATATATATATATATATATATATATATATATATATATATCGTTTTATTCGAAAAAATGCAAATTTTATAATGAGATAAAAATCCGAAAATGTGAAAAAAAATTTTTTTCAGTCTAACTCCCCGTAACACGCTGAAATCTGTTAAGCAGCTACTAGAACCTTAGGTGAATATGAATATTATGCCTGGCTGGGTCGGAGATTTTCTCCGCTCAGGGACTGGGTGTTGTGCTGTCTTTATCATCATCATTTCATCTCCATCGACACGCACGTCGCTGAAGTGGCGTCAACTCGAAAGACTTGCACCAGGCGAACGGTCTACCCGACGGGAGGCCCTAGCCAAACGGCATGCCGCAAATCGCGTTTTTTTATCTTTCCCGTTTCTGAAATATATGTGATCAATGTTGTAAAGACAATTTTGAAACATCCTGTATTTTCCATACGTCTTTACTGAGACAATGAGAAGACGCTGACAATAGACGATGTGTTACACCGCGACGCCGTCCCGCCCGCCAGAAAACTGCATGCCTTAAATGCCATTTGCCTTCTACTCATTGAGCTGTATAAAACTGATTTCATTTACGTTCATGTTCCTTCCTGCAGATTGGTACGACGTCCGAATATGAACGTCTCTATAACGCGCTTTCACAAATCCTTGTTCCTCTCGTGTAATTTACATCTGCTGATCGGTAGGAGACGCGCGCCCGCTGGCATTGTTAGTACTGAAACGCAAGCGAGGAAACGTTCCCCCTCTCATGGCCCCGTCCTCGCGGAACATCGTGGCCATCGACCAGCTTGTGGTCTACAGACCGTTTGTGTCCGGGAAAAAGTAATCCGATTCGAACCACATGCCCTGGGTTTTCGAAGTTTTTGTCTGGGTCGGCTATTTAAGTGACGGCAGGCCTACCCCACTGATACGTCAGGTTAATTAGTTGCACGTAAATGGCACCTGGAAAAATTTAATCCACGTCAGAATATGAATCAGTTTTTAATGATGAAAGGAAAAATTAATCTATTCAATTAATAATTAAATGACCAGATATACAGTTCATGTTAACTTTGGCATACCCCTGAAATACTTCTTCACTTAGGACCATCCTCTGTCAGTGTAAAGTAGCACTGCTTTAGTTCAGCTAATTAAAGTGTCACAGGCTGTTTCATTCAGAAGAATGGATGAATAGCTCAGTCAGCTAAAACACTAAAGAGCAGTTTCAATCAAAAGAATGAGTACGTGGTTCAACTGACAGAAAAACTACTGATTGTCTTCACTTGAAAAGAAAGAATGAATAATTCAGTCAATATGCAAAGCTACAACAATGTCGAATCTTTTCATTCGATTGCTCCCTCTGACTGCTTTCACTGGAAATAATTAAATGAATAATAATCCAACCGACATGTAAAACTACAACCTGCTGACACGATTGTTTTCATTCGGTTGCTCCCACAGATTAGTTTCACTCTAGAGAATGAATGAATAATTCAACCGATACCCGTAACTACACCCGAATGAGTCGATTGTTTTCCAAAAACCGAATGAATAGATTGTTTTCATCCAGTCGTTGCCACCACTGTTTGATGCCTAGTTACCTCCCGGAGCAGTAGTGTACGGATAATATGTGTGCTCAGCCTTACTTATTTCTTTCTGGTTCCAACTGGACGTTAGGCTGCGTTTATTTGACTTTGTTTATTCGGATATTCTTACAACATGAATGGTTTTCCCGATTTCTACCATTCTTTGTAGTCACTGAGACATACCCTTATTTTACAGATTGCTTTTCGGGCCCAATCATTTTAACTTGGACTACTCCTTTGCAGCGAGCTACTTATTTTTATTGGCTTGGGTTTAGCACTATTGAACACTATCTTTCCCAACATTCTTCAGACTCCAAAGCCACTACTACCTCATTCCTCAAACACCTTACTAACGAAAAACTAATCTAATCTTCAGAATAATCCACAACTACATCTCCTTTGAAGGGAAGGTACAGAAACAAATCTGTGGCGCAGCCATGGGCAGGCGCATGGCACACTCCTACGCAAACCTGTTTATGAGCCATCTAGATGAGACCTTCCTATTCTCTCAAATTGCCTGGTTCACGTTCATCGATGATATCTTCATGATTTGGACTCAGTGCCAAGACACCCTATCCTCAATCCTGCACAGCCTCAACACCATCTCTCCCATCCGCTTTACCCGGTGCTCATCAACCCTGTGTGCCACCTTCCTAGACACGGACCTCCTCCTCTCTGATGGGTCCATCTGTACCTCTTCCCACATTAAACCTACCAACTACCAACAGGACCTGTATTTTGACAGCTGTTATCCCTTTCTCACCAAAAAATCCCTCCCACACAGATGGGCCACGTCCCCCAGAACTAGTCCACAAACAGATCTTCTGTGACATTTCCCTTCACACTCTCAATCCTCCCATCACTCTCAAGAACCAGCCACAAAAGAGTGCTTCCTTTCTCACCCAATACCACATCGGACTGGAACAACTGAACCACATCCTTCATCAGGGTTTTGATTACCTGTCAACATGCCCTGAAATGAAGGACATCATACCCAAGACCCTTCCCACTTTTCCTAAAGTGGGCTTCCATCACCCATCGAAACTCCACAACATCCTAGTCCATCCCTATGCCACTCCCAATCCCAACCCCTTGCCACATTATCATACACATGTGGAAAACCCAGGTGCAAGACCTCCCCAATTCACACACCCAGCACTTCATATTCCAGTTCTGTCACAGGATTATCCTACATCACCAGGGGTCAGACCACCTGTGAAAGCAGCCATGTCAATTACCAGCTCTGCTGCAATCATTGCACAGCTTTTTATATTGGTATGACTACCAACCAGCTGTCCACCAGGATCAACGGTGACTGTCAAACTGAGACCAAGTACAAAGTTGACTGTTTTATAGCACAAAGTGCAGCTGAATTAACAACTTTGATTTCAGTGGCTGCTTCACTACCCAATCCATCTGGATCCTCCTCTCCACCACCAGCTTTTCTGAACTGTGCAGATGGGAATTATCTCTAAACACATTCACCTCTCTTGTAAACCCAGGCTCAGCCTATGGTAACATACTGTCCCCACATCTTAATATAATTAAATCCAGAGTAGCAACGAATTATGAAAGAAAGCTAGAAAATATTCACAAAAATAATTTATTTGTAATCTTTTAATAGTTTTAAATTGAAAAATAAAAATCTGAAACAGAAGAGAAGTCAGAACGACTGACAATATTGTAATCAAAATCAAAAAAAGTTTCACATTAATACCCTTCAACGAGGAGAAACAGGGAATAATTTTTGAAAAGGTGTATTAAACTTTGATGCCATCTGTAACACTTTGCTTGCGTATAAAACTTCTTATCTGACCACATTAATGGATTTGTAGCACTACTTTCGTGATTCCTATTTTTAGTATCAACTGGCACAAGTGATATTTAGCAAATTGTGTTTTGAAAACCACATTTTTTTTATTGTTTAGGTCAAAGTAGTTCAGGAGCAATATATGACGAGATGAATGTGGGAAACGCAAACTCATCCTCAAAATGGCCGGTATAATCAACTTCTAGCAACCTAAGACTGTACCAAGGTAATTCTTGTCTCTCCAGATTGTCGTAAATATTATTAATGGGATATACTGCTATTCACAGTAAAGATGAGACGCTGAGTTGCAGATAGGCACCATGAAAAAGACTGTTATACATTGAGCTTTCAGCAAAAGCCTTCTTCAGAAAGTAAAACACACACATGCTCACACAAGAAGTCATCACAGTCATCACAGGTTGATAGAGTGTACAGGGACTAGTTAGTGACAAGACAAGGGTGCCAAGTGCAGCATTGGTGGCTGTGGGGGAGATGGGGGATGAGGAGCAAAGAAGGGCAAAAGACTGGTGGGTATGTTGGCAGAGAGTGGCACACAATGAGGGTAGAGGACATGAATTGGGGGGGGGGGGGAGGTGATAGGACAGAGGGGGTGGAAACTGTTGGATGGAGGGTGTGGGGACAGTAGGTTACCACAGATCAAGAAGACCAGGATGATTTCAGGAGTGGAGAATGTGTAATAAGGGTAACAACAATCTTGAGCAGATCAGAAAAGTTAGTGGTGGAGAGGAGACGCAGATGGCCTAGGTTGTGAAGCAGCCTTTGAAATCAAGCATGTTATGTTCAGCTGCATGTTGTACCACAGGATGGTCCACTTTGCTCTTGGGCACAGATTGGTGATGGTGGACAGCTGGTTGGTAGTCATACTAATATAAAAAGCTGTGCAATGATTGCTGGTATATGACATGGCTGCTTTAATCACAGTTGGCCTTGAGCACTGATGGGGTAGGATAAGCCGGTGAAAGAACTGGTACAGGAAGTACTGGGTGAATAAGTTGGGCAAATCTTGTACCTGGGTCTTCCACAGCAAGAGGTAGGAATTAGAAGTGCTTGGTTGGGCAATGAAACACCAATTCAGGAAATGTGGGAAAGAACTTGGGTAGGATGTCTCTCATTTCAGGGCATGATGTTATATAATCAAAGCACTGATGAAGGATGTGCTTCAGCTGTTTCAGTCCAAGGTAGTGATGGCCGATAAAGGGGACACTCTTATGTAACTGGTTCTTGGGGGTGGTGAGAGGGTGGGGTGTGTTGGGACATAGCATTAGAAATCTGTTTGCAGTCTAAGTGTGGGGAACAGTGCCTGTCTGTGAAGGCTATTGTGATACCTTCGGCATACGAGGCATGGGAGCTCCTGTCACTGCAGATATGGCGTCTCTGGGTGGCCCATCTGCATGGGAGGGATCTGTTAGTGTGGAAGGGATGGCAGCTATCAAAATGCAGATACTGTTGGTGGTTAGTGGGTATAATGTGAACAGAGGTGTGGGTCAAGCCATCGGAGAGGAGGTGGTCAACATCCAGAAAGGTAGCACACTGGTTTGAGTAGTACCAGGTGAAACAGATGGGAGAGAAGGTGTTGAGGTTGTGATGGACTGAGGATAGGGTGCCCTGACCCTGAGAAGATATCATCAGTAAACCAGGGAATTTGGGGTTTGAGAAGGCTAGGAAGGTTTCCTTTAGATGGCCCATAAACACATTAGTATAGGAGGCTGCCAGGCAGGTGTTTATGATTGTGCTGCTCTTCTTTTCATTGTATACCTTCCCATCAAAGGAAAGTAATTGTGTGATGTGACAAAGTTAGTAGGGTGTATGAGGAATGAGGTAGTGGGTTTAGAGTTTGAAGGACATTGGGAGAAGTAGTGTTCAGTAGTGGCAAGGATGTTGGTGTATACGGAAGTTATGAGTAGGGGCCCAAGAGGTAAAGGGAAAGGGATCATGGAGAATTGGTGAAGGAACTGGAGCTACAATGGGGCATCCAGGATTGTTGGGTTTGTGGATGTTGGGGAGCATGTAGAAGGTGGGTGTGTGGAGCATCATAGGCATGAGGAGGGAAATGAATTCAGGCCAGAGGTTCTGCAAATATAGTGGAGCAGCACAGCAGAGAAGACAGAGCTTTGTGTCAGGCAGCTGTTGCAGCATGGCTTCACACCAAGATATAGTGGGGTCTGGAAAGCATGTGGCAACCAGTAGATTCCCTTAACTGTGTGGATGGCAACCATGGAAGCCAGACTATCTTCAGTCTTAGTGAACACCCAGCTCACAAAACAGTAGTATGACTCTGATTAACTCCGTTCACACCAGATTCTTGGAAGAGCTCAGCACCAAAACCCATCTTAAAACTACATGAACTTACACAAAAATCTTTACTTAAATGTGTGTGTGACAGAATAGGTGCTCCCAAAAGAGCTTATTTCACACATTCAAATTCTGCCTGCGCATGGGCATCCTAATCCCAAGGAGTTTTCTTTCCCATCAACCTTTTATGAAAATTAGTTGACCCCAAGAATGCTTGAATCCGTTTCATTATTTTAGGAACAGAAAAGTCTCTAATTGCCCCAATTTTCTGTAGATCAGGTAGAATCCCTGATGCTGTCACAATATGTCCAAGGAATTTCCCCTACAACTACCAAATTCCGATTTTTGTAAATTGAGAATGAACCCATACTACAGAAAATGCTCAAAACTATATCCAAAACCTCATTATGCTTTTCCCTTCTCTCCTCTGCAATCAGCACACTGTCAATGGAGTGGTTAACCTCATTCTCAAATCTACTGGAAAAACTTTATTCAAATGAGGTTCGAATCCTCCCTTGGGCATGGGTGTGTTGTTCTTAGCATAAGTTAGATTAAGTAGTGTGTAAGTCTATGGACCAATGACCTCAGCAGGTTGGTCCCTTAGGAATTCACACACATTTGAACATTTTTCTCAAACAATTTCACAGAAACTATCTTGTAAAAAAATTGAGTCTTGTCCATCTCATGGCTTTACTAATCAGCTTCATGATGAACTGCCCATCGTTTCACCGAAGTCATACTTACTGTGAAATTTTGGGGTTAAGTAAATTACTGCAAGAAATTCGAAAAGTTTGCATTGAAAAATAGGGGTTGCTATGAATTTGCATTTGATGCGTGTTTTAAGTCATATATTTTTACATATGAAATGTAGCTTATATACTGAATTATTCTTTAAATTTAGATGGATATCACTGTCATATCACCAATCTCAAGGAAATGGATCATATGTAAACCAATTTGTCCCAAACTTGTGCACCAGTGAAAAAGCCAAATTGAACTATTTGTAATGTTCCTCATATCTCATAAACTGTTTGACTCAAAACAAGATTTTGGCAAATGATAGTACACAAAGAGGAGAATATTTTGTCATGCGAGTAATAGGCAAAACTTCCATATCTATCCAATATTCAATCCACTACACATTTTTCCAATGAAATAATGTTACTTTTAAGAATGAATAACAAGAACACTGCTTTTGTTCTACTGACTTTTGTTTGCTTCATGCTGGCTTTGAACATACTGGACCATCTTTGGGGAACAACTGACTAACATCTGAAAGAGACAGTGGTTCTTTGGTAACACACTAGTCAGTTGTTTCTTGAAAATGGCTTAATAAACTGAAAAATAATTTGAAATAAAGAAAATGCAGCAGAACAAAGCTATTTTATGGAATTGTTCAACCAAGAAGTAATGGAAGAATCCATAATAATAAAATAAGTAAAAATAAAAATAATGTCATTTTTAAGTGTATTCAACAACTTATGAAATGAGGATTGCTACAGGTGTCTAGAAATCGGAAGAAGTTTCCAAGAATAGCTCTCACATTCACAGTAGTATTTGCAACCGCCTTAAGAAATATAGAGTCAACTATGAAAGTGATGTGGGTTGCTCCCAGCCACTCCACATGTGAATGCCTTGTGAGGATGATTTTCTAAATACTGTAAATGATTTATATATCAAGGACAGAAAACACATTCCTCTGAAATGCCCGGAAAATTCTGGTACAGTATTTTATAGTTACAAAAATTTTCATTCAATCTTACTGCAACCAGTTGCATGCACTCAGAGGAAATGTATTATAATCGATGTTGGGGGATATGGGAAGGAAAGCAAAGATGATAGGTTTTTATGCTCCTAGAGTATTTCTCTTGATGCGAGAAGGAGAGCTTAATATACTGCTAGACTCTACACTGCCAAACCTATCAGTTGTATTGGCTTTTCTATTATTAGGAGTTGAGGCATATCTGTAGTTGAGGCATTTTATCAAATCTTACAACAGATGAGTTTTAGATCTGTTGTGCTCAAAAGCAAACATGTTTGGTTCACTCAGTGCCACTGTGGTCTCATGCACACTGAACTGCACAGGTTTGTTTCATCAACACTGCTCTGGTCGCCATTCTTCTTTTGTTGTGCCATACTGCTCCACTATAACCACGGCCTAAGGCTTTATGAAGGGGCTAGCTAGACTTCTGGATTGGGATCAATCTGACAGACCTTATAGGTGGAGGATTCAAACAATTGACAGAAGCCTTCCACCAAGTAGTCACTTCATAACAACAGCTGGTTATCTGCACGATAATTAAGTCAGAATCTGTTTTGACGCTGTGTATGGCTGTCTTTTCTTCTGCTGAAAGATTGGTGTTCTTAGGAAGGGACCTGAGAAGGATGATGATGCCAAGTCGGAGGTTGGGATTAGGTTGTCTTTTCTTGGAGGGATAGTTGATGAAGATTTTCCATTGCACAGATCAGGAGACAGAGAGTGTGGGGCTGAAGGTGAGGCCTTCTATGGGACTGAGGATTTTGGTGGAAAGGCTAACAACAGTGTTGTGGGACCGTTTTGACTCTGTATTTAATGGACTGTTGGTAGGGAGTTTTGGGGGATGTGGTAGGTTTAAAAGGTCAGACAGGCAAGGTCTTGGTACAATGTGGGGTTGACTAGGAGGAACACTATGGGTAGGATAGGGGTTGGATAGTAGTGCTCCGAGATGGCAGTAGGATGTCAGCAGGCTGGATAATGTAGGGAGAATGCTCTTCCAGGTGCTGGAGATCAAACGATTGTTTCAGAGATGTGATGTATGTAGTAGGGATTGCACAGCAGCAGTATCTTGTGGGGGGAACAGAGGTGTTTCTGGGATGCCTGGGCCATTGAAATGTGTTTTTGCAGTACCAGGTTCATGACAGACAAGGGTTGGCAGAATTTCAAAAGGTGAAAGGAAGGGTGTGATGCAGATTCTCCACACCTACCTGTGCGACAGCAAATTGTGAACCTCAGTCTAATCAATCACTGTCCCCCTCCCCTGCTCTCTCTATCATTATCTCAGGACACATACTCCCATACCTCATCCATTATGTCCTTTTTCCTATGATTTTGTACCTTTTTTACATATTTGTGCTTTTTGTGTATTTTTACATGTTTTCATGTATTTTCTTGTATTTTCATGTATGTGTGCTTATTTTTACATATTTGTGTGTATTTTTTCATATCTGTATGTATTTTCCAGCTTCCTCACAAACTTAATTTCCACATTTACTACAAAATTCCATTTCCCCAATGCCATCTCAGCCACAATGGACTCCTGCTCTACATTTCTGCACCTGTTCAGAAAGTGTCCCTTTGCCTGGCTAAAACCTAGTTCCACATCCTGTTTCTTAAATGCTGTCTAAACCATGGAATCCCCTCCCCCCCCCCCCCCCCCCCTCCAACGGTCTAAACAAAAAATTCTTTTCTATGGGTTGCATCCTTCCTTTCACAATGATATTCAGCTATTCAGGTTCCACCAGTCCTTGTACACACAACCTTATTACAAAAACACATATCCAACTCCCATGCATCCCATAACAACTTTTGCTCCCACCACAAGATACTGCTCCTCCTCAATCCACACTGCATACATCACATCACTGAAACTGAACCTCTCCCACTCCAGCATCACAGATGAACATAACACATTTGATTTCAATGGACACTTCACAACCTGGGCCATCTGGATCCTCCCCTACAGCACTAGCTTTTCTGGTTTGCTCAGATGGAAGTTAACCTTATGACGCATTCTCTACTCCTGAAATCATCTTGGCCTTGATCTGTCACTGTCCCACACCCTCTACCCAACAGTTTCCACCACAGTTTCTATTACTGGAAAAGGCATGCATAAAAGTTCAGAGTACATGAGAAAAATCTTTTTCATTGAGAGTCAGTTACAATTATTCACCATGTGAAAACAGCACATCTGCTGATCAATCGGGGGGAAGGTAAACCCTTTACTAGGAATTGTCACTTAACTCATACTCCTGGACCAAGCAGGAAACACACCAAGAGATTGTAGAACAATCACTGCAAACCCGATGACACTTCTCAGTGAGTGAAAGATTGATGTACCAGAACTGATGATAATGGTGAAGTGTCACATAACTAGGTTGGTGTCAGTAATACAAAATGAAATAAAGCTAATTATGTCTCTAATGATACACAAAAACATTGTTAACTAAATGAAACATTCTCCACTTTACAGAATTTTGGCATACTCAATGATGGACTTAGCTGGTCAGGAGCAGTTTACTTTTCGTGTACATTGCAGCAACCCTCAGCTGATCTGCTGGACTCAGGGGCATTTCCGCTGGCAACTATTAAATACCTCTTAAGACTCTCACTAAGAACTTAGTTTTTACATGCCCATTGTTTCAATGGTGCAGCTAATATGTCTGAGTGGAACAATGGAGGGGGGGATCCTTCAGGACCAGCCAAAGAGCTTTTTGCCATCCACTGCAGTAATAAATTTGTGTTTCTGGAATGACAGGAAGTTTCAAGACGCAGTGATCCATTTTATTTTCCAGTGTGCTCGGTAACTGTGAAAGACATATGACATAAAATTCTAGAATATGTATAAAGTGTCAATAAGAAAAAAATCCAAATCTATAAATTCAACAGCTGACATCAGTGTCCCCAGGCCAATAAGCTGTAAGGGTAAAATCTGTGAAGCATTGCAGGGAAAACTATGAATTGATCCAGAACACAGTAACGTAAGTATTGAACAAAGTAGAATCCAGGGTGGACTGTAACAATATTATGAAAAGATAGGCACAACAAAAATACTGTCAGAAAGTGAGCTTTTGACCAACAAGGCCTCTGCTGAAAATTGGCAACATATACACACACATTCACACAAATGCAACTCACACACACATGACCACAGTCTGTGCCTGTTGAAACTGAGTCTGGCTTCAACAGCCAGTGACTGGTTCATGTGTGTGTGAGTTGTGTTTGCATGAGTGTGTGTGTGTGTGTGTGTGTGTGTGTTTGTTGTCTATTTTCAATTAAGGCCTTGTTGGCTGAAAGCTCACTTTCTGACAGTCTTTTTGTTGTGCCTAGCTGCAACTCACCATCTCTAGTATATGCTGAGTAGCAATTGTCATCTAAGTATTGAATGCACAGAGTTCAATCAGACGTGAAAGTCCTGTGAGACTGTGAAGCAGCTCGGAAAGTTTGACACTATTTTTTATGTGGTAGTCGCTATTGAATGTATCTACCTCTACAGAATTGAAATTTTGATGCAACCAGATGAAAATGTTATGCAGACATTCTAAGAGCGCTCTTGTGGTGAAACACACAGTAACATTGTCTGTTCCTGTAGAGTTGTCTCATGAATGAAGAAGTAAGAAAGGTGTGTTTGAAATTCTTGATCTCTTTCTGAATAAGTTTGAGTGAAGGTTTGACGAATAAGATGTAAAGCAACTATCTCACCTTGAAGAGATCCTATGACATTTGGAAGAGTTACTTGGAGTACACACACTGAACTTTGGCGTTAAAATACCTGTTTCGGGAAGTTATCATCTCATCATTTTGACAATGACAGGTTCACTATCATTAACATCCTCTAAGATACCATTCAATGCCTTGCTACAACTTAAGATTTGCCTCAGATCAACAATGACATCTTTGAGGCTTCATGTTCATCAAATCAGAGCTGGGAAAATTAATCTTACAGATGTCATGAAATAATTTGTTCTCAGACTGTGGAAAATAGAATTACATTCAGAAATTGTATGTAAAAAGTTTCATGTTAGACAAAATCACTGAATAGGTTTGATTGACCTGAACAGTCAAGTATTACATTTCTTGCCCTTCCACAATTGGTGAAGGGGTTTACCCCCCCCCCCCCCCCCCCCTCCCCTCCTCCCCCCCCTCCCTCACTAAAAAAAAGTGGTTGGCACCCCAATGGTTTCTCTGTTTCTTTTGTGTATGAGGAGTAGTGAAAGTTTTAATAATCACTTCAAAAAATAAAATTATATACTTAGTTTTTTTTTTGATGTCCTTGTACATACTGAAATCCCTGCAAATACATTATCTTATCTTGCTGTTAAAGAAACCAAAAGAAAGTAATGTAGCTTATTTATAAAGTGGAGTGCTGGGCAGTAATTTGTTTTTGGCAGCAGCAGAAATGTTGTAAGTGTGCTAGACCAGTCAAGATGACTTCTTGTTGCTGAAACTGGTACACACTTATTGCAAACTTTCTGTTTCTGAGACACAAGTATCTTAATTTGAAAAATTAGTTTAACTTACTAAATGAACTGCAGGCCATTTTCCCCTTCTATTTATTTACGTTCCTCTCCATCCAGTCATTCTTGAACTGCCCTTAAGTATAAAACTAAACATCTGGTTCTATGACTTCAATTCATTTCATTAATCGCATTAAGTATGTTGGACAACAAGTGTGAAAGAAAATGGCCATGGCCTATTCAGCGAAGCCATCATGGCATTTTCCCAGTACAGTTTAGGGAAATCTTGGAAAACAGTCTCTATGGTTATATTGGGATGTGAATTCTAGTCCTTCCAAGTGAATTTACTATTCTTATCCTAGTGATGTTTCTTGTTTACTAAAATAAGCAAAATTTTTACCTCCCATTAATGTCTATTTCTGCATACTTCAAACATTATGAATTTTAGCCAAAATATTTAAGATTAACATATAGCAATTATCAGTATTTTTTGTAGACCTTTTGTGCTGCATAGAAGAGGGTTGCCCAGAAAGTAAAGCGCCACTTTTTTTTTTTTTTTTACCTGAGTCGAAAACAATGTGAAATGTTATGGGTGTATTATTTGAAGTCTCCTGAGTAAGTGCGCTAAGTTTCTTTCATTTCCAACAGATAGTGTAGCTGGAGGACAGTTTCAAAATGGCGTTTGTAGGTGATGTACGTTACAATAAATGTGCTGTCATTGAATTTCTCACTGCAGAAAAAGAAACTGTGGGGAATATTCACAAATGCTTGGGTAAAGTTTGTGGAGCACCTGATGTCAACAGAAGTACAGTTAGTCCCTGGGCAAGGAGGGTTAGGTCATCAGAAGGCGGCTCAATGGGGTTCCAGGGTCTGCAGCGGTCGGGAAGGACATCCACAGCGGTCACACCGACATGTTGCAGCGATCTGATTTTGTCATTCGCCATTAAGGGATGCCGTTTATGGAAGACATTTTGAGGACAATGAGGAGATGGTTAACACGGTGAAGCACTAGCTCCACCATCACAACAAACATTAGTACTGACAGGGCGTTCATGCCGATAAAACACCTTTCTTTCATGTTTGTAGTTCTCATTATATTCAGTAAAGAGCAGTTGAAGAAAAAAAAAATGTGGTGTACTATTTTCTGGGCAACCCTTATATATTATTCACATTACATTGTTACAGTACTCATTTGTCTGAATTTTGTTAATCTCACTTTGCTTGTTATTCCCATATAGAAAGAAAACAGAACCATATGTTTCAACAGTGAAAGAAAACAAAATTGTATGTTCAAAAGTATTATTTATTTTGGCACATTAAACACACAGGTCAAACATGTATCAAACCTATAGTAAACACTACTACACTCTTGTGCCTTGATGAGTAACAGAAATAACAATGATATTTGGTCCCAATAATTTTTGAGGTAGAGTGACTGAATTATTGGGTTGGAAACTGGTCCAACTTATCCTTAAGCATCAGTAAAATGTCAATGAAAAGCTATAAATGTTGACCTAATTACATTTTCTGTAAGTATATGTCTGACTTCATTGGTAGTCAAACATATATCATGTGTGGCTGATATAAGTGGTGTGTCACCACTGAAGAAAGTAACAGTGTATGAAATAGGAAATTAAAAATTACCTAACTGGCACTGTTAAATTATGTGAATTCACAGAAACAGACTCACAAAGTATACAATAATGAACTGTCATATTCATGATACATACTCTCATTTCCTTAGAAGCAATGAAGGTACAGAAATGTGTTCAGCATGCTGATGTTGTAATTGTATACAAATTACATATGTAATACATATATAAGATAGATTATATTAAGTAAAGTGAAAAAATAGCTGTAGTAACAAACATAAATTGTAGGCTTGTAATTGTAAACAAAAATGAATACAATTTCATATTGAACAAAGGATAACAAATATATATTAAGTTCTGACATACAATGAGGAATGTTGACATAAACACACACAGAATAACCCAAAAGAAATCAATAGTAAGTGATAACTTTGAAGCTTGAAAAGATAACTGCTGTAACCACTATCATTTTTCCACCTTTATTTTTACAAAGGATCACAATAGCACATTCAAGTGTATTCTCTTTTACACGTATGAACTTGATAGTGTAACAAATTCATTTGTTCAAAAATAATTATATATGACAAACAAACAAAAGCTGCTAACAAAAATGTGTACACAATAAAGTTCATTTAATTTATGATAACGCTAATATAAAATGGTAATACATAAACAAATGGCAGTGTTTGTAGTTCTTAATGTATTTAAGCATATACATGATTGTACTTCCATTTTTTTGTATCTGGGTCAAGAACGAACAATAATCTGTCACCAATCAGTTCGTCGTAAGCGTAATAAAAGTCCATTATGTTCGCCACAAGCTTGTAGGCCACACTGAAACAGGAAAGCATAGACAGAAATAATAAGTCAAGCTTTACTAATTGTTGTTAAATAATAAGTGCAAGAAATTAATAATACAGTAATGTAATGAAAAGTAGCCAATCCAGTAATACTATTAGAATGAAAGGCTATATTCCTGCCATATTTTTCAACATGGGCATTCTATTTTCCAAAAGACATCCACAGTGCAGTTCCTGAGATCTGACATCTTAAATTTGTGCTTGTTATGCTCCAGAATGGGCTACAATCACTTGCTATAACTAGTTCAGTCATTCAGCCTTAATAATCTCTCAGCTAAAATAATTCCATGTTCCTAGAATATACAGTTTACTTGCTCTTCATTGTGAAATATCCAACAAAATCTCGTTACTTGATAATATAAACAACAAATCAAATCTATGAACCCTTTCTGGCATAGCCAGTGAAGAAAACTGCAATCAGAAATTATAAACTCGAGTAAGTTTTAAATTTAAATAGCTATGACACTCTTGAGTTTATTTCAGTACAACTGATATCAGTCTTTGCATGCAGAGACTTGAATATGTGGAATAGCTTAGCTTCACAAAATGTATTTGTGATATTACCTTTTGTAAATTTCTTTTCTTTTTAGAGTTATTCCTACTGCCTAATAGTGGTAATTTACATTCTGTATGCATAATTTAACCAGCAGTGATAAATGTAACTACTCATAAATGCATGTTTCTTTCGAGCTCCTCCAACAATGCCTATGCCACATTTCAGTGACACTCAGGATGTTTTCCACTGAAGTGATATGTGACAATGCAACAGCAACCCACATTGATAGAGTGTGGAGGAATATAATTGAAGAAGCTTAAGTGGTTCACAATGGGATGACAACAATATAACACTGATACAGTTCTCTGATATACTGCCCGATGCAACATAGGGTTGTTGCTCCACACAACTGTATAGTATGAAGCATGGGGAGGGGAATGAGTCATCTGATGTGCATAAAAAGGTTTTTTGTTGGTGAGACTGTAGTTAGCTTCTCAGTAAAACTTCTATGTTTTACCTAAAAATTAAAACTATTGTTTTTGGATTGGTGTGTGTTGTCTGTTATACAATCTTCTCATTCAATTTTGAGGAAATTATTCAGCAAAAAAAGATTATTATTTTGCATCTTATTGTCTGATGTCACAGTTTGATAGTGAACTAGTTTTCTTTTCACTATGGCCCATATCTATTGTGATACCTCTAAATTAAGTAAAACACAGCAAATATTTTGAAAAGTTTTCAGTAACAAATGTAGTCACTGGCCAATTTACATTTTGCACCATTTAGGTCACGCTATGCTGTGTACCAAATGTGGCTAAGACATCAAAATCACTTTTAATGCTGGAAAGAGGGCCCTACTTCTCTCCAGGCTCAAGTAAATATTTGACATATTCCGAAGTTGTCCGCAGTGAGGCTGGCAGCAACTGCAAGGCTATTGCCACTGCTGTGTCTTGTTACTTGTTGTACTGCTTCTGTGGTAGCATAAGTGTCACATCAATAACCATCATATTGTACAAACTTTATTGCAATGTATCCCCTCTGTGAGAACCCCACCATACATTCGTGAATACAGAGATGTTGTTCTGCAGCTTCATAAAATGTATTAGGGGCTTCAGTATGTAATGCATCACTTTTTTTCTGAAGAACAGGCTGGTTTTATTCTGGATTCCTATACATCATTTTATTCCCATTCCTTTTGGCTACAAAACCCTATTTTCCAACATAATCTCTGTTCAGTCGGACAGCCTTAGGTCACGTCACTGGGAAGGCCTATAAGCCCACATGGTACCACTCTACTGGTCAATATCAGAGCCAATGTCTTGCAGCATCAATAACCTCCCCATCATCCACATAACTGCTTCCTGTGGAGTGCATCCTTCACTGGGCCAAACAGTTGGAAGTCAGACAGTGTGAGGTCCAGGCTGTGAGGAAGAACAGTCCAAAGGAGTTTTGTGAGCTTCTCTCCAAAGCTCAGGCTTGCGTGAGGCTTTGCACTGTTGTGGAGGAGCAAAAGTTTATTTGCATTTTTGTCATGCGGAACATATTGAAGTTGTGTCTTCAGTTTCCTGTGGGTGGCACAATACACATCTGAGTTGTTGGTTGCACCATGAGGAAGGACATCAAATGGAATAACACCTTCCCAGAAGACCATCACCATGAGCTTACCATTTGAGGGTCTGACTTTGAACTTTTGCTTTGGAACAGAGGTGGCGTGGTGCCACTCAGTGGATTGCCATTTTGTTTCCAGTTCAAGTGATGAACCACTGTTTCATCACCAGTGCCAAAGGTCAACAAAAGATTATCATGATCAGCTTCATAACACACAAGCAATTCTGCACAGATGGTCCATTATTGCTCTTTATGGTCTCCTGGTATCTTTGAGTACCTCAACTGGTGAATGAATGTGTCGGCACTACTAACAGAGAATTCCATTTGAGAAGTTGGTTGTTTTTTTGTGACCCATTAATCACCGTGAATGGGAGTGTCCTCATGTTTCAACATTGCAGAAGTCACAGCTGTGTATGGCTGTCCACCACATGGGAGGTTGGACAGGTTTGCACAACCCAGTTATGATAATGGCAGATGCCTTGCCCAGTGAGTCACTGCGATTGTGCTCACTGCCAGGTCTCCATAGAAATTATGCAAGCACCTGTGAGTGTCTGCAATGATCTGGTTTTCTGCCAGAAGAAACTCAGTTGCAAGCTCTCTGCTTGAAACACACTTCCATTACAGGCACCATTTTGAAGGCTGAATATAGTGCCACCACTTGCCATAACTTCATAAAACTATAGAGGCCGAAGCAGGAATATTCCACGAGGCCCCACAACAAATTATTCATTTTTTCAGCTGAAATTTGCTGAACAAATAAAAAGTTTGTTGCATTACTTATTGAACACCCATTGTATAACATATAGTTGATGCAAAATAGATTTGTGAGTAGTGTATCTACATCCACATACATACTCCACAGTCTACTGCATGGTGTATGGCAAAGGCTAACTTTTATTATTACAGTAGAGTCCCGTTAATCTGAACTAATTGGAACCAGACCTTGTTCGGATTACCGATTTGTTCGGATTAGCCAGAATCACGGTGATGAGTTTCTAGAATGAATTATACCAAGCAGATAAGTTGGTACACCATGGTAACAAATGGGAACAATTGTGGGAATAATGGCTCACTCTCACTCCCTACGCTTGTTGTTGTGCATTGTTGAGATCTTTGTAGTGTCTGAGGTTACTGCACTGCCAGTTGGCTCGCAAAGTGCTTGGTTATGTTAGTTATTGATTGCTGGCATGCGTAACAGTTGTATTGTATTCATTCAGGTGTAATGGTGTACGTATTTTCGTCATGAGTAAATGGAAACATACAACATTTTTAACTCTCAAAGAAAAACTGAATGCTTTGAAGTGGATAGACATTGGTGAGAATGTATCTAAACTGATAACAGAACTGGGTGTCTTTAAAGCAACCATCTGTGATTGGAAGAAGAACAGAGTGAAGCTTGAACAGTCCTGTGCAACGTCTTTGGGAAAAACACTCAAAATTCAGCAGACTTTGAAACAGTCCCAGTACAATAAAGTGGATAAAGCTTTTTTCCTTTGGTTTACACAGGAACTCTTTTTAGTGGAGCACTGGTTCAGGAGAAGGCTGTTTACCTGAACAAGTAAATAAATGGTGATGAGTGTTTTAGTGCAAGTACGGGTTGGTTGGACAAATTCAAAAAAGTCATAGAATCCATCAGCTAACAATTACTGGAGAGCAGCTTTCTTCTGACCATGATGCAGTGAAGGAATACATGGCTGAGTTTGAAAAAATGATAAGAGGGGGAAAGTATTCTCCTCAACAAATTTATAACACTGACGAGACTGACCTTAATTTTAGGGCATTGCCAACAAAAAGCCTGGCATCAAAAGCAGAAGACCATGCTCCTGGTTTTAAAATGTGCAAAGATTGTGTGATTTTATTAGTGTGTAGCAACACTGCTGGTAATCACAAGCTGTCTGTAATGCTGATCAGTAAATCTGCTAGGCCCAGAGCTTTTGAAAACTGTAGCATGAAGTCCTTGCCTGTATATTATTGCAACCAGAAAAAAGTGTGGGTGGATGGTAAGCTGTTCAAAGAATGGTGTCACGGCCAGTTTGTTCCCTTTGTTTCATGGTTTTCTGAGGAAAATCATTTGTCTCCCCATGCAATCCTTTTGATTGATAATGCGCCATCTCACCCCTGCACTGAGGAATTATGAGATGGAGAAATTGTGGTGAAGTTTTTATACCAAATGTTACACCTCTTTTACAGCCAATGGACCAGGGCAAACTGCAAACATTAAAACTGATTTACAGAAATCAATTTTTAAGAATGCTGATCCAAAATGATAGCATTCTTTTAGTGGACAAAATAAAAAAAAAGACCAATGTGAAGGATGTTGTTTATTGGGCCGCTGAGGCATGGGAGCATATTCCAGAAAATACTCTGAGAAAATTGTGGAGAAAACTGTGGACATCTCTTGAATATCAGGACAACCTAATTGAAAATGAAGAGGAAAATCTACTACAAATGATACAGACAATCCCTGGATGTGAAGAAGCTAGTGAAGGAGATGTAGATGAGTGGATGGCAGCAGATGGGGCATGTGTGGAGAACCTTACTGATGCTGATTTGGTTGCTGCTGTGACTCAAGACCAGGAAGAAGTGGACTGCTGTGATAGAAGTGACAATGAGGCTGAAAGCGACAAAGGAGAGCTGGTGCCACACAGTGATTCAGTAGAAGCCCTTGACCTCACACTACGTTATTTGGAGAAACAGTCCACTGCTACATCTGCTGATTTGATGTTTATGAGACGATGGTGCAACTGTGCATCATATATCAGTGATATGATTCACTGATGACATTGCTATCCTCAGTAAATGTAAAGAAGAATTACAGGATGTGTTAGATGGAACGAAAATTAATGAATTTCAGACTATGGATTAAGAGGAAACTGAAGAAAGATGGAAGTAATGAGTAGCAGAAATGAGATTAGTAGCAAACCGAAAATCAAAATTGGTGACTACAAAGCAGACAAACTTAAGGAATTGTGCTACCTTTGGAGGGCAAGACAGAGAAAGGGGGGGGGGGGGGGGACACAGATGGATGGAGCAAGGAAGACATAGAAAGTAAATTAGTATAGGCAAAGAGGATATTCCTAGCTAAAAATAGGGTCTTGAGGAATAAATTTTTAAGAATGAGCATTTGGAACACAGTATTGAGTGGCAGTGAATCATGAACAGTTGGAAAAGCAGACAAGAAGAAAATCAAAGCATTTGTGATGTGGTGCTATAGAAGAACATTGAGAATAATGTGGACTTATAAGGTACAGAATGAAAAGTTTTTCTGCAGAATATGCGAAGAAAGGAACATACAGATACACTAACAAGAAGAAGGAACAGGATGATAGGATTGTTAAGACACCAGGCCATAACTTCCATGGCACTAAAGGGTTAAAAATGTAGAGGACATAAAACGGTTAGATGACTTATGACTTAAAGAAAGGAAGCTTCAGTACGCAAAATGAAAATCAAACTTCATTGCCATCAGTAATGGCTCCAGTTCACCCCCCTCCCCGCCCCATTCCCACCAATATTAATGATAGCTATTTTTAAAACTCTATGTTTATACTTGTTATTCAATTCTTAAGTTTAATGTCAGTAGCCATCCTCAGTTATGAAAAAGATATATGAAAGCCAATAATGGTGCGTGTATGATATAAATGCGGTACAGCATGGTACTGTGGACTTATACTTTATTGGATGAATATATACACAGATAAAATGACTCGTGACTGTTCCCCATGGATGCTAAGTACAAAGTTAAGTCTGTGGTCAAGTCATAAATTTTACTTTAGAAAATGCATTTTAGCCATGAGGCAATGGTAATGTGATGAATGAAGCATCAGTTCAGAGGTGGTATAGCATGTGGGTTCCTCAAATTTTGTCAGATGAACACAAAATGAAATGAATAGCAGCTGCATTGACATTTCTCAGCCACTGTGAAAAGGATGGTGATGAATTTTTGAATCACATTGGCACTGGTGATGCAACTTGGATATCACATTTCGCACCAGAAACAAAGTGCCATTCAATGGAATGGTGGTATTCGCAATCCCCAACAAAGCCAAAAAAAGTTAAACAAAGATTGTGGCTGTGGTGTTCTGTGCCTGTAAGAGTCTCCCGCTCATCGACTGCATACCTAGAGATGAGGCCATAAAGGCAGCAGCCTACTGTCAGATGCTTCAATGACATCACTGCTCCATTGAACAAGTAGCATGGAATGATAACCAGTGGACTCATCCTCCTTCACGATAGTGATCAGCCTCATGCAGCAGGAGGGACACAGGACTTGCTTCAGCAACTTCAGTGGGAAATGTTTTAAAATCTGCCATACATTTCAGACCTAGCACCAAGTAATTGCCATTTATTCCCCAAATTGAAAGATTTTTTTTATAGTGAAAAATGCTACAAAAGTGGTTATGAACTTAAAGAAGCCATTAATCAGTGGTTCAACAACTTGGCAGCAACTGAGTATGCAGAAGGCACAGAAAAGCTGGTGAAATCGTATGACAAGTGCCTAAATTTGAATAGCGACTACGCAGAAGAGTTGCTTGGGTATTAAATTGTTTGTAAAATACAGTTTCATTTAATTATGACAAATAAAAATTTCTGTAGAAAAAAAACTTCTCTACTTTCCAAATGACCCTCATAGTTTATATCTTTAATTCTGAATGCTGTTTTGAGGTGATGTAACATGGACAAAAGCTGGTTTTACAAATATAAAAAAAAGGAAAGAGAAAACAGAAAAGCATGAGAAGACTGAATGCACTTGCAGAGCTTTCAATACAGAAAAATGCATAAGTTGTCATCCAGTGATGAAGGAGAAAGTTATTCACATTTTAATGCAAATTATAATAAAAGAAAGGATTTCATTTCCAAATGGACGGATCAAACTTCAACAGTAACAGTTTAGGTTAAAGTAAGTAAAAAGTGTTTGATTTTGTACTTTTATGATTTTATCAAGTTTCTAAGTAAATTTTCTTTTTTTTATAAATTTTTATTTCCTTTTACACAATTTTAAAACAAACACCAAAAATTTTATGGATCTGCATCCCTACCATGAATGGTGCCACGCTTCTGATGCTAGGTGATATTGTGTGCACTGACTGGCACTAATAAATGAATGAACACTGCAGAAGTAGATTTTTACTTTGTGAAATAATACGTGTTTAGAGTGTGTAGTGACTTATGTTGAGAAATTAGTGGAATCAAAACAGTATTGTACTCTAAGAATAAACTGAATAAAGGTGCACTATTTTAAACAGGCTGTCTTGTATTTGGGTAGTTGGAAGCTCTAATTCCCATACTGTCGTTCTAATGTAGGTTTTTTGTTGGTTCCCTAAATTATGCCAGACAAATAGGTTGGTTCTCACTGTAAGCCATGGCTGACTATCTGTCCAGTTCTGCCCAACTAGACCTGCAAGTGTGTAAATGCCAGTGCCTGAATACATGAATTATTTTTATAGTCTTCAGTTAATACAGTGACAGTCCACTATCCACCTGAAAGTGATACACAGATGAACTATTTTACTGTACTATACTGTTACTATTACTACTATTACTACAACAACAACAACTCTGCTACTACTACTAGATTCGATCATCATATTCAGATAAATCACTGTATATCACATTTATATCTAAATCATTGAAGGTAACTGTGTCTAATAACAAACTGTCACTGGGCACTGCATTATATCTTTTAATTTGCAATGGAGACTACACTGTGGAAAGGTAATGAAAGCTGAATATCAAGTAACATCAATCAGCATTTCCGGTATTTGAGAGAATATCAATATCGACATCTTTCAAAAGAGTCATCAGTTAGGAAGTCTGTATAACCTGGTCAAAACTGTATCAGACATATTGTGAATTTCTATTGATTTCAGGCTCAACCACATTCTGTGACACATTCGTTACCAGCATTAGCCTACATTAGACCCAGGGAACTTCTTCCTGTAAGTCCGCAGCTTGTGGTCGTGTGGTAGCGTTCTCGCTTCCCATGCCCGGGTTCGATTCCCGGCGGGGTCAGGGATTTTCTCTGCCTCGTGATGACTGGGTGTTGTGTGATGTCCTTAGGTTAGTTAGGTTTAAGTAGTTCTATGTTCTAAGGGACTGATGACCATAGATGTTAAGTCCCATAGTGCTCAGAGCCATTTGAACCATCTTCCTGTAACAAGACCATACACACACATGGTCTGTGGACCATTGAGTGATGGTATTGCAAGTCACTGAGGCTCTACTGACTCAGATGGTTTCATTTATTTATTTCAATATTCCTTGGGTCATAACAGTGATCTCTCACTATGATGTGGAACCCTCAATTAGTTTGTAAGTACAATATAGTCTCTTAGATGAAAAATATACCAACATATTAAGGATTTAAACAAGTTTCTCTTCATTAGCTTTAAGCCACTAATCTATTTCTATAATTATATGTATTTACATAATAGAGGGAAACATTCCACATGGGAAAAATATATCTAGAAACAAAGATGCTGTAAGTTACCAGACGAAAGCATTGGTATGTTGATAGAGACAATAACAAACACAAACACACACACAAATTTCAAGCTTTCGCAACCCACGGTTGCTTCATCAGGAAAGAGGGAAGGAGAGGGAAAGGCGAAAGGATGTGGGTTTTAAGGGAGAGGGTAAGGAGTCATTCCAATCCCAGGAGCGGAAGGTAATGAGCCAGCTTCATCATAACTCACAACTTCTTCACATTCGAAGGCCAGACATACCAACAATTAAAGGGAACGGCCATGGGTACCAGGATGGCCCCCTCGTGCGCCAACCTATTTATGGGTCGCTTAGAGGAAGCCTTCATGGTTACCCAGGCCTGCCAATCCAAAGTTTGGTACAGATTTATTGATGACATCTTCATGATCTGGACTCACAGTGAAGAAGAACTCCAGAATTTCCTCTCCAACCTCAACTCCTTTGGTTCCATCAGATTCACCTCATCCTACTCCAAATCCCATGCCACTTTCCTCGAGGTTGACCTCCATCTGTCCAATGGCCAGCTTCACACATATGTCCACATCAAACCCACCAACAAGCAACAGTACCTCCATTATGACAGCTGCCACTCATTCCATATCAAACAGTCGCTTCCCTACAGCCTAGGTCTTCGTGGCAAACGAATCTACTCCAGTCCTGAATCCCTGAACCATTACACCAACAACCTGAAAACAGCTTTCGCATCCCGCAACTAACCTCCTGACCTGGTACAGAAGCAAATAACCAGAGCTACTTCCTCATCCCCTCAAACCCAGAACCTCCCACAGAAGAACCCCAAAAGTGCCCCACTTGTGACAGGATACTTTCCGGGACTGGATCAGACTCTGTATGTGGCTCTCCAGCAGGGATACGACTTCCTCAAATCCTGCTCTGAAATGAGATCCATCCTTCATGAAATCCTCCCCACTCCACCAAGAATGTCTTTCTGCCATCCATCTAACCTTCGTAGCCTCTTAGTTCATCCCTATGAAATCCCCAAACCACCTTCCCTACCCTCTGGCTCCTACCCTTGTAACTGCCCCTGGTGTAAAACCTGTCCCATGCACCCTCCCACCACCACCTACTCCAGTCCTGTAACACGGAAGGTGTACACGATCAAAGGCAGAGCCACATGTGAAAGCACCCATGTGAATTACCAACTGACCTGCCTACACTGTGAAGCTTGCTATGTGGGAATGACCAGCAACAAACTGTCCATTCGCATGAACGGACACAGGCAGACAGTGTTTGTTGGTAATGAGGATCACCCTGTGGCTAAACATGCCTTGGTGCACGGCCAGCACATCTTGGCACAGTGTTACACTGTCCGGGTTATCTGGATACTTCCCACTGACACCAACCTATCAGAACTCCGGAGATGGGAAGTTGCCCTTCAATATATCCTCTCTTCCCGTTACCCACCAGGCCTCAACCTCCGCTAATTTCAAGTTGCCGCCGCTCATACCTCACCTGTCATTCAACAACATCTTTGCCTCTTTACTTCCACCTCGACTGACATCTCTGCCCAAACTCTTTGCCTTTACAAATGTCTGCTTGTGTCTGTATATGTGCGAATGAATATATGTGTGTGTGCGAGTGTATACCTGTTCCTTTTTCCCCCTAGGGTAAATCTTTCCGCTCCCGGAATTGGAATGACTCCTTACCCTCTCCCTTAAAACCCACATCCTTTCGTCTTTCCCTCTCCTTCCCTCTTTCCTGATGAAGCAACTGTGGGTTGCAAAAGCTTGAAATTTGTGTGCGTTTGTGTTTGTTATTGTCTCTATCAACTTACCAAAGCTTTCATTTGGTAAATTATATGTATTTAACTTTATATCCAAGTCCCCCTCTCTACACACACACACACACACACACACACACACACACACACACCTTGTTTTCAGAATAAAGTTTTTTGGGGCATGGAGTGAGAAGACAGGAAGCATAGTGTACTCACAAGTGAGGCGGCATGGGCAGTTCGAGGCCCTCATTACGTACACGGTCATACACCTCGTCATGATGACGCTTGTGCTCATACCAGTCAACAGGCTTCCCCTGCTGGCAGATGTGAGACCGTATCTTGCAGAAGAGTGGCTCTGCATCATACAGATCTTGGTACTGCTCTGGCTGCAGCTCCAGTACTTCCCCTTCCACACGCACCTGCAACACAGAACACTGCACATGTCAACTCTGCTAGGTAGTGATTGGCACAATTGAGGACTTGATGGAACTCTGTTTTAAGAAGCAAAAGGAACTGAATACACATCTCAGAACTTTCATGAGTTCAGCCTTGCTGCCAAGGCAACATATGCTTCAGTCAGACAGCAGGCTGTACTTGTAAGGTTCTTGGTTCTCAGGTATGTATCTGACATGCCTGCATCCATAAGGCCAGATTTAATGTCATATGCAGAACCTCTAAGGAATAAAGTTTTATGTACTTGAAGCAAAGTAACATCCATTCTTGAAAATAGTTTTTCAGATAACATTTTACATTTTTAAAAATTTAAAAACATTAAAAAAGGTGTTTTGGATTAGTAGGCATTTTCATGTGATTTGTCCTGCTGAAGAGCACTTTTTATTGCCTCACCTTATCATTCCTGCTTGAACTCATTATGGAGACAATCTACTAAAACTGCATAATATGAGTTGTCATTGTTTTACTTTCTACAGATGATGCTTTGCACATCCCAAGAAACATCTGCCACTAGCCTTCCTTCCATTGTAAATAGTTTCTTCTGTTTTGGTGCATATCCATGTTTGCAAACCAATTGGTTTGACTGTAGTTTTGCACCTAGTATGTGACAATAGATGCATCTTTCACAATGTCAGACAGTCTTCAGATACCACTTCAATTTTTTCATACATGATTTTGGAATGGCTTTCAAATTTTTTTCTTATCAGAATTATGCATTCATCTTTTTTATATGCAGAACTTCATTCAAGGTATATTCGTACTGAATGTTTGCAATGTTAAGAATTTTTAATGCAGTGGCTTTGTGAGGTAGGTCTCAAGACAGAAAAAATAACCCACTAGACAATAGAGTTAGAGAGGGACATCAGGTGCCATCATATGTCTGGAAAAGATAGGTTGTTGACCTATAACTCAGGGATAATGTGCAATGGACAGGCCTCCAGATAAGATGATTTGTCACTTAACAGGATGTGGTGCTTCTGTGAGTTAAACTAAATTTTATACAGGAATGCTTACAAAAGGAACTTATATAGTAAATGTATTTTAGCATGGGAAAGGGGGGTGTTACACAACAGTGACCAAAGTTGCTTTTGAATAATTATATTGGTGTGATGAATAATATGAGCTTGCTAATAAGATATAATGATGAATTATATCTTAACTCAACTCATTCAGGAACATTACTGCTAACTCTAGATATCGGATCCAGCTCTCGTCATAGCTATAGGATTGTTACAGTAGTTGCCTGCTGACTTGTATGTGGCTGCTTAGCATCAGTGCATCATCCACCAACTGCCTATTAATGAAAAGCTCTATGCACTGAAATTAAAGTCCACTGCCAATATTCTATTTGTCTCAAAGTAATTACAAACACCCATTACAGTGATTCTGAGATGATTATTAATGTAATGGACATATTAGTATTTCATTTTAATCCAAGTATATGATGGGAAAATGTCAGTTGTTTCAGAATAATTTTTGTAATGAACATCTGAAAGCAATTTAGATGTGATTAAAAAAACATTTTGTGCAAATAAGAACAATTATAATGTACTTTAATAACATTCCTGCATCTGGAGAAACTAATCCTTTCATTAGTTATTGATTGGAAATGCTGCACTCAGCTTTAATTTTTATAACTGATAAATGTACAGTATGTAATATATATCATTTTAACAGGTTAGAAAGTATGGTATCAACACTTGATCATCTCATGTAAAGTAAATTCCTGATCTAAAATTAACAGTAAAACTATGCACTCCATCTTCTATCATGATGCTATAGATTTTTAGCCTTAACTCTCAGAAGCAACTTACTTCTGTCATACGCTGCAGCACTTGTTCTACTATTATTAATGACAAGTAAAAGACACTCACATATAGCTTTCAGCCACAGCCTTCACCTGTAAAAGAGGCGCGCACACACACACACACACACACACACACACACACACACACACACACTGAAACACAAGCACACCTCGTGCCTACACGACCACCAACTCCTGCATCCCGACCCGCAATGCCATTCCAGTCCGAGATGCTGGAGTTGGTGGTCATGTTTACATGACATGTGCTTCCTAACCTGTACTTACCATCCCAAAATCTCAGCAGTCTCTTCAAGTCCATCTCTGTGTTTTACTGGTGAAGGCTGTGGCCAAAAGCTATAAGTGCCTTTTAATTGTGCCTGTCTGCAACTTGATGTTTCTTCATTATGGTAATTAGGAATCTGTCTTTTTCCTACTGTGTTGGTATTCATACCTGGAGTTTCCATGTTTGTTATTAATGACATTTATTCATTAATAAACAGATTTACATGATGACACTTCATCCTAATGATTTTCCCTTAACTAGATTTATACCTGGATGGCAATTCACTTTTTAAATAAAGATATTTTCTTATTGCACAATACTATGCAACATACACTATATATATATATATATATATATATATATATATATATATATATATATATATATATATATATATATATATATATATATATATATATATATATATGATATGGTTATAATAGAGGGAAACATTCCACGTAGGAAAAATATATCTAAAAACAAAGATGATGTGACTTACCAAATGGAAGTGCTGCCAGGTCGACAGACACACAAACGAACGCAAACATACACACAAAATTCAAGCTTTCGCAACAAACTGTTGCCTCATCAGGAAAGAGGGAAGGAGAGGGAAAGACGAAAGGATGTGGGTTTTAAGGGAGAGGGTAAGGAGTCATTCCAATCCCAGGAGCGGAAAGACTTACCTTAGGGGGAAAAAAAGGACGGGTTACACTCGCACACACACACATATCCATCCACACATATACAGACACAAGCAGACATATTTAAAGACCTTTTTTCCCCCTAAGGTAAGTCTTTCCGCTCCCGGGATTGGAATGACTCCTTACCCTCTCCCTTAAAACCCACATCCTTTCGTCTTTCCCTCTCCTTCCCTCTTTCCTGATGAGGCAACAGTTTGTTGTGAAAGCTTGAATTTTATGTGTATGATTGTGTTCGTTTGTGTGTCTGTCGACCTGCCAGCACTTTCATTTGGTAAGTCACATCATCTTTGTTTTTATATATATATATATATATATATATATATATATATGAGCAACACCAGTAATTTTAAGAAAGTTGCCAGCAAAACCTGCATGTGGAATTGAAAGTTTGAACAAAATCATTACAAGAACCACACTTACCAAAACTCACAGTGAATAACAAAATTTGACCACTATATTGTAAATAGTAATTTTGAAAATGAAGTCTCCAGCGGTAGAAGGTGGTGTAAGAGAGTATGTGTACATGTCAGCTACATGGTGTTTTATGGAAGAAATCAGAATACATAGACATTTGCTGATACTATTTACTCCATGAACGGTGTTTTCCAAAGAGTGAGGAATCCCAATGTGTCAAAGATTGTAAGCAAGTGAGGTGACTCAGTGGTTAAACCGTATGTAATACATTCAGGAAGACTGGGCTTTATTTCCTTGTTACAAGATTTAAGTTTTCCATTGTTTCCCTAAATTGCTTAAGCCATATGTCAGGATCTCTCAATTTTCTTCTCTGTACTTTCCCAATCCGATCTTGTGCTTTGAGGCCCTAACAGACTTGTCATTGATGGACCTGTGAACTGTAATTTACTTTCTTCTGGAGAATCTGGGTACACTCTGCTGATGGCTTTATAATGTTTCTGTATAAACTGTGAAGATAAGACCCAATTACTACATCATATATGGGGCAAATAGTCAGTTATTACTTTCACATTTCATCAGTTGGTGGAATGGATAGGCCACCAACGTGTTCCCTAGATAGCACTTGGTAAGCATGTATTGAGCTTAGAGGCAACAGGTTGGACAAAGTCTTGTGTACTTGTACAATTGCAGTCATGTGTTGCTTTTAAGAGGCTAAAAGACATTCTAATAATGTTGGTCAGCTTATTAAGGGTCAGCCTTCAATCCAAGATGCTCTACACTGCCAATGTGACTAAATCCTCTCCTCCTGTATACTGATGATCTCTGTTTCCTAACCTGTACTTACCCTCCCAAAATCTCAGAAGTCTCTTCAAGTCCATCTCATTCAGGTTACCTCCTGGTACAACCACTGGGTATTCAAGATCAACTCTTCCCAGATCCAGGTAATGATTAGAGGACAAACTGCCCATAACTTATGCCTCAATATCTTCCACTTCATCATTTACACCTGTTATGTCCACTTAACCAAAACATTAAAATATCTCAAAGTAGCTCTCAACCAGAAACTATCATGGAAGACCATCTACTAAACATACAACAGAATACCCAAAATTTACTAAAACTTCTAACCAGCTGAACGTAGGGTTTGCATCCCTCACATATACTACACACCTTCAAGACCTTTATCTGACATATTAATTAAGCTATATCACCAGGACTTCCATGGAACCTAAATTCTATAATTCACTGTAAATTCTGGAATGGCATGCACCGAGCCTCACCTTTATATCCACCTTCTGTACCCCACCCAAATCCTGTATGAACCTATACATTCTCCGCTCTGCTATCACACATTGGACTTCTGCATATTTCCTGCACTTCCAGTTTATTTGACATCAACCACTCAATCATTTCTCCTCCAATTGCCAACCCTCATACTCTGCCACACTTTCATTGGCACATCCCTGCCAACATTATGCATCATGCACACTGTCCACATCTTATTGCAATGAAACATCTCCCAACTTAACCACTAAATCTGCCCAGGGACCTACCCATCCTTCCAGCTCCATCAGAATACTCTTTTTCCTCTTCTTATCCACACTGTCCTCCCCCCCCCCCCCCCCCCCCCCCCTCCCTCTCCACGCCCAGCAGTTTTATCCAAAGTCATCATCCCTCTGGCAACGAATGCCGCAGGTTTCGAATCTGCGCCAGATGGCATGGAACTTGATCACAACTAGAGGTCTCTGGTCTCTGCAGCAGTCGTGTCATATGCTGTGGCTGCGCGCACTCCTGGCCCCAAATATAACGTGAGGGCACCATTGTGGAGCACATGATATGCGATCCCAGTGGCCAATAGCGACATACCCTGTCGTGTATTTAGGGAGCTGCCTCTCACTCAGCGAGGCAGTCTGGTATACGCGTTGAGTTGGTTGATATCTCGCTGACAGACATCGTGTTTATGTTGAGTGTGCTTACTCCCCGTTTACAAGTGGACATTGTTTTGATTCCGTGAGGTTACCTCTTGTGACCCCATTGCTTAATACTTTGTTGTTGATCTTTGTTTCTTGCTTGGTTGTCCGTCATCGTGCTTGTCCTTCCATTCCTGTTCATCTGTCTTGTTTGTTCGCAGGCCGCTCCCACTCGGTCCCGCCACATTTTCATTAGCGGCAACTCCGTGACCGTTCCTGTCACGGTTATAACATTCCCCATTTTTTCCATCCTACATCCTTAAAAAATAAATAATAATAGTAGTAGTAATAAAGAATAGGCCTCTGGTATGTTCTGCCAGTCGTAAAAGGTGACGAAAAGAACAAACCACTAATAGGGCTAACCCCCCTTTTAGTGTGATTAGTTGGTTCAGGACAGAACTAAAGAAGCCTCAGACAAGTGCCGTCATGGTCGGGGACGACCCTTGAACCCTATGCCCGCCCACAATGGTAACGACACTGCAAGCCAAGTGGAAAATGTTTTAAATCCAAATAGAGGTGTTTTGCAGGATATGCTTCCTGCAACCACCCTAGAAGGAAAACAAAGACAGAGGATGAGATGGTCAGATGAAGTTAATCGACACCTCATGTTCTGTTATTACCAAGCAACAAACCTAGGAACCAACACAACTGTGAGGGACGGGAAAAACCCACCGTGGTACAACAACAAAGTTAGGAAACTACTGCGAAAGCAAAGAGAGATCCACTCCAAGTTTAAACGCAGCCAAAACCTCTCAGACAAACAGAAGCTAAACGATGTCAAAGTTAGCGTAAGGAGGGCTATGCGTGAAGCGTTCATTGAATTCGAAAGTAAAATTCTATGTACCGACTTGACAGAAAATCCTAGGAAGTTCTGGTCTTACGTTAAATCAGTAAGTGCCTCGAAACAGCATATCCAGACACTACGGGATGATGATGGCATTGAAACAGAGGATGACACGCGTAAAGCTGAAATACTAAACACCTTTTTCCAAAGCTGTTTCACAGAGGAAGACCGCACTGCAGTTCCTTCTCTAAATCCTCGCACAAACGAAAAAATGGCTGACATCGAAATAAGTGTCCAAGGAATAGAAAAGCAACTGGAATCACTCAATAGAGGAAAGTCCACTGGACCTGATGGGATACCAATTCGATTCTACACAGAGTACGCGAAAGAACTTGCCCCCCTTCTAACAGCCGTGTACCGCAAGTCTCTAGAGGAACGGAGGGTTCCAAATGATTGGAAAAGAGCACAGATAGTCCCAGTCTTCAAGAAGGGTCGTCGAGCAGATGCGCAAAACTATAGACCTATATCTCTTACGTCGATCTCTTGTAGAATTTTAGAACATGTTTTTTGCTCGCGTATCATGTCATTTCTGGAAACCCAGAATCTACTATGTAGGAATCAACATGGATTCCGGAAACAGCGATCGTGTGAGACCCAACTCGCCTTATTTGTTCATGAGACCCAAAAAATATTAGATACAGGCTCCCAGGTAGATGCTATTTTTTTTGACTTCCGGAAGGCGTTCGATACAGTTCCGCACTGTCGCCTGATAAACAAAGTAAGAGCCTACGGAATATCAGACCAGCTGTGTGGCTGGATTGAAGAGTTTTTAGCAAACAGAACACAGCATGTTGTTATCAATGGAGAGACGTCTACAGACGTTAAAGTAACCTCTGGCGTGCCATAGGGGAGTGTTATGGGACCATTGCTTTTCACAATATATATAAATGACTTAGTAGATAGTGTCGGAAGTTCCATGCGGCTTTTCGCGGATGATGCTGTAGTATACAGAGAAGTTGCTGCATTAGAAAATTGTAGCGAAATACAGGAAGATCTGCATCGGATAGGCACTTGGTGCAGGGAGTGGCAACTGACCCTTAACATAGACAAATGTAATGTATTGCGAATACATAGAAAGAAGGATCCTTTATTGTATGATTATATGATAGCGGAACAAACACTGGTAGCAGTTACTTCTGTAAAATATCTGGGAGTATGCGTACGGAACGATTTGAAGTGGAATGATCATATAAAATTAATTGTTGGTAAGGCGGGTACCAGGTTGAGATTCATTGGGAGAGTGCTTAGAAAATGTAGCCCATCAACAAAGGAGGTGGCTTACAAAACACTCGTTCGACCTATACTTGAGTATTGCTCATCAGTGTGGGATCCGTACCAGGTCAGGTTGACGGAGGAGATAGAGAAGATCCAAAGAAGAGCGGCGCGTTTCGTCACCGGGTTATCTGGTAACCGTGATAGCGTTACGGAGATGTTTAATAAACTCAAGTGGCAGACTCTGCAAGAGAGGCGCTCTGCATCGCGTTGTAGCTTGCTCGCCAGGTTTCGAGAGGGTGCGTTTCTGGATGAGGTATCGAATATATTGCTTCCTCCTACTTATACCTCCCGAGGAGATCACGAATGTAAAATTAGAGAGATTAGAGCGCGCACGGAGGCTTTCAGGCAGTCGTTCTTCCCGCGAACCATACGCGACTGGAACAGGAAAGGGAGGTAATGACAGTGGCACGTAAAGTGCCCTCCGCCACACACCGTTGGGTGGCTTGCGGAGTATCAATGTAGATGTAGATGTAGATGTAGATACAGATCACAAGTATACACAACATTTATTACCAGATACCCAGAATTAAAACTTTTAACAGAACAATGACTATCTGATCAGATCTGTGTAATAATCAAAAATAACAGGATACCCCAGTCAGATTTAGAAAACTTCAAACAACAAGTACAACAAATACTGGAACAAAATATGTGCGATCAGAAGAAGAAGAAAATACAGTAATGGACTCAAACATCCCAGAACAAAGAAACAAAGAACAACACGCATCAATTAAACAATCAGAGGAAAACGAAATCTTAACACAGCCACCAGAACAAGCACAAATAGAACACGAAGTGACACACATGTTAGATATAGAAGAAAAATTTCAGCTGACATATATAGAATACAAAGACACAAATACAGACATTAGACCATTCTTGCATAGACCGCCAAATAACCCACAAGTCGAAACAACAATAAAAACTATCAACACAATCATACACACCAAAATAAATGAAAACACAACTATGGAAGAGGTACAACTATTGGTTTATATAGGAGCACTCACTACACTAAATATACACACTAGGCAGAGATCAGAACCAACCAACACTCAGAAGAAACCTACAAAACCAGCATGGCAACACAGGCTACAGATCAGAATAGAAAAACTGAGAAAAGACATCGGACAATTTATAAGAAATGAAATGTCAGAAAAAAAACGAAAAAGGTTAGGTAAAATCTCACAACAAGAAGCGATAGAGCAATTAGATGAAAAGAAGCAGAAATTACAAGCATTGGCCAAACAACTTAGAAGATACAAAAAAAGTGAAAATATAAGGAAACAAAACCAAACATTCAACACAAACCAAAAGAAATTTTACCAGACAATAGATAACACACACATTAAAATAGACAATCCACCAAACATAACAGACATGGAACACTTCTGGAGCAACATTTGGTCAAACCCGGTACAACATAACAGGCATGCATGGTGGATACAAGCAGAAACAGACACATACAAGATGATACCACAAATGCCTGAAGTGATAATTTTGCAACATGAAGTCACCCAAGCAATTAATTCTACTCACAATTGGAAAGCCCCTGGAAAAGATAAAATAGCAAATTTCTGGCTAAAGAAGTTCACCTCAACACATTCACATCTAACTAAATTATTTAACAGTTACATTGCAGACCCATACACATTCCCTGATACACTTACACATGGAATAACTTATCTGAAACCTAAAGATCAAGCAGACACAGCAAACCCAGCTAAATATCGCCCCATAACATGCCTACCAACAATATACAAAATATTAACTTCAGTCATTACACAGAAATTAATGACACATACAACACAGAACAAAATTATAAATGAAGAACAAAAATGCTGCTCCAAAGGAGCACGAGGATGTAAAGAGCAACTGATAATAGATGCAGAGGTGACATATCAAGCTAAAACTAAACAAAGGTCGCTACACTAGGCATACATTGATTACCGAAAAGCATTTGATAGTGTACCCCACTCATGGTTACTACAAATATTGGAAATATACAAAGTAGATCCTAAATTGATACAGTTCCTAAACATAGTAATGAAAAATTGGAAAACCACACTTAATAGCCAAACAAATTCAAATATCACATCACAGGCAATACAGATTAAGCGTGGAATATACCAAGGAGACTCATTAAGTCCTTTCGGGTTCTGCCTTGCTCTGAACCCACTATCCAACATGCTAAATAATACAAATTATGGATACAATATTACTGGAACATACCCACACAAAATCACACATTTTCTATACATGGATGATCTAAAACTACTGGCAGTAACAAATCAACAACTCATCCAATTACTAAAGATAACAGAAGTATTCAGCAATGATATAAATATGGCTTTTGGAACAGACAAATGTAAGAAAAATAGCATAGTCAAGGGAAAACACACTAAACAAGAAGATTACATATTGGATAACTACAATGACTGCATAGAAGTGATGGAAAAAACAGATGCATATAAATATCTAAGATACAGACAAAAAATAGGAATAGATAATACAAATATTAAAGAAGAACTAAAAGAAAAATATAGACAAAGACTAACAAAAATACTGAAAACAGAATTGACAGCAAGAAACAAGACAAAAGCTATAAATACTTACGCTATACCAATATTGACCTGCTCATTTGGAGTAGTGAAATGGAGTAACACAGACCTAGAAGCACTCAATACACTTACACGATCACAATGCCACAAATATAGAATACATCACATACATTCGGCACCAGAAAGATTCACATTAAGCAGAAAGGAAGGAGGAAGGGGATTTATCGACATAAAAAACCTACATTATGGACAGGTAGACAATTTAAGAAAATTCTTCCTAGAATGAGCAGAAACTAGCAAAATACACAAAGCAATCACTCATATAAATACATCGGCTACACCACTGCAATTTCATAACCATTTCTACAACCCTTTAGATCACATAACATCAACAGATACGAAGAAAGTAAATTGGAAAAAGAAAACACTACATGGCAAGCACCCGTATCATCTAACACAGCCACACATTGATCAAGACGCATCCAACACATGGCTAAGAAAAGGCGATATATACAGTGAGACAGAAGGATTCATGATTGCAATACAGGATCAAACAATAAACACCAGATATTACAGCAGGCATATTATTAAAGATCCCAATACCACAACAGATAAATGCAGACTTTGCAAACAACAAATAGAAACAGTAGACCACATCACAAGCGAATGTACAATACTAGCAAATACAGAATACCCCAGAAGACATGACAATGTAGCAAAAATAATACATCAACAGCTTTCCTTACAACATAAACTTATAAAACAACACATTCCCACATACAAGTATGCACCACAAAATGTACTGGAGAAAGATGAATACAAATTATACTGGAACAGAACCATTATAACAGATAAAACAACACCACGTAACAAACCTGACATCATACTCACCAATAAAAAGAAGAAATTAACACAACTAATCGAAATATCCATACCCAATACAACAAATATACAAAAGAAAACAGGAGAAAAAATTGAAAAATACATCCAACTGGCTGAGGAAGTCAAGGACATGTGGCATCAGGATAAAGTTGACATTATACCAATTATACTATCAACTACAGGAGTCATACCACACAATATCCACCAGTACATCAATGCAATACAGCTACATCCAAACTTATATATACAACTACAGAAATCCGTAATTATTGATACATGTTCAATTACCCGAAAGTTCTTAAATGCAATATAACATATACCGTACAGTTAAAAGGGAGTGACACTTGATCAAGGTCTGCGTCACTTTCCATTTTTAACCAGACTTAACATCTGAGAAAGTAAAGAAATAATAATAATAATAATAATAATAATAATAATAATAACCATTATCATCAGTTTTCTGCTTATTAGCAGGTTTCTCGTGTTTCCATTTCCTGCGATCCATTGTTTCCTTCTTAACGTTGCTCTACGTGCTGCCATCCATCACATCATACAGGATCTGAAAACTCTTCCTCCCTCAGCTCCTCTTCCCTCCCACATATCCCTCAAAGACTGTTACTCGTTATATGACTAATACAATTTATTTTCATTCTTTATATTGCATTCATTAATTGTCTTTGTTCCCTCACTCTTCTGAGTATCTCTTCATTTTTCACTTTATCGATTCAACTTGTTCTTCTCATTCTTCGCCATGTCCACATCTCAAGAGCTTCCTTCCTCAGTGTCTGTGTTTCGGCATTATGCAGGAGGACACTCCATACAAAACATTTTTATTAGTCTTTTCCTCAAATCGTTTTGTATATTGTTGCAGAAAATTTTCCTTTTCTTACAGAATGTCTCCATCGCCAATTCTATCCTAGTTTTAATTTTTGTGCTGCTCTTCTAGTTGATTTCAATCCTGCTACATAGGTATTTAAAGCTTTGCAGATATTCTGTTATTTCTCTGTTCAGCAAAGTAGTCCAAAATAGTCTCTCCCAAAAACCCTCATCGCTTACCGTTCACTTCCAAAACACAGAACTGCTTTTATGTTTCCAAAAAGCTACAAGCAAGTCACTGCTATAAAAGTCGTGTAACTTAACATGTTTTAGTGTTGTAAATAATTATGTTCTTTTAAAATATCTCTGGGTGAAAAACAAATGTATTAAAGCGGACAGCATTTAACCTCACCCCCATCCCCCACATCTCCTGCTTGGGGAACAAGGTTAAAATGACAGTAAATGGTAGAGAGAGAGAGAGAGAGAGAGAGAGAGAGAGAGAGAGAAAGTTCATTTTATGATAAAGTCCATCTGGCTGGCACACTGTTAGGTGGACTGCAGAGTGATGTTGAGAGATTATGCTGATGAGATATGATCAACTCATTTGCCAGAGATACAGACACCCATCAGGAGGAATCTTGTGCCGATAATCTGGGGTACTGTCAAAAGCAGAAGGCAAGAGGGAACTTATTATGATCCTGAAGAGCCCACCAACAGGGAATGCTGGGGAAGGATGGTGTCAGTTAAAGACTATGAAACAATTCCAAATGGGCTGGGTGACCCACTGTAGTGCCTGCATGGAAAATTTTGGATCTAACAAATCTCTAAAGCAGACGCATCCTGCTCACTCGTGTGTAAAGCAGCTTGCTTTCTTCATACATGACAACTTGCAAAAAAGTGATGCAGCTGAACACACACACTGATGAACACTACCCACTGTGAGATGGAATGCCATTTTACAGTGGCTATTTGTGTGCTACTGTCGTTGGCATTTATGGGAGGTGGGTGAAGGACAGTGAACCAACGAGTAGATGATAAGATGTTGGACATCCACACCTTATCATTGAGTGTGTAAATCAGAGGCTTGCCCACTCTGTAACACCGTATGGGTTGTGTCATGCGACAGATCTGAAGACAGAGTAGAATGGTGGTGCAGGCACATCTGTTTCAGAGCACACCATTCAGTGTACATTGTGGAATATGGGGCTCCACGGCAAATGACCCCTATGTGTTGCCATGTTGACCCAATGACATCATAAGTTGCGATTCAGGTAGGCGTGGGATTGTCAAGATTAGAGCGTGGATCAATGATAATGTGCCACCTAATCAGATGAATTGCGTTTCTTGCTTCATTAGGTTAGTGGCTGTGTTTGGATATGCAAGCATCCATGGGAGCTGTGGTAGCAACGGAATGCACCATAAGAGCATTATTGTTGAGCATGTGCATCCCTTCATGCTTTGCATCTTCCCTGATGGCGATAGCACTGTTCCAGCAGGATAACTGTGTGTGTGTAATAGACCTGAATCACCCTCCAGTGGTTTGAGGAGCATAATAGTGAACTCACGTTGATGCGTTGGCCACCAAATTCACGTGATCTGAATCAGATGGAACACATCTGGGACAACAGCTCTGTGTCTACAGACCACCAGCTCGTAATTTATGGTATTTGAGTGATCTGTCCATAGGCATCTGGTGACACGCATCTCCGGAACCAAACCAAGGACTCGCTGAATTGATGCCATGCAGACTCGTTGCTGCATTGCGTCCCAGATGTTGACCAACACTTTGTTAAGCAAGTAGCCAGAATGTTTTGGGTCATCAGAGTGGATTTCTTTTCTTAGCTTTCGAAAGACGTTCGATGCTATACCACGTTGTTGGGTGCGTCCCTTCCCGCCAGAGGTTCGAGTCCTCCCTCGGCCATGGGTATAAGTGTTGTCCTTAGCGTTAAGTTAGTTTAAGTAGTGGGTAAGTCTAGGGACCAATGACCTCAGCAGTTTGGTCCCTTAGGAATTACAACACACACACACACACACACACACACACACACACACACACACACACACCACGTTGTTGGCTATTAACCAAGACACTGCCATATGGAGTATCTTCACAGATATGGAACTGGCTTGATGAATTTTTGAATGTAGCAGTGGACGGCGAATGTTCAACGCAAACGAAAGTAACACTTGGCATGTCCCAAGGAAGAGTAAAAGGACAACTAATATTATCAGTACACATAAACAATTTAACAGGTAGGATCAACAGCACTATCGTGTTGTTCGCTGACAGTGCCGTCGTCTGCGGGAAAGTATCGGCGTGGGGCCACAGTAAGGAATGCAGAAACACACTGACAATATTTCCGCTTGGTATAATGAATGGAACCTCTCCTCAAATGTGGATAACTGATAGATAATGTCTATAAGAAAGAGAAAGAACCCTAGAGTGTCCGGTTACAAGGTTAGCGCAATACTAAGATGCGGTATGGAATGGGACACATAAAATAAGCATTAGAAAATGCGAATGGAAGGCTTAGATTTGTTGGACATGTTCTGGGAAAGCACAGTGCACATGCAAAGGAAGTCACAATATGCTAGCTCTAGAGTAGTACTCCAGTGTTTGGATAATAGCAGATATCTATGCCTAGATCACGCAGTTCCTGTGAATTACGGGAGGGTGGTTTTCAGATGTGGAACTGGCGCCAGTAGCGTTCCAGCTGTGTTCAATTGGGTTCATATTAGACCAATTCGCTAGCTAAGACATCAACATGAGTTCACCGTCATGCTTCTCAAACTCCGTAGCATGTTTCTGGCCTTGTGAGAAGACAGTTATCCTGCTCAAAGATGCCATCGTCATCGAGAAAGACATGAAGCATGAAGGAATGCAAGTGGTTCTAACAATGCTCACCTAGTCCACAGTCTATTACTACCACAGGTCCTACTGGAGTCCGGTTGACTGTCTGCCATAGCATAATACTGCACCCACTGGCCTGCGTTCATGGCTGTATGTAGCTGGCTGCTGTGGCCGAGAGGTTCTAGGCGCTTCAGTTCGGAATCGCGCTGCTGCTACGGTTGAAGGTTCGAATCCTGCCTCGGGCATGGATGTGTGTGATGTTCTTTAGGTTAGTTAGGTTTAAGTAGTTCTAAGTCATGGGGACTGATGACCTCAGATGATAAGTCCCATAGTGCTTAGAGCCATTTGAACCATGGCTGTATGTATGTATGTTTCGATTCCCTGTTCTTTTGGATGGGGGCGTATTCGCACATCGGCCTGATGTCACAAGAAACATTTGCACTGATCCACGGTCAATCTTGATCGCGCGCCCATAGCAAGCGTAACTCTTAATGTCGTTAGGTCAGTGTGGGAGCACGTAGGTTCGTCTGCTGTGGAGACCCATGTCCAACAATGTGCGCTGGACGGTGTTCTCCAAAATACGAGTACTTGCGTCCGCTCGAGCAATCAATGCATCTTGCCTTGAGGTCTCTCACAGATCGCCGCTTGCTCTGATTTGTAGAGTGACGAGGCGCGACCGTCCAAAACCTCGTCGCCCACACGTGGTTTCACTGTCTTAGAACTGCTTTCCACAGATTATCACGACTGTACCATGTGAACAGCCTACCGGATTCACGGTTTCCGAGATGCTCGTCCCCAGGTGCTGAACCATAAGTACCTGCATTTTGTCCAAGTCGATTATATCAATGGAATTCTCCATTTGCGACCCGTGTCCACTGGAATCATTCCCCATTTATCTCCACTCCGCTGGTATACTTTCCTTATCGCGTCACGCGACCGCAACACCACCAGTCAACATTCAGTCTCGCGGTTGGAAGTGGTCAGAATATATTGGTTCATCAGTGTATGTACGAGGGGCGTTCAGTAACTAATGCAACACTTTTTTTCTGGCCCAATTTCGGTTGAAAAAATGCGGAATTTGTTGTGGGACATCGTAGAATATTCCAGCTTCAGCCCCTATAGTTTTATGAAGATCCAACCGGGAGCAGAGTAACCTTTAAAGTGGCGCCTGTAACGGAGGTGCGTTCCAAGTAGAGAGCCTTCATGGAGTTTATTCTGCCGAAAAACCAGAGCATCGCATATAATCATATGCGCGTGCAGTGAACAAAAGCATGATGAGTCGTTGGGCGCCGGCCGGAGTGGCCGTGCGGTTCTAGGCGCTGCAGTCTGGAGCCGAGAGACCGCTACGGTCGCAGGTTCGAATCCTGCCTCGGGCATGGATGTGTGTGATGTCCTTAGGTTAGTTAGGTTTAATTAGTTCTAAGTTCTAGGCGACTGATGACCTCAGAAGTTAAGTCGCATAGTGCTCAGAGCCATTTGAACCATTTGAACCAGTCATTGGGCGAAGTGTCTTATCATCGCAACAAGATCGCGCGACCCTGTCCGATCTCCCCACGTGCCTGCCGGCCCCACACAGCAGTACTATCCTCAGGAAACTGAAGAAACGACTCCAGCGTGTTCGTCGCCACAAAAATACAAACGACCTTCTCTTATCCTTGACAACGCAAGGGTTCACACAAGTCTGTGCACCTCCGAGGAGCTCACAAAACTTCATTGGAATGTTGTTCCTCATCCACCCTACAAGCCCGTAGCTCTCACCTTCCGACATCCACCTGTTTGGCCCAATGCGGGATGCACTCCGCAGGAAGCAGCACTTGGATGATGGGGAAGTTACTGATACAGATAGCAGATGTTGGCTCCGACGTCGACAAGTAGGGTGGTACCACGAGGGCATACAGACTCTCCCAGAAAGGTGGCGTAAGGCTCTTCGCATTGAACGGAGATTATGTTGACAAATAAGGTTTTGTAGCCAAACGAGCGAGGAACAATTTGGTGTACTGGAATCCTGAATTAAACCAACCTGCTTTCAGAAAAAAAGGTTTTGCATTACTCATTGACTGCCCGTCGTACATAGCTCGACTATAATTCTGCCAGTGAGTGTACCTTGCCAATTATGATAAATATTTTATATAAGAGGCACCAGTGCACGGATGACGATTTTAATCTCAAAATCACTATGATCTAATTGGGTTTTATGTTCTAACACTCCCATACTGAGTTTCATAATATTCAGCTTCTGGACTAGTTTCTTCGTCAGCAAGAATTTCTATTAGAACGTGGCTGTCGTGATCGAGGTCTCGCTACGTGTATTCTCGATGGGCCGCCGCTAACAAGCGGAAATGTTACGTAAAAGAACGGCTGTGTCTTGCCAGTAGCTAGTCGTCTCATGGGCGGCTACACAGCCCCGCGATCGTAGGCGTCGGGTTACCACGCCGTCACCGGTGTTCTTATGTCAATGTCCTCTTCTTTGTCCTCGACATTCGCTACGTAGTCTCTCAAGGAAAATATTTGCGTTCGAAAGAAATGAAATTTTGATTACAGAATCATTACTGAACTCTCATTGTGCTGATGAAACTTTTGCAAGACTCTGCAAACGTGCTCTAGATGTCGCTGCAGATGTCTTTGTAGAAGTCAACCCAATGCAGGTATCTTAACTATAAATGCAAGTGATGACTTTCAATAAAATGCACAAAGCAATATGAATCACTACAGAATGCCCAGTGAAGACAAGCGAGTTGATCATATATCGTAACAGCACATTCTGTAGTATCAATTTTGATCGACACGTCAGTGACAGTTTTGAAATAGTTCACAGGTTCACCAACATCGTAGCCGGCGTTCTGCCACGCGTGACGAAGCATTGGTACCACAGATAACTGTAAATGACAGAATGTACCCGGTGATCAAAAAGTCAGTATAAATTTGAAAACTTAATAAACCACGGAATAATTTAGATAGAGAGGTATAAATTGACACACATGCTTGGAATGACATGGGGTTTTATTAGAACCAAAAAAAAAGTATTGCTAGACGCGTGAAAGATCTCTTGCGCGCGTCGTTTGGTGATGATCGTGTGCTCAGCCCCCACTTTCGTCATGCTTGGCCCCCCAGGTCCCCAGACCTCAGTCCGTGCCATTATTGGCTTTGGGGTTACCTGAAGTCGCAAGTGTATCGTGATCGACAGACATCTCTAGGGATGCTGAAAGACAACATCCGACGCCAATGCCTCACCGTAACTCCGGACATGCTTTACAGTGCTGTTCGCAACATTATTCCTCGACTACAGCTATTGTTGAGGAATGATGGTGGACATATTGAGCATTTCCTGTAAAGAACATCATCTTTGCTTTGTCTTACTTTGTTATGCTAACTATTGCTGTTCTGATCAGATGAAGCGCCATCTGTCGGACATTTTGTGAACTTTTGTATTTTGTATTTTTTTTTTTTTGTTCTAATAAAACCCCATGTCATTCCAAGCATGTGTGTCAATTTTTACCTCTCTACCTACATTATTCCGTGATTTATTCAGTCTTCTAATTTATACTGACTTTTTGATCACCCGGTATTTTCATGATAATTAAACTATCGTGCAGTTTTGGCTGCTTGTCCCTGGAACGTAGTTTAAGAGAGTCTGTTATTCTTTTGGCGTATATTTTATACTGCGTGAACAAGTACAATTCCAGAGGTTCTACACATTTTTTAGTTTTAGGTGGGATGATTTTTAGAGCTACATCGTTTCCTCCAGAGGCTTCCAAATAGTACTTACTCATTCTTATGTCCACATGAGGAGTCACAAAGTACTAGCGACTTTGTCGGCAAATGTGGATTCAATACTGACAGCAGAAACGTTTTATATATGTGGTGTCTGTTCAGAAGAACAGATTCCCTTCTGATCCTGTATCAGCCACTATTAATCAAGGCACAAAGAAGTTACAGACATTAGCTGCCAGTAGGTATTGATTTAAATTCATGGGAAAGTTGAAAATTTGTGCCGGACCAGGATTCGAACCCGATTATGCTGCTCACACGCAGATGAGCTGATCACTACACCATGCAGACACAACGGTCATCGCAACTGCACGGACTACCCTTGCACGCTCTTGTTCACCCACTACTGATGTAGTGCCCTTGCCCATTATCCTCATCACTCACGGCTTTTCGCCGATTCCCGTAAGAGTTCGAGCTTGGTATGCACCTACACTGAAGCGATCATTAGTTGTCCTGGCCTTGATTATTCAGGGTGATTCACGAAGATATGCAAATATTTCAATATGTTATTCTACAAGTAAAACTAAAGAAAAAAGTTCATATAAACATAGATCCGCACATTGTTTAGTTGCGGAGTTACGGCTAATAAAAGATTTTGCCTGAAATTTAGCAACTTCGCTAATATGGAGCCATCGCAAAACTGAAGGAGGTTAAAGTAAAGCGCGATTTCCATTTATTTTGTTGTTATTGATCTGGTGAATCTAATAAAACATGCCCCATATGTGTATCTGCAGTAGTTTTCCAGAACACCCAGAGAGCAAAGATTGTTACACAAGTAAATTTATTTACTTTCCAGTAAGAATGTAGAAACGTTTATGTCATTGTTGGCAACCGTTTGTGAGTTGTTTTAACATTTATTTTGAATGTATTGTGAAACCGTATGTACACTGTACAACTTCCTTAACATTGAACTTTCTTTTTTTCTGGTTTAACATGAATTCACGTGTGCTATGGTATTAATAAAAGCAGATTATCTGACACATTCATACAGTTTCAGTTTTTCTCCAAAATTAATTTGTCTACAACTTCTGTTGAAAACTTTGTGCAATTGACTGGAATTTAAAAAAGAAATTGGGCCAAGTAGTTGATAAATGAAAAATTTTACGAAATTACGTCTTTGCTTCTCTGGATATTCTGGAAAACTATTGCAGATACACGTTTGGGGCATGTTTTATTAGATTCAACAGCTCAATAACAAGAAAATAAATGGAAATCTTACTTTAACGTCCTACAGTTTTGCGATGGCTTTATATTAGCGAAGTCGCTAAATTTCAGGCAAAAATCTTTTATTAACCTCAACTCCATAACTAAACATTTGTGGACCTATGTTTACATGAACTTCTTTCTTTAGTTTTACTGGTAGAATAACGTATTAAAATATTTTCATATCTTCGTGAATCGCCCTGTATATGTGGTGTCTGTTCTCTCGGACGCGTCCGAACATGTCCATTTGGTTCTTGGAAGCATATATAGAGTTTCAAACCTCCTGGCAGATTGAAACTGTGTGTCGGACCGAGACTCGAATACGGGACCTTTCCCTTTCGTGGGCAAGTGCTCTGCCAACTGAAGTACCCTAGCACGACTCACGACCCGTCCTCACAATTCCACTTACGCCAATACCTCGTCTCCTACCTTCAAAAATTCACAGAAGTTCTGCGCGGCCCCAATATCACAGGTGCAACAAGGGACCTTTAAATGATCCCTGATGTGACTGTGCTGAGAATGTGTTCGAGCTCAAATACTTTCGTTCTTTGACAGGCTTTGGATCTTTAAACTGAACTCCTTCTCCTCCCTGTATGCATTCGCCCAAGGGTACAGAGGTAACTAAATTTTTACGTCTGTCTGTACGCGGGATACTCACGCTTAAGCGACGGCTCGCGACGAATACGTTCCGGATTCGACTCTAGATGATGGACGAAAATTTCATTTCCAGTATTTGATTGTTAAAGGCATGGGAGACGAGATGGTGGCATAAGGTTTCAGATCTCTAGATTTTACATTGGGTTTTTGGCCAGTGGAAGTGCTTAAACTCAGAGAAGTGTTCTTGGAGTCACTCTGCAGCAATTATGGACGTATGGGGTGTCGCATTGTCCTGATGGAATGGCCCAAGTCCGTCGGAATGCACAATGGACATGAATGGATGCACGTAAGGAGACAGGATCTTATCTAGACGTATCAGGGGTCCCATATCACTCCAACTGCACACGCTCCACACCATTACAGAGCCTCCACCAGCTTGACCAGTCCCCTGCTGACATGCAGGGTCCATGGATTCATGAGGTTTCCTCCATAATAGTACACGTCAACCCGCTCGATACAATTTGAAACGAGACTTGTCCGACCAGGCAACATATATTCAGTCATCAACAGTCCAACGTCGGTGTTGACGGATCCAGGCGAGGCGTAAAGCCTTGTGTCGTGCAGTCTTCAAGGGTACACGAGTAGACGTTCGGCTTCGAATGCTTATATCGATGTTTCGTTGAATGGTTCGCATGCTAACTCTTGTTGATGTCCCAGCATTGAAATCTGCATCAATTTGCGGAAGGGTTGCACTTCTGTATCGTTGAACAATTCTCTTCAGCAGTCGTCGATCTCATTCTTGCAGGATCTTTTTCCGGCCGCAGTGATGTAGGGGATTTGATGTTTTACAGGATTCCTGATATTCACGGTACACTCGTGAAATAGTCGTACGGGAAAATCCCCACTTCATCGATACCTCGGAGAGGCTTTGTATCCCATCGCTCGTGCGCCGACTATAACACCACGTTCAAACTCACTCATATCTTGATGACCTGCCATTGTAGGAGCAGTAACCGATCTAACAAGTGTGCCAGACATTTGTTGCCTTATATAGGTGTTGCCGACCGCAGCGCCGTATTCGGCCTTTTTACATATATCTGTATTTGAATGCTCATGCCTATGCCAGTTTCTTTGGCGCTTCTGTGTATTATTTTCAGGAAAAACACTAATCTATTTTGTTAAGATTATTTAGCACGAGATAGGTATTCTGTGTTTTTTGCACCTATATCGAGTTCTTATAGCTGTCCACACATTAGCAACTTTTTCAGAATTAGTCTGTGTTCGTTGTATGGACCTTAAGAACTTTCTTTCCTAGGCAATCGTAATTTTGTGTCTCGTTTCTCGAACGGTTGTGCTCTTTTATGCAAAACTTGGTAGTTAAAACCAGTCACGATACTTGTCTTTATAGGGAACATCGAGTTCTGCCGTAAAGTGCCAAATGTGTGCAGAAAAATCTAAGTTTAGGAAAGAAGGCCAGAGTGACAGATTTTTTTATCTGATAGCGTTATTAATGGGACTTATTAACTGCTGTGAGATTAACATCGTTTGATCGTCATCTTGTTTCTATCTGAAGGAGGTGGCCGAATGAAGTGTTCCCTCAAGGGACTATGAACTGGTTCGAAGGTGTGCAAAATACGGGAGGTTTTTTATTTTTATTTTGCAAGGTCGATAAGATGCTCCTCAAAGAATATTTGTGTTGTTTAGAATAACGAATCTGAAAATACTATGTTGGTATGAGCTGAAATGTAATCGGTACGTGGTGTTCGGCGACCTCCTCTTGTATGCGCAGCTTTCATGTTCGTCTCATGTCGTCAGTTGTTTAATGGCTCCTCATCCTGTTTGTCCTTAAATCTTGATCTTCAAGGTAATTTCGAGAAATACCACCAGAAATATTTTGTTGAAAATTGTTCGTCGGTTTTATTGCTCTTGACTACTTTGTGTATCACCTACACCCAATTTAAAACACTGATAACTGTGTTGCACTATCAATATTGAAATCATGAAAAATATTATTTCAGCCCTTATGTGCTATTTGCGATTTTTAAACCAGTGAAAGTGTTGCTTCTTTACTCACAGATGAATCTCAAGGTATTTTATTTTATGGCTTAAGGCATTTTTCTTGCTTCATGTTAAATTACTGCGAATTTCACTGACACGAAGACAAAAATATGTAGCTGGAAATCGCAGACATGTGTAACAGTTCAAAGAGGGTAACAGTAAGAAAATTTATGACGATTACTTTTTCAGAGGGAAATGTAACAATTAACAGGGTAATTAATTAATTAATTGTCAGGTCCACCTCCGTAGGTGAGTGATCTGTGCAACTGACTGCCACGCGGAGATTTCGGGTTCGATTGCCGGTACTGCCAAGGATTTTTCCTTGGTGGGAAGAATGAAACGGGGTGCACTCAGCCTCGTGAAGCCAGTTGAGGAGCTACTAGGTCACGAAAACCGACAACGGCCGGGAGAGACGTGTGCTGACCCCAAGCCCCTCCGAACCGCATCCGATGACTCCGTTGGCAGGGGATGACACGGCGGTCGGTCGGTACTGAAGGAGCAGCCTGGAGCTGTGGACGGGATTTACGATAGTTGATTGATAATGTACGAACATGAAGCTACATTGGTTTTCTCAGTTATATCTGCCTACCATCTCCAACTCAAATGGTTCAAATAGCTCTGAGCACTATGGAACTTAACATCTGAGGTCATCAGTCCCCTAGAACTTAGAACTACTTAAACCTAACTAACCTAAGGACATCACAAACATCCATGCCCAAGGCAGGATTCGAACCTGCGACCGTAGCGGTCGCGCAGTTCCAGACTGAAGCGCCTAGAACCGCTCGGCCACACTGGCCGGCCTCCAACTCTATAAGCTGAATTAGAAACATGTATCTAACAGCCTGCAGCACCCCACGTTACTGAGATAGGAACGGCGGCGCGCCCTGACACTTGACCACAGAACCATGTACAACGCATGGAGGATGGTCGGAGTTAAACTAAAGACGAACACCTCACTCGATGGCTTCGCAGATGCACTCAATGCGATAATCGGAGGAACCACACTAACACATCTATGTCTGTGGACCGGAGTACCATACTGACATTGTTCGGAAGCAAAGTGTATTTTGCTGCTCATGTTGTGTATTCATGACCTGACAGTATTAATAGTAACCTCAGGTTTTTTTCCAGACGGTACAATTACCTTTGTCGGCCGCTGTGGCCGAGCGGTTCTAGGCGCTTCAGTCCGGAACCGCACTGCTGCTACGGTCGCAGGTTCGAATCCTGCCTCGGGCATGGATGTGTGTGATGTCCTTAGGGTAGTTAGGTTCAACTAGTTCTAAGTCTAGGGGACTGATGACCTCAGATGTTAAGTCCCATTTGAACCAATTACCTTTAATGAAGGTGATCTTAATTCAGAATGTTATAAATATCCGTAATTTGATTTAAATACTCGGAAACGCAAAAGTAGTGTCATAAGACTATAATATCTATGCATTACAAACGGAATGTCATACAAGTACATGTATAAAGCACTTTGTAGGGTTATGAAATGGACTGATCTGACAGAGAATATTGAACATGTAGAAAGAAGAGCAACACGATAGATGACAGGATTGTGTGATCCTTGGAAGAGTGTCACAAAGATGCCGAAAAATCTGAACTGGCGGACAGTTGCAGATAGACTCTAACTATTCCGCGAAAGCATACTTACGAAGTTTGAAGAACAAGTATTAAGTGAAGACGTACAGTGGCTGGACCAAAAATACGGAAACACCGCGAGAAATGCGTGCTTGAAAGTAAATGAATATGCTAGCCAAGCCTACACGTTTGGCTCATGTATTTAACCACGAACGGCGCCTGTGCGATGTCTTCAATACGTACACTATGTGATCCAAAGTATCCAGACACCTGGCTGAAAATAACTTACAAGTTCGTGGAGCCCTCCATCGGTAATGCTGGAATTCAATATGGTGTGGGCCCATCCTTAGCCTTGGTGGCAGCTTCCACTCTCTCAGGTGCTGGAAGGTTTCTTGGGGAATGGCGGCCCACCCTTCAAGGAGTGCTGCACTGAGGATAGGTATCGACGTCGATCGATGAGGCCTGGCACGAAATCGGCGTTCCAAAACATCCCAAAGCGGTTCTATAGAATTCAGGTCAGGACTCTGTGCAGGCCAGTCCATTACAGGGATGTTATTGTCGTGTAACCATTCCGCCACAGGCCGTGCGTTATGAACAGGTGCTCGATCGTGTTGAAAGATACAATCGCCATTCCCGAATTGCTCTTCAACAGTGGGAAGCAAGAAGGTGCTTAAAACCTCAATGTAGGCCTGTGCTGTGATAATGCCACGCGAAACAACAAGGGGTGCAAGCCCCCTCCATGAAAAACACGATCACACGATAACACCACCGACTCCAAATTTTACTGTTGGCACTACACACGCTGGCAAATGATGTTCACTGGGCATTCGCCATTCCCACACACTGCCATCGGATCGCCACATTGTGTACCGTGCTTCGTCACGCCACACATTATTTTTTCCACTGTTCAATCGTCCAATGTTTACGCTCCTTACACCAAGCGATGTGTCGTTTGGCGTTTACCGACGTGATGTGTGGCTTATGAGCAGCCGCAAGACTATGAAATGCAATTTTCTTACCTCCCGCCTAACTGTTTTAGTACTTGCTGTGGATCCTGACGCAGTTTGGAATTCCTGTATGATGGTCTGAAGATGTCTGCCTATTACATGTTTCGACCCTCTTCAACTGTCGGCGGTCTCTGTCAGTCGACAGACGAGGTCGGCCTATACGCTTTTGTGCTGTACGTGTCCCTTCATGTTTCCACTTCACTATCACATCGGAAACAGTGGACCTAGGCATGTTTAGGAGTGTGGAAACCTCGCGTACAGGCGTACGACACAAGTGACACCCAATCACCTGTCCAAGTTCGAAGTCCGTGAGTTCCGCGGAGCGCCCCATTCTGCTCTCTCACGATGTCTAATGACTACTGAGGTCGCTGATATGGAGTACATGGCAGTAGGTGGCAGCAGAATGCACCTAATATGAAAAATGTATGTTTTGAGGGGTGTTCAGAAATGGCTCTGAGCACTATGGGACTCAACTGCTGAGGTCATTAGTCCCCTAGAACTTAGAACTAGTTAAACCTAACTAACCTAAGGACATCACAAACATCCATGCCCGAGGTAGGATTCGAACCTGCGACCGTAGCGGTCTTGCGGTTCCAGACTGCAGCGCCTTTAACCGCACGGCCACTTCGGCTGGCTTTTGAGGGGTGTCCGGATACATTTGATCATATGGTGTAGCAACTGTCAGTCGTGCTGAAAACAGTGTTCCCTGTAGTTGTAACTGCTACGCGAATTCGAACGTGCGCAAACTGTTCGTGCTTGTATGTTGGGTGCTTCCACAGCCAAGGTAGCCGAAGTGTCTGTTGTTTGAAGATTTGTACTTGGTTCAAATGGTTCAAATGGCTCTGAGCACTGTGGGACTTAACATCTGAGGTCATCAGTCCCCTAGAACTTAGAACTACTTAAACCTAACTAAACTAAGGACATCACACACATCCATGCCCGAGGCAGGATTCGGACCTGCGAGCGTAGCGGTCGCACGGTTCCAGACTGAAGCGCCTAGAAGACTTGTACTGCATACAGGGCAAGCAGAAAAACATCATTCGCTAAGTCACAACACGGGCGAAAGTGTGTACTGAACGACCGTGACACACAATCATTGAAGGGCATTGTGACGAAAAATAAGGAGACGACTGCCGGAAAAGTCACTGCAGAACTTAATGTCACACTCGCGAATCCTGTCAGCACTATAACAACACAGAGGGAGCTCCATAAGCTGGGAATTGCAGTGCGAGCTGCAATTGCAAAACCACTCGTGAGTGACGCAAATGCCCTTAATAGGAAAACGTGCAGCCAAAGTCATAAAACCTTGACAGTGGAGCAATGGAAGAAAGTAATTTGGTCGGATAAGTCTTGTTTCACACTTTTTCCAACTTCTGGCCTGAATTTAAACCCCAAGGGTGAAACATAACGGGGGTTCGGTGATGATTTTGGCAGCCAATCGTGGTGTTCCATGGACCTCGTGGTTATTCTACAAGGTCGAATTACTGCCAAGAATGATGTGATCATTGTGACTAATCAGGTCCATCCCATAGTACAAAGGTTTTTACGCAATGGCGATGCCGTGTATGGTATCGTAAGCACGAGGATCAATTGTCACATCTCCTTTGGCCACCACAGTCAACAGATCGCAGTATTATTGAGCCTTTGTGGTCGATTCTGGAGAAAAGAGTGCGCGATCGCTATCCATCTCGATCACGGTATGTGAACTTGCAGCTATTTTTCAGGAAGAACGGTACAGCACTCTCTCGAAAACTATACAGGACTTGTAGTTATCCATTCCGAGACGAGTGGAACCTATTTTGAGCCTCAACTGGTTTCTTGCACCGTATTAGGCATGGAAATGTGTTCTATTTTTGGTGTTTCCATATTTTTGTCCAACCTCTGTAGATGAGGTACCTATGGTTTGCCCCCTTATAGATTGCGAAGACAGTATTAGTCTAATACAGCACGCACAGAGTCGCTAAAATACTCATTCTTCCCGCGAACCATATGCGAACGGAACAGGAAGTAATCCCAAAGAACGTTTCCGCCCGGCTAGCCGCGCACTATAACGCGCTGCTTCCCGAGCGGGAAGGTGTATCCCCGGCAGGAATCCTCCTGGCGGATTAATGTCCAGATCCGGTGTGCCGGCCAGCCTGCGAATGGTTTTTAAGGCGGTTTTCCATGTACCTCGGCGATTGCTGGCTGGTTCCCCTTATTCCGCCTCGGCGATTGCTATGCAAACACTGTCTCCACATAGGCGTACACCATAATTACTGTACCACACAAACATTTGGCGTTACACTGGGCCTGGTATGAGACGTTCCCGGGGGCGGTCCACTGGAGGCCGAACCGCACAATAACCCTGGGTTCGGTGTAGGGCGGCGGTGGGGTGGGTGGACTGCTGTGTCAACCACTGAGGGTTACGGCGAGACGAAGCTCTCCGTCGTTTCTAGATCCCCGGTTTAATACATACATACAGTCCCAAGAACACGTGGTACTCTCTGTGTTGTAGTTAACAGTGATTTGCAGAGTATATGTGTAGTAGGAGTGATACATTGTCTTGCTTAAATAGTCCAGTGAAACTGTCAGAAAAAAAGCCTATATCTTGCAAAAGGTGGGGTAGAAGATTTTCTTTTTTTAATTCGTTCATATTGTTGGAAAGGTTAGAAAACTAAGTTTTGCCAACAAAATATCTCTTGGAAAAACTTTCTGCAGTCAAAAAACTTCGAAAATTTCGGACTTTTTTCAGTTTTTTCAAAATATCTTAGTTTCATTTGCTCCTATCGCTTTGACGTCTAGTTTCTTTTTTAAAGAGCACAAAATTCCCTACAAATTTAATTCTTAGCATTTTTTTCTACTCCCAGTATCTAAGGCACTACAGCGCGTCAAAAAATACCAATTTTTCAAATTTCAAGCAAAGTGACAAATTACCTAATTTTTGAACACTGTTATTTCAGTTTCTATTTGTGTAGTATGAACATATTTATTACTCATCATGTTATTCATTGGAATTTACCATCTCACTCTGCTGCAGGGCCAGGACAAACAGCATCATATTCAGTAATTGCGAACACATTCACGTCGGATTGCGTGAAGTTTGTGTTACAATATGTAATACGATTGCATGCAGGTGCCGTACATTTTCTAAAGCTGATTGACGTTAATGATCAGTTATAAGTAAAAGTATGTAGGAATTGTTCTGTAGCGGAGAAAAGCGTATTTATTCTTTGGCGGGCGGAAGGCGATTATCTCTGGTGATTGTTCACAGCGCGCTGACAGCTATTAGCACACAACAATAAGGGTCCTACAGTTTGGAGTCGCTTCCATTCAGTATATGTTGTGGTGCTGAAAATGAGTATGTCTGACATGAATTTGTGTTTCATTTGCGAAAAAACTGTGGTGAGTGGTGAACGCAGTGTGAAAAAGAAAGGACTGACCACACTTATCGATTGTAGTGCTAAACGCAGGGAGTCTGCTCACACCCGTTTTTTTTAAACGCTCAGTGAAGTGATGGTGCATGAACCATGCTACAAGAAGTACATTAATGAGAGAATGATAGCAGCTAGCCTTCGACATCCTCAGGAACCAACAGGCGTGCTACGTCAGTCGCAGGAAAAAGGTCAGTTCAATTTCAAAGAGAAATGCTTCTTATGTGTAAAAGGGAATTCTTATGACTTTTTAACCAAGCAGTTAAGATTGCCATATGCCAAACGAAATTTTGTTTACAAAGTAATGAAATTGGAAGTGCAATCGACAGTACTAGAACAGGCTAAACGAGTTGGTGATGAATTTGGTCAACAAGTGATAGAGCGGATTCAAAATGTAAATGATTTAGTTGCTGCAGATGGGTGGTACCACAGATTTTGCTGCAGAAAGTTCTTCCACCGTGTTTCAGCTACAGAAACGAGGTTACCGACGTGCAACACAAGTAGATGAAGGCATGGAGGCTATATTTGCCTACCTGGAAGCCAATACGGAAGGACGTCAGTTTTCTATGGACGATCTGTTAGAGCAAATACCCACATCACCTCGTCCTGATATTCGAACTGTCAAGGCTAGCCTTTTCCAGAAATATGGTGACGATGTGGTGATAGCTGAAACAGCTTCAAAGCCAGCAGTCGTATGTTTCAAGAATGTTGGGCACCAACTATTCAATGAAAATTGGTACACCAAAAGTAATTCAGATCCTCAGCAAGAAAGACTACGAATTGTCAAAGCAGCTGCAAATATCATATTAGACGATATAAGATCAGTAGTGTACGATATAAAACAGTACCCTCCCTCTGATAATTTTTATGTGAATTAGAGTCTGTCATACCAGAATCTGTAAGATTTCTCTTTGAAACTATAATTTTGAAACACAAGCGGTCTCCCAGAAAATGGGGGAAAATATGTGTTTCTGTTGCTCACGCACTCATGAGTGCTGCGAGGGCACGTTCATTTATTTTATCACTTTTGACTGCTATTAGCGCATACTTGTACCGGAAGTTTGGCTCAAAACATCTCATCCAGGTTTTGTCTTCCCTTGGCTTTCCAGCATCTTATACGGAAGCTGCCCTATTGGAAGTGTCGTCAGTCCTTCTGCTTGACAACGAAAGACAACGAAATGACGCATTTTGCCAATTTGTGTTTGATAATGCAGATTTCAACGTAAACAACCTAGATGGAACTGGTATTTTTCATGCAATGGGAGGTATAATGTGTGTTACACCTCATGATGCATTGCTTCCTCAGAAAAATATTAAAAAGTTGAATCATCGTCCCTCAGCTCAACTTGTTAGTGAAGCCGGAAAAAATGACATACAGACGTTCCACAGAACACAAGTTGGAGGGCTGAAGGCTATAAAAATTGAAGATTTGGACATAATTGCTCCTGCAAAAGGTGAGATCGTTATCTCAACAGCGGAAATTACGTGGTTATATTGTAAATGGTCTCAGAATGCAGTAGTTTCAGGATGGAATGGTTACATGGAACGCTTGACGGCATTCAAAGAATATGAACGTTCTAAAATAAAGTGTCTTCCATTTCTTAACTCATCACCAACCCATTATGACACCATATATACTGCTCTGATGATAGCTAGAGATGCATGTAAAAGACATAATCAGACTACATGCTTTGTCACATTTGATCAGCCTCTGTATTGGAAGGCAAGGGATATTGTGGAGATTGACCTTCCTGAATTTCATAATGTGGAGGTCCGACTTGGAGGTTTCCATTTCCTTATGTCGTTCATGGGATGTATCGGTATGATCATGGGTGGAAGTGGATTAAAGGACTTATTTGGCGTAATATTCGCTGAAAACAGCGTTGAAAAGATTTTGTCTGGACAGGCCTATTCCAGGGCTGTGCAAGCGCATTTATTGCGTCACCTTGCTTTGGCCTGTCAAGTGTGGGATCACACTGAGCTAACAGAAGATGAACGTGGGACATTGAATGACTTGTCTTCTCCTTGTGGTGAGTCAGAACTGTCAGTTGGCCAGGATACCAGTGTTCTTAGGAAACATGCCATAAAAAAATTTGTAACTGCCCTGAAAACGATTGAAAGTAAGGGATCCACAGCAAAATTATGAGTTCAGTACTACAAGGTGGTCACTCTCATGAAACAATTTATTGAAGCGGATCGATCAGGCAGTTGGAAACTTCATCTTGAAAGCGTGCGAAAAATGCTTCTCTACTTCCATTCAGCTGGACATTTTATGTACGCTAAATGTGGCCACCTCTACTTACAGGATATGTTGAGACTCGAGGAAAAAATGGATTTATCAGAATATGAGAAGTTCACAACGAAAGGACATTTTACAATCCGGCGATCAGAAAAGTATTGGTCAGGGGTTCCTTCTGACATGACTATAGAACAAACATTGATGAGAACCATGAAGAGTTCAGAAGGACTTACTTCTGGCCGAGGAATTACGGATAGTGTATTAACCAGATGGACACTGGGTATGATTCACATGCAGAACATTTGTGAAGAAATTGAGTCGTATTGCGAAGTGAGCACAGTAACATCAGAACAGCATGGAGATGCAAGAAGTTGTCGCATCGAACGAGATGGCATAGACTTGCGTAAGCTTCGTGATTGGTTTTCAGTGCACCCTCCCATCCCTGAAAGTGATTTTATAATGTCTATCAGCAGTGGTGTTGTCGGAACGGAGGATGTGAATGGTCATATGTGTCACGAAGAGGGGGAAAAAGGCGTGGAAAGAATAGTTGGTGACAATTTCCACGATGTAAAGTTCCGTAGAAAAGATAAAGTTGTGACTCTCCTTTCTGCGTTCAATTCTGTAAAATCTGTGAGTACTAAAATTACTCCTGTTGATCCTTTAACTCTTTTCCAAAGTATTTATTTAATGAAACAAAGTGAAGAAGAGTTAAAAGCCTTCCTGAAATATGAACTTGCTCCTTACCCAATGTCCCTTTTCTCAGAAAAAGGCATGCGAAAAGGAACAAAATCATCATTCTACAATGCCTTCGTTCCAGTGGAAGATGTGAAGTCAGGTGGACCGAGTAAATTTTTTGTCATTGATGGAGGGTACCTTATCCACAAAGTGACTTGGACTCGAAATGTTTGCTTCAAGTCAATAGCCCAAAGCTATGTTTCTTACCTGCAACGTCATTTTGCATCTCAATTTGCTATTGTATTTGATGGGTATCCATGTGAGGGAGACAAATGTAGCACAAAGAGTGCTGAGAGGATTCGTAGGTCCAAAAAACATTCTTTGGTTGACGTTGTGGTTGAATCAGAGATGGTGAACCAAGTCCCTCAGGACAAATTCTTGTACAACGAACGAAACAAGATGCGTTTGATCACTCTTCTTAAAAAGGAATTTCTGGAGTGTAGCATTGAAGTGCAGCAGGCACAAGAAGATGCTGACGTTATGATTGCAGCATCTGCCATTTCAAGAACCAAAGATTTTGGAAGTGTTGTCATTGTAGGAGAAGATGTTGACCTGCTTGTGCTCATGACCGGTTTGGGGCAAGGCATTGAAAACCTATTTTTCTTAAAGCCAGGATGAGGAAATGCAGAAGACAAGTGGTTTTCCACTGCATCTTACAAGTTTGACAGTGAATATATTCTGTTCACTCACGTCTTTAGCGGATGTAATACAACATCCGCTTTTTTTGGTCAAGGAAAAATTAAGTGCTGCAATAATGTTGCGAAAAATGAACAACTAACCTCAGCGCTTTGCACGTTCAATAAACCACATGCTACCCGTGAAGAAATAACAGCAGGAGAACAGGTTACTATCGCATTGTATAGTGGAGGTGTCAGCAGTTCCCACACACTAGACCATTTGCGGTACCAGCTATTCGCCAAATCTGCCACAAAAAGCAAACTGAACCTTGCACGGTTGCCACCTACACAAGATGCTGCACAACATCATGCGTTGTGGACTTACAAACTAGTCCAAAGTTGGATGGGAAACTAGGAACCTCCTGAGAAATGGGGCTGGAATCACAGTGACCACGGTCCAATACCCGTTATAATGAGCCAAGATCCAGCACCTGAAGCACTTCTTCACATTGTTTCATGCTCATGCAAGCTGAACTGTGGCGGAGCGTGCTCCTGCAGAAAAGCGGGTTTGAAATGTTCTTCAATTTGCAAGAAATGTATTGGGGTCAACTGTGAAAACGTGCCAAAATTTTTATATGAAAACAATGAAGAAGATGTTATGGAGGATGTTGAGGAAACCGCTGACGAAATCAACGAACTTACTGAGGCTGACTCGCTGTTTAAAGAAGAGGTCAATCTGGGATCAATTCTATGTACAGACCCTGAATCCGTAACTCAAGGTGTTTCTGGTGACACTGAGGAAACTGGCCCATCAAAACGTTGGAAGTGATGCTCATATCTGTCTCAAGTGCAATATTACAAGTATTACACACCCAGAACTGTCAACATTTTTTAGTAACTGACAATGCATTTTAATTGTAATAAAGCTACTTATTTTTAATGTCAACTGTGTGGCTTTTATACACAAGAATAATTACCTACCTAATTAGGTTGCCTATTGTAGCTAATAATAGTTCAGTTTCCTGAGACAATTTATTTTCTGTGCGTGTGTATTTGTGTGTGTGTGTGTGTGTGTGTGTCCGTGTCTCTTAATGATGTATTTTTATATTTATAGTTTTACAAATACCAGGGCTGAGGTGGGCCATAGCGAACTTCAGGTAGTGACGTAAGAATCACAATAGTTGGGTGTCCAGCAATCTTTATGTTGCATGCAGAGAAACTGAATACCTGAAAGTGAGGTGGTAAATTCAAACATATAACATGATGTATAATGTATTTATACTACACAAACAGAAACTGAAAAAATAGTGTTCAAAAATAAGGCGTCTTGGCACTATGCTCAAAATTTGAAAAATTGGTATTTTTTGAGGCGCTGTAGCGCCTTAGATATTGGGAGTAGAAAAAATGGCAAGAATAAGATTTGTAGAGAATTTTGTGTTCTTAAAAAAAAATAGACGTTAAAGCGATAGGAGCAAATAAACTGAGATAGTTTGAAAAAACTGAAAAAAGGCCGAAATCTTCCAAGTTTTTTGACTACAGAAAGTTTTCCTAAAGCGAAATTTTGTTGGCAAAACTCAGTTTTCTAATCTTTAGAACCACATGAACGAGTTGAAAAAATAAACTCTTCTACCCCACCTTTTGCAAGGTATATCTGCTATTTGACTGGACTAAAAGTACAAATCATTTGGAATGAGTAGCAGGCTACCAAAGGAATACAAATGATCTGACATGAATTATTGCATTTTTCTCCGGTGTAAGACAATGGTAAACTTATCCAACGCAATATCTATCTCTAGTTCCGTTGCTCACAAGCGTATCGAGACATGAAAGTTTTCCACAGTTAAAGAAAATTAACGAATGGATCATCTTCACCCGTTCACTCAAGCGTGTGACAAGCTATAATTTGCGACCTTATTTATGTGTATTGCCTAAGGTGGAAAGAGTCTTCTATTCGAGAATTTCAAATTCAAGTCTTAAATTCGAAACTGATGATATGATAGACAAACGGCAAGAAGATAGTTTTACACCGATAACTTTAACCAGGAAATTACTTGTTGACACCGCTGTTTGTTGATGACTAACAGTAAGGAGACAGTTCGGAAGGTCATTTACAGATTAAATAAAATTTAACAATCTCGACACAAAAAACAGAAGTCAAGGCTTTTAAAGATCAAGATCTGGTCTCAAAGAAAATTCTAATAAACCGCCAAAAAATAGAGACTGATTGAATTCAACTTTTTGGGAGATAAAGAAGATGAATGAATTCAAGTTATTAGGAAATACCATCTTTTTCACAAACGTAAAAGACCTACCGAAAAAAGTGAAAGATTCAGTTACATTAATGAGACAAAATACAGAACACTTAATACAAAGCTGAGGAAAGAGATCTTAATAACTTCTAGAAAACAAAGACAATACCATTTATAGTCTATGAAATGAACCCAGAATAAAATCTGCGGAAATGTTTTTCAGAATAGTACACTACTGGCCAGTAAAATTGCTACACCAAGAAGAAACACAGATGATAAACGGGTATTCATTGGACAAATATATTATACTAGAACTGACATGTGATTACATTACAACGCGATTTGGGTGCATAGATCCTGAGAAATCAGTACCCTGAACAACCACCTCTGGCCGTAATAACGGCCTTGATACGCCTGGGCATTGAGTCAAACAGAGCTTGGATGGCGTGTACAGGTACAGCTGCCCATGCAGCTTCAGCATTATACCACAGTTCATCAAGAGTAGTGACTGGCGTATTGTTACGAGCCAGTTGCTCGGCCACCATTGACCAAACGTTTTCAGTTGGTGAGTGGTCTGCACAATGCGCTGGCCAGGGCAGCAGTCGAACATTTTCTGTATCCAGAAAGACCCGTACAGGACCTACAACATGCGGTCGTGCATTATCCTGCTGAAATGTACGGTTTCGCAGGGATCGAATTAAGGGTAGAGCCACGGTCGTAACACATCTGAAATGTAACGTCCACTGTTCAAAGTGTCGCCAATGCTAACAAGAGGTGACCGAGACGTGTAACCAATGGCACCCCATACCATCAACCAATGGCACCCCATACCATCACGTCTGGTGATACGCCAGTATGGCGATGAGGAATACACGCTTCCAATGTGCGTTCACCGCGATGTCGCCAAACACGAATGCGACCATCATGATGCTCTAAACAGAACCTGGATTCATCCGAAAAAATGACGTTTTGCCATTCGTGCACCCAGGTTCGTCGTTGAGTACACCATCGCAGGCGCTCCTGTCTGTGATGCAGCGTCAAGGGTAACCGCAGCCATGGTCTCCGAGCTGATAGTCCATGCTGCTGCAAACGTCGTCGAACTGTTCGTGCAGATGGTTGTCGTCTTGCAAACGTCCCCATCTGTTGACTCAGGGATCGAGACGTGGCTACACGATCCGTTACAGCGATGCAGATAAGATGCCTGCCATCTCGACTGCTAGTGATACGAGGCCGTTGGGATACAGCACGGCGTTCCGTATTAGCCTCCTGAACCCAACGATTCCATATTCTGCTAACAATCATTGGATCTCGACCAACGCGAGCAGCAATGTCGCGATACGATAAACTACAATCGCGATAGGCTACAATCCGACCTTTATCAAAGTCGGAAACGTGATGGTACGCATTTCTCCTCCTTACACGAGGCATCACAACAACGTTTCATCAGGCAACGCCGGTCAACTGCTGTTTGTGTATGAGAAATCGGTTGGAAACTTTCCTCATGTCAGCACGTTGTAGGTGTCGCCACCGGCGCCAACCTTGCGTGAATGCTCTGAAAAGCTAATCAATTTCATATCACAGCATCTTCTTCCTGTCGGTTAAATTTCGTGTCTGTAGCACGTTATCTTCGTGGTGTAGCAATTTTAATGGCCAGTATTGTAGCTGGCTGTAGACTATCAATTATGATAAGGAGCACAACAATCAGACAAGAATTAGGAGTGAAAAGCACAAATGAAGCAACCACAGAATGTATAAATAAATGGAGAGATTGTGTAACAACAATGAAAACAGAATCATAAAATAAACTGAATTATCGACCAACAGAGAAAAACATCAATAGACACACCAACAGGGAAGTAGAGAGGTCAACTACAAACTAATCACAGACAATATGGTCACCAAGGAAGAAATCGTATCAGGAAAATGCATAACAGCTGAAAAATTGCAAATCTGAACCTAAAAGATGACGCCACAGGTGTGCGGCTGTCGCGTGCACTGCGGCTACCCACCTGCCTGTTGACCGTCCGGCCCTCGTCGTCCACGTAGCACCAGAGGAACACCATCGCCCCAGACGGAACTTCGGCCTGCGAACACATTCAGAATGACTCCATAAATTACGGGCTATATTAAGTACAGACGGCAATAGTAGTATTTACAGAAAGTTCGTTATGGACACTCGTTCGACCTATACTTGAGTATGCTCATCAGTGTGGGATCCGTACCAGATCGGTCTGACAGAGGAGATAGAGAAGATCCAAAGAAGAGCGGCGCGTTTCGTCACAGGGTTATTTGGTAACCGTGATAGCGTTACGGAGATGTTTAATAAACTCAAGTGGCAGACTCTGCAAGAGAGGCGCTCTGCATCGCGATGTAGCTTGCTCGCCAGGTTTCGAGAGGGTGCGTTTCTGGATGAGGTATCGAATATATTGCTTCCCCCTACTTATACCTCCCGAGGAGATCACGAATGTAAAATTAGAGAGATTAGAGCGCGCACGGAGGCTTTCAGACAGTCGTTCTTCCCGCGAACCATACGCGACTGGAACAGGAAAGGGAGGTAATGACAGTGGCACGTAAAGTGCCCACCGCCACACACCGTTGGGTGGCTTGCGGAGTATCAATGTAGATGTAGATGTAGACAATGAAATCACACCCTTCGTGCAAACAGCTGAAAAGATGGTTCGTGTGGACCTATATGTATACAACTACACTGGTTGAAAAAATACGTGAAGCACCCGGAAGACATAGACGTATTTCAGTGTGACTTCGTACATGTAGGAATCAACATGGATTCCGGAAGCAGCGAACGTGTGAGACCCAACTCGCTTTATGTGTTCATGAGACCCAGAAAATATTAGATATAGGCTCCCAGGTAGATGCCATTTTCCTTGACTTCCGGAAGGCGTTCGATACAGTTCCGCACTGTCGCCTGATAAACGAAGTAAGAGCCAACGGAATATCAGACCAGCTGTGTGGCTGGATTGAAGAGTTTTTAGCAAACAGAACACTGCATGTTGTTCTCAATGGAGAGACGTCTGCAGACGTTAAAGTACCCTCTGATGTGCCTCAGGGGAGTATTATGAGACCAGGGACCATTGCTTTTCACAATATATATAAATGACCTAGTAGATAGTGTCGGAAGTTCCATGCGGCTTTTCGCGGATGATGCTGTAGTATACAGAGAAGTTGCAGCATTAGAAAATTGCAGGGAAATGCAGGAAGATCTGCAGCGGATAGGCACTTGGTGCAGGGAGCAGCAACTGACCCTTAACACAGACAAATGTAATGTATTCCGAATACATAGAAAGAAGGATCCTTTATTGTATTATTATATGATAGCGGAACAAATTTTACTTGTGTAAAATACCTAGGAGTATGTGTAAGGAACGATTTGAAGTAGAATGATCACGTAAAATTAATTGTTGGTAAGGCGGGTGCCAGTTGAGATTCATTGGGAGAGTCCTTAGAAAATGTAGTCCATCAACAAAGGAGGTGGCTTACAAAACACTCGTTCGACCTATACTTGAGTATTGCTCATCAGAGTGGGATCCGTATCAGGTCGGGTTGATAGAGGAGATAGAGAAGATCCAAAGAAGAGAGTCGCGTTTCGTCACAGGGTTATTTGGTAATCGTGATAGCGTTGCGGAGACGTTTAGCAAACTGAAGTGGCAGACTCTGCAAGAGAGGCGCTCTGCATCGCGGTGTAGCTTGCTGTCCAGGTTTCGAGAGGGTGCGCCTACTTATACATCCCGAGAAGATCACGAACGTAAAATTAGAGAGATTCGAGCGCGCACGGAGGCTTTCTGGAAGTCGGCCTTCCCGCAAACAGTGCGCGACTGGAACAGGAAAGAGAGGTAAGGACAGTGGCACGTAAAGTGCCCTCCGCCACACACCGTTGGGTGGCTGGCGGAGTATAAATGAAGATGTAGATGTACACACCATTGGCGAGCATTTACAAGCTAAGAGTAGGAATTCCCGGTGACAGGAAGAACAGCCACTGGAGTGCATTAGTGTTGTTGGTACGAATCTTGTTACCAGGCATAGGAGGGTATGTTAGAGGAGTGACCAGCAGCACATGTTGAGTGATCACTGTGAAGGGCACGGAGATGCCGCGTAATCGTGTGAGACAGCGTTAACAGCACCTGACTGGGGTCTCATTGTGAATATTTGTCTAGGCGGCAAGTCGATTCGCGCAGTATCCAGATTTGTGGGACATCCATACAGGTATGTTACACTGGTCTGATGTTGAAATGCATGGGAACGTTAAGGGCAGGCATACTAGTCGTCAAGTTTCCGGTCGACCACACTACACATCTGCGCCTGCCATAGGAGAACAATAATGGATTGCCTACAGCAGTCTGTATCATCCTGCATCACTGGCGCGAGACTAGCAGAAACCGGTCTAGGGAATTACCGCCTCGTTTAGGATGCCGTTAACACCACAGCACAAACGGACGCATTTGGAATAGTACCGCCGCTGGGAAGCGTGAACTGCTAATGAATAGCGTGTCTCTTCGTGTTCAGCTACGAAGCTCGGTTGTGCACCACCCTGGATTACCATCGCTGGCGAATACAGTGGCAACCTGGTAGTGCTTCATTTCTTCCAATGTTTTGTAGAGGTAGAGCTGTGTTACTGCTGTTGTGGCGTCACTGTTCCGTCCGATCACCATCAACCGTGATGTGAAGTCATACTTGATAGCTCTGTACATGACAGTGATGATGGCGATGTTTGGTTTGTGGGGCGCTAAACTGCGCGGTCATCAGCGTACGTACAAAGTCCCAATTTTGACACTGACCATCTTTTTTCGCAGTCCAATCTAGCCACTGTCACGAATGATGATGATGATGAAATGATGAGGACAACACAAACACCGAGTCCCCGAGCAAGGAAAATCCCCAACCCGGTCGGAATCGAACCTGGGACCCCGTGGTCCAGAGGCAGCGGACACACAATGACTGATTGAGGGTACCCTGACGGCTGTATGTCACGGACAACTTGGGTGTTCAACTGTTACCTCTTACGGGACAGCATAATGGTGCCAGTTTTCAATAGGATAATGTTCGTCCACATATGGCACGTGTCTCTATGAACTATGAGCGATGCTGAGGTGCTCCCGTGGCCACCAAGACTCCCAGATCTGACCCTGAAAGAACATGTGCGGATCCAGAGCGGACTCGACTCCGCCCCACTGCCACTATCCAGGATATCAAGGATCAGTTACAACAGCTTTAGAGCGTCTTGCTTAAAAGAGGAAACAGCAGCTTTATGACCCACTTCCCAATGGAATTAATGCAGGCATCCAAGCCAGAGGGAGCGAAACGTTATACTGATAAGTGGACTCATACCGCCAAGTTGTCCGCCTGCTTAGCTGGGTGGTAACGTGCTTTCCTACCATATACTGGGCCCGTGTTCGATTCCCGACCGGGTTGGAGATTTTTCTCCGCTCGTGGTCTGGGTGTTGTGTTGTCCTCATCATAATTTTATCCTCATCATCGGCCGCAAGTCTCCCAATGTGGCGTCGATTGAAATAAGACTTGCACTTGGCGCCCGAACCCGAATGGGACCTCACGACCAACAATGCCATACGATCGTTCCATTTTCATCGCCAAGTTCTTTGTAGATCGTTTTGATTTTGTAATCACATACCTTGTCAACCCGTCGTTTCATTTCGTTTATTCCTCCCCTTCTAGTTGCTTCATTTGTATAATAATTGTGAAGTCCTGGCACATCTCGTCCAAACTATGAGAAGAACTTCAGCAAAACTGTAGTGGAGTAAACCAGACCTAACTAACGGTACAACTTAGTACATTAGGAATTTGGTGCTTACGTTTACTGAATGCATATAACAATCACTTGTTATCAGCATATAAGGCACAACTTTAACGAGGTACAGCATTTTGCGTCTGATTTAACTCAAGCAATAAGAAATGTGTACCTCCACTGATTCTCAAATATATAACATACGATAAATGAAAGCAGTACTCATTTGTGGGCGGAGCTACTGAAACAGAACTTATATGTTAGACCACAGAAATGTGGAAAATCGTGCAACGATCTTATTGGGACAGTAATAACGGTACAGTACTTATTGAGTAACCGTCCGAGCAACATAATGTGAATGCTCACGTATTCACGTATAGCTGGTTGTAGGAAAAGCAGATCACAAGCTGAGATTTTAAGAAAATGTAATTCATACGCGTCATAAGTGGCTTGGAAAACACTTGTTCGACAGGCGTTTATCAGGTAGCATTAGTAGGCGAGTAGAGAAGATACGAACCAAGAGCGGTGCGTTTCGTCACCGGAGATAGTTTAATAAGCGTGAGAGCTTTACGAAGATGGTTATCAAACTCCTTTTCCGGACACTACAAGAGAGGCGTTGTGCATCATGGAGACGTTTACTGTTAAACCTCTGAGAGCGTAAGTTGCAAGGAGAGTCGGGCAAAATATTCACTCTCACATACCCTGTCAGTCCAAAAAGTTTCGACACTACGTCAATAAAAAAGATAAACCTTAAGGGGGCGATTTTAACGTTTCGGGTGTTCCACATAGTCTGTCCCACTTGAGTACAAAGCACAGAGCGTTCATACAACGAATTGAAACTGTGAGAAAAGCCCTTATTTAGAACGCTTTCTCGCGTCACATTAGCTTGAATGTGGAATATGTCGTCAAAGCGTTGATCCTTCATGCTAATTTCTGTATTTTGTCGTTTTCTGGTAGGCTCGTATTGATAACACCAAGTCTCGTCGGCTGTGATTGTTTGTCCCAGAAATGAACTGTCCGCGTTTTGCGTTTCAGTCCAGTAACAGCAGGCGTTCACGTTTCGTCGTTTTTATAAGGGAGTCGATGTATGCTGGGCAAACTTTGCACATACTTTTTTGTTCTTCAGAACATTCTGGATGATGTTGTGAACACTTTATTTTGAGAAAATACTGCATTGCGATTTGTTACATAACAATTTAACACAGTGCGACCGCACGTCGGCTACTTGCAACGGAATGGTTGGATGCACTTCTGTTGTTTACAGTTGTTCAAGTTGCCATCACAGTGATTTCGCTGACGTCACTTATATGTTGGGAATACAGTGACTCTCGTAACGTTTGGGAGGAACGGTGAATGTCCGACGAAATGACCGTGACTAGAGAATCAGTGAAAATGGAACTTATATGGAGATGGCAGGGATGGCTAGAGGACAAATGTAAGGATGTAGAGGCGCATATCACTAGGGGTAAGATAGATACTGCCTACAGGAAAATTAAAGAGACCTTTGGAGAAAAGAGAGCCACTTGCATGAATATCAGGAGCTCAAATGGAAACCCAGTTCTAAGCAAAGAAGGGAAAGCAGAGAGGTGGAAGGAGTATATGGAGGGTCTATACAAGGGCGATGTTCTTGAGGACAATACTATAGAAATGGAAGAGGATGTAGATGAAGATGAAAGGGGAGATATGATACTGCGTGAAGAGTTTGACAGAGCACTGAAAGACCTAAGTCGAAACAAGGCCCCAGGAGCAGACAACATTCCATTAGAACTAGTGATAGCCTTGGGAGACTGACAAAACTCTACCATCTGGTGAGCAAGATGTATGAGACAGGCGAAATACCCTCAGACTTCAAGAAAAATATAATTCCAATCCCAAAGCAGGGGTTGACAGATGTGAAAATTACCGAACTATCAGTTTAATAAGCCACGGCTGCAAAATACTAACACGAATTTTTTACAGGCGAATGGAAAAACTGGTAGAAGCCGACCTCGGGGAAGATCAGTTTGGATTCCGTAGAAATGTTGCAACACGTGAGGCAATACTGACCCTACGATTTATCTTAGAAAATAGATTAAGGAAAGGCAAACCTACGTTTCTAGCATTTGTAGACTTAGAGAAAGTTTTTAACAATGTTGACTGGAATAATCTCTTTCAAATTCTGATGGTGGCAGGGGTAAAATACAGGGAGCGAAAGGCTATTTTCAATTTGTACGGAAACCAGATGTCAGTTATAAGAGTCGACGGGCATGAAAGGGAAGCAGTGGTTGGGAAGGGAGTGAGGAAGGATTGTAGCATATCCCCGATGTTATTCAATCTGCATATTCAGCAAGCAGTATAGGAAACAAAAGAAAAATTCGGAGTAGGTATTAAAATCCATGGAGAAGTAATAAAAACTTTGAGGTTCGTCGATGACATTGTAACTCTGTCAGAGACAGCAAAGGACGTGGAAGAGCAGCTGAACGGAATGGACAGTGTCTCGAAAGGAGGATATAAGATGAACATTAACAAAAGCAAAACGAGGATAATGGAATGTAGTCGAATTAAATCGGGTGATGCTGAGGGTACTAGATTAGGAAATGAGACGCTTAAAGTAGTAAATGAGTTTTGCTATTTGGGGATCAAAATAACTGATGATGGTCGAAGTAGAGAGGATATAAAATGTAGACTGGCAATGGCAAGGAAAGCGTTTCTGAAGAAGAGAAATTTGTTAACATCGAGTATAGATTTAAGTGTCAGGAAGTCGTTTCTGAAAGTATTTGTATGGAGTGTAGCCAAGTATGGAAGTGAAACATGGACGATAAATAGTTTAGACAAGAAGAGAATAGAAGCTTTCGAAATGTGGTGCTACAGAAGAATGCTGAAGATCAGATGGGTAGATCACGTAACTAATGAGGAGGTATTGAATAGAATTGGGGAGAAGAGAAATTTGTGGCACAACTTGAGTAGAAGAAGAGATCCGTTGATAGGACATATTCCGAGGCATCAAGGGATCACCAATTTAATGTTGGAGGGCAGCACGGAGCGTAAAAATCGTAGAGGGAGACCAAGAGATGAATACACTAAACAGATTCAGAAGGATGTAGGTTGCAGTAGGTAATGGGAGATGAAGAAGCTTGCACAGGATAGAGTAGCGTGGAGAGCAGTATCAAACTAGTCTTACGACTGAAGACCACAACAACAATGAAGATTTATGAGTGGTCTTTCTTTCCTCGCATCATTTCTGTTGCACTGAGAAAGGGAGAAATTACATTGGTACCAGAAATACTCTCCACTATAAATCGTATGTTGGCCTCCGAATTGTTGATGAGGATGTTAACATGGATGCGTATAGCTGAAGACCATAACGCATGGAATAGAATAGTGAAGGTCTTTATCCCGCAGCGGCTGGTGATGCTAACAGTGAATAACGCATTTTTGTTAGGTTTTAGATTAAGGCGCTTGTTGTGATGAGGACTTACTGCTGTTGCAGAAATGAAGAGGAGTCGCATGTTAGCAAAAAAAAATGCTGTTGAAAGTATCAGAGACAACAAAAACAGCATTACCTTAATTGGAGAGTCAGTACATCAGTGGCGTGAGAACAGTTCAGCGGTATGCTAATGATAGGGTAGACTGCATGAGTGAACTTACCAGGTCCCTCGCCTTGCGGCTGCGGCGGTCCGTCATGATGACGAATCCGTCTGGCTCTATTCTCCTGAGGCGGACTGTACGAGCCGTCACCTTCCCGTCCCTAAAAAAACAAGAATCTCAGCTTTACATAGACTTACGTAATTTAGTCGAATTAAGTCGGGTGATGCTGAGGGAATTAGATTAGGAAAGGAGACATTTAAAGTAGTAAAGGAGTTTTGCTATTTGGGGAGCAAAATAACTGATGATGGTCGAAGTAGAGAAGATATAAAATGTAGACTGGCAATGACAGGGAAAGCGTTTCTGAAGAAGAGAAATTTGTTTACATCGAGTATAGATTTAAGTGTCAGGAAGTCGTTTCTGAAAATATTTGTGTGGAGTGTAGCCATGTATGGAAGTGAAACGTGGACGATAAAGAGTTTGGACAAGAAGTGATCACATAACTAATAATGAAGTATTGAATAGAATTGGGGAGAAGAGGAGTCTGTGGCACAACTTGACAAAAAGAAGGGACCGGTTGGTAGGACATGTTCTGAGGCATGAAAGGATCACAAATTTAGCATTGGAGGGCAGCGTGGAGGGTAATAATCGTAGAGGGAGACCAAGAGATGAATACACTAAGCAGATTCAGAAGGATGTAGGTTGCAGTAGGTACTGGGAGATGAAGAAGCTTGCACAGGATAGGGTAGCATGGAGAGCTGCATAAAACCAGTCTCTGGACTGAAGAGCACAACAATAGCAACAACGTAAGCAAGCATATGTGCATTCTTTTTGAAAACGAGAGGCAGATTTCATATTTGTACTAGAAGGAAACTTCATGATCAGGAACAAATCTGATACATCACTACACAATTTGACAATCATTAAATACAGTATACTCCGTACTTGTATTAACTGTTTAAAAGCTGAAAAAAAATTTTTTGCGTGAAAGTTGCTTTTTGTTTTCGTCAGACTTACCATGATGGTTAAACCACAGGAAAGATAGATTTATGTATTGCAATTCGCAATAATGAATCTATCATTTAAGTACGATCTAAGTTTCGTCGCCACTTCAACAATAAGCCTTCCATAACAAAAGGAAAAAAAAATCAACCTTTTGAAGAATGTATCCGTGAATGACGGGACACTGATTTCAACTGGCTGTTCACGGGCAGCCAAACGAAGACGGAAAGTGATTGAAATCATCTCTCACCGTCAAATATTAAAGCGTGAAGATGTCATCATTGCATGTTCGTCTTAAAATCCGGCGTTATATTCGAGAAACAATTCCTACACACGGGATGTGGGTGTAGGTGTAGGATCTTTATCATAGTCTGCGGGCTTCAAGATCGCCAGATCTTGAAACGTGTTTCCGGAGCTACATTAAGTCTGCCCCCACCCCCCTTCTCTCCCCCGTCCCACTAAATTGTGACCAGCACCATGTTTTTCTCAACTGTCCGCGAAACATTAAAAGCGCTCCTGAAAACGCATTAATACAGCGCAGTCCAATGAAACTAAACAGTATTTCCCAACTAAAAATGTGTGACATTAAATTTTTCATTTGTGTGGCCATAGTGTCCGTGGTTGCCTTATAATTCTTGAGGGTATTTCTGTTCTGTCGATGCAACTACAAAAATGCTTGATTTTTTTTCACCAAATGCGTTTCGCTTTATTGAGGTGAAGCATCATCACTGGTCTGTAATTAAGTTATTTACATTTTGATTTGCTTTCAGATCGAAAAACAGTTCGTTAAGAAGAAGTTGATTTATATTGTTTTTTATAACACACTTTTATGCACACCACAGAATATAGCGCTGCAGAACAACTAAAAATTAGACCAGAATCATCAGTGTCTGACGCAGAAAATCAACTATGTACTAGTAGACGGCATTTCTCGATGTAAGCGAGCACTGACTGTTAGACAGTCTTCTACATTGAAGTAAGACATTAGCATTTGTGACGGTAACGTAATGTGTGGACAGGAGAAGTTTAATGATTCGTGGGACAGATGAGAAAGACAGGATGTTGGAAATGTTTTAGTGGCGAAGGATTGTTTATTTAGCTTCGTTGCACTGGGTTACTTTTTAACGTGTTATCAGAACTTTTAATATTTCGTGGACAGCTGACTAAGACATGATGTCGCTATATCTATGTTCAAGGAAACTTAATGTAGTTCCACTATAGTTAACCTAATGACAGGAGCACGTTCTTTCTAAACTCGTAGTTCAACAAAAAAAAGCAATATCTCGTGGTCTAATGCAAAAAGAAAAAGGGAATGTCCTGGCTGATTCACTGATTCCATCGTCGCCCAGTCCAAACCGCTAAGAAAAAAACTTGAAATTTGGAGAGGTTGGTGATCTCATACCGTAGTTTTCATGTAAGAAGGGATTTTTCGAAACAGATGATGAAAGGGTATTTGAAAATATGTTGCTATTACGGCTATTTTGAAGCTAGAACTACGAAAAACTGGTATTGGGTTCCCGACCAGAAATTAAAAAATATGTTTCAGCACTTACAGAAATTTAACCCATAAGATGGTGATATCGTGTGGTGTGTGAGAGTTTTTTAAATTAATTATTAAAGAATTACTAAAGCATTTTTAAAGCTACATCTATGAAAATTGATATTTGAGCTCTCGGTCAGCAATTTAAATTTGTGGAAATTCAATTCCTAAGGGGAAATAATGGAGGAAAGTTTTTATGGAATATTTCACTATGAAAGCATTTCTGAAGGTAAATCCCCGAAATTTTGAATTTGGCTTCTCGTTAGAAACAAGAAAATAAATGTTTTAGTTTTTATGGAAGTTAAACGCCTAAGAAGGTGAAATATAAGATGTAAATTTTTATGAAAAAATGTCGTCAGATTGAAACATTTTTAAAGCTAAATCTATGAAAATTGGTATTTGACCTCTTGGTTAGAAATAAAAAAAAATGTGTATTAGGGGATGAAAGTTTCTATCGAAATATCACCTTAAGAATCCAAAAGCTAGGATTAACATAAACCTCAGACTCCAGCTTACAGAATGGCTTTTTTTTTTTTTCAGAAGTACATTCGGAAAAGACCACTGTTCTGTGGCCCTAACGAGCGTGAAAAGATTAGATCGTGTCGAAATTTAAGAACGAAATCAAAGAAAGCTATTTAAAAATCACCACGACAAATCTGCTTTTTAAAAGTTGCATAGAAATAGAAACGGATTTTTAACACAACACATTTTCATCAGGCCTGATATATGCTCGCAAACGCGAGCGAAGCAGCGGTTACTAAGCTAGTTCAGGTTATTAGTGAACGTCTAACAACCGCTACGCAACGCCTGTGAAAACAGAGAACGTTGAGAAACCAGCACTTTGGGCAGACTTGTTACATAACGAACCAAATGCGTTATCAGATTTATTTTTTCTTTTTTAATTAATATAAGCAATCAGAACACACAATATTAATTTTATTATAAAAACATGTACAGATTTCACAAGTTCCGGATTGTACTTATTAATTTAATTCAATACTTATTTATATCTCGCTAAGTAAGATTTTCAATTTCGTAATGTTTCGTATTTTAGAATTACTCTAAATTATTGTAAAGTATTGAAAGATGGACTTTAAATGTATTATTACTCCATACAGTAACTGGCAATGTTCCGAAAAGCTCAGCTTGTGTACAGTACTGTAGAACTTAGTTGAGGTTATATTCCCAATAATATTCTGTTTATTTTTGTGGAGTCGTTGACGCTGCGATTTTTCATAATGCATTACTCGGACCTGCTTTAAGCTACAGTGTCTTGGGTGCCTGGATTCATTACAGATTCCGATCCAAAATCAACGTCGGTACAGTAAAAATCATCACATTTTGTGTGTGCATTGTTTTCACGGAGGTGTAATACGGGAAATTGTCATGACGTCACAAATCTGAAGCCGACGTCAGCCAGGTTGGCAGCCCCAAACATCAGTTTCTGGTGGAAGTGTTTTGATAAAAACAAATTTACAAGTGTACTAGTCGTTCTGATTATAGTCTAAAATGCAAAAAAAAATCACATTTCGTTCGGAAGTGGACTCGTTCAAGTGATATTTTCTTTTGTATACATTACTTTTAGTTGCTCTGGTTGCTTTTTCTGTAGATACTTTATTTCCGTAATGTGATTTGGATTTCCCATCAAGACAACTCTAAGAGCGGTGTGGTTGAACGGCTAAGAGAGGGAAATATATCAAACCTTCCACTCATAGCGAGAAATGATCTCAGCATTTTCGGGAAGATACACTCCTGGAAATGGAAAAAAGAACACATTGACACCGGTGTGTCAGACCCACCATACTTGCTCCGGACACTGCGAGAGGGCTGTACAAGCAATGATCACACGCACGGCACAGCGGACACACCAGGAACCGCGGTGTTGGCCGTCGAATGGCGCTAGCTGCGCAGCATTTGTGCACCGCCGCCGTCAGTGTCAGCCAGTTTGCCGTGGCATACGGAGCTCCATCGCAGTCTTTAACACTGGTAGCATGCCGCGACAGCGTGGACGTGAACCGTATGTGCAGTTGACGGACTTTGAGCGAGGGCGTATAGTGGGCATGCGGGAGGCCGGGTGGACGTACCGCCGAATTGCTCAACACGTGGGGCGTGAGGTCTCCACAGTACATCGATGTTGTCGCCAGTGGTCGGCGGAAGGTGCACGTGCCCGTCGACCTGGGACCGGACCGCAGCGACGCACGGATGCACGCCAAGACCGTAGGATCCTACGCAGTGCCGTAGGGGACCGCACCGCCACTTCCCAGCAAATTAGGGACACTCTTGCTCCTGGGGTATCGGCGAGGACCATTCGCAACCGTCTCCATGAAGCTGGGCTACGGTCCCGCACACCGTTAGGCCGTCTTCCGCTCACGCCCCAACATCGTGCAGCCCGCCTCCAGTGGTGTCGCGACAGGCGTGAATGGAGGGACGAATGGAGACGTGTCGTCTTCAGCGATGAGAGTCGCTTCTGCCTTGGGGCCAATGATGGTCGTATGCGTGTTTGGCGCCGTGCAGGTGAGCGCCACAATCAGGACTACATACGACCGAGGCACACAGGGCCAACACCCGGCATCATGGTGTGGGGAGCGATCTCCTACACTGGCCGTACACCACTGGTGATCGTCGAGGGGACACTGAATAGTGCACGGTACATCCAAACCGTCATCGAACCCATCGTTCTACCATTCCTAGACCGGCAAGGGAACTTGCTGTTCCAACAGGACAATGCACGTCCGCATGTATCCCGTGCCACCCAACGTGCTCTAGAAGGTGTAAGTCAACTACCCTGGCCAGCAAGATCTCCGGATCTGTCCCCCATTGAGCATGTTTGGGACTGGATGAAGCGTCGTCTCACGTGGTCTGCACGTCCAGCACGAACGCTGGTCCAACTGAAGCGCCAGGTGGAAATGGCATGGCAAGCCGTTCCACAGAACTACATCCAGCATCTCTACGATCGTCTCCATGGGAGAATAGCAGCCTGCATTGCTGCGAAAGGTGGATATACACTGTACTAGTGCCGACATTGTGCATGCTCTGTTGCCTGTGTCTATGTGCCTGTGGTTCTGTCAGTGTGATCATGTGATGTATCTGACCCCAGGAATGTGTCAATAAAGTTTCCCCTTCCTGGGACAATGAATTCACGGTGTTCTTATTTCCATTTCCAGGAGTGTACATAGGCGGCATATCAGTTTCGTCATTCGGTATCAAGGAAAGTGATGGATTACAAAAGCAGCCTTTTCACGTCACATACTTCGCTTCTTTTTTATTCGAAACGTGAAACAAAAGGAAGTTATGTTAACGAGGTTAAATGCGTCGTATTAGTGGATCAAGAAATGGTTCAAATGGCTCTGAGCACTATGGGACTTAACATCTGAGGCCATCAGTCCCCTAGAACTTAGAACTACTTAAACCTAACTAACCTAGGACATCACACACATCCATGCCCGAGGCAGGATTCGAACCTGCGACCGTAGCGGTCGCGCGGTTCCAGACTGTAGCGCCTAGAACCGCTCGGCCACTCCGGCCGGCATTAGTGGATCAAATGTGCCTTAAAAAAAAGACATGAAAAGCGTCTAAAAATCCGTTCCTGACACTTCATTATTCACGAAAGTACTCTAATAGTTACTATTTAAAAGACATGTCGTATGGACACTACAGAAATTAAGAACAAGAAGCAACTGTAAACACTTGTCTGCTAATGTTTAGAGGCTATTAAAATGGCGGAGCCGGTTTCAGAGCAATGTGCAGCGGAAGTATGTAGTGCCACCTCCCCCTATTATATCTCCAAAACTTTTTTAGGAGAACATGGGACTTGGATTCGCTCACTGTAAGCTGCAAAACGAAAGAACGAGAAGTATAGAGAGCAAGGGGAACGTAACATTCTACTCTGTGTAAAACAATGTTATTGCACCCATACACATTTCACGCTAAGATTATAAGCACGATCATAAGTACCTATGGAAGCAGATAGACAATAATACTTTCCTTAGTGGAACAGAAAAGAAACGAGTCGATTTTTCTAAGCCTCACTTCCCATTAAACCGAAGAGCAATGTCATCCGAGACTATAGCCACTGATAGGTATTCACCATGCTTCTTTTTATTACACATTCCTCATTCACTACTTTCTTCGCTCTTGGGTGTGTTGACGTATTTGCACGGGGCGATAGGCGAAATAATTTAATTCAAAAAAAGTTTCAAGTGGCTCTGAGCACTATAGGACTTAACATCTGAGGTCATCAGTCCCCTAGAACTTAGTAATACTTAAACCTAACTAACCTAAGGACATCACACACATACATGCTCGAGACAGGATTCGAACCTGCGACCGTAGCAGTCGCGTGGTTCAGACTGAAGCAATAATTTAATTGCTGCCTCGGGTATTGTGAGCAATTGGCGCATGTGGAAGGGGGATCTGCGAGGGTGCAGGTGTAAGAACGCAAACGTTCCGTTAAGATAAGTCAGGCTGTAAATAATAGGTTTAAAACAATAGTTCACTCGTTTTCTGCAAATAGCAACTCTTTCTCTCTCTCTCTCTCTCAAAAAAAAAAAAAAAAGGGTTGCGTGTAAACGTGTAAAGTCCTACATCTCTCATAACTGCACCACCCATGTAAAGCATAGGTAGTAAGTGGGATTCTCAAATGGGTATAGACATTCCTGACGATTTTAATTGAGCTTAGAGGCTTTTGGGCAACTGAGTTCTGCTACTTTCGCGCTTTCCTCATTGCAAGGCTTGCAGAGAGGCGTATTAGGCCCTAGTAAGCTAACATACGTACACTGATGAGCCAAAACATTATGACCACCTGCATAACATCTTCTTTTTCCGTCTTTGCAACGAAATACATAACTGATTCCGCGTATCGAGGATCCGACAGTTTGTTGGTAAGTTTGTGGAGGTATTTGACATTAAATGTTAACGCGCAGGTCTTGTAATTCGCATAAATAACGGGCCGCTGATTTGCGTACGCGATGATGGCGTCCGATAGCGACCCAGATTGGTTCCATAGGATTTGCATCAGGCGAATATGGTCGCCGAGACATCAAAGTGGGTTCACAATTAGGTCATTAACCACTGTAGCGCGGTTCTGGCACCCAGACATGGACAACTATTCTGCTGAAAGATGACATCACTATCCAGGAAGGCACCAAGCATGAAGGGATTCAGGTGGTTCGCAGCTGGCAGCGTGTCTTCAATTAATACCATACGTCACATGCAAGCGCAGGAGAATGTCTCCCATAGCAGAATACTGCTCCCACCAGCGAGCGTCCGTGGCGCGCTGCATGTTTCGAGCCGCCGGTTACCTCAATAACAGCGTTTGTGGACACGACTATCAACCTAGTGTAACACAAATGTGATTCACCCTAAGAGCCGAGACGTTTCCATTGATCGACGGTCGGAGCCCGATGTTCCCGTGCCGACTGCAGTCGTAGTTGACAATGTCGTTGGGGCAAAATATGAACGCGTGGGGGTGGTCTGCTGCGGAGCTCCACGTTAAACAATGTACGATGAACGGTGTGCACTAGCATTGCGCTATTTCAGCAGAGATACCACAGATCGCCACCTATCCAACTTTACCGAGCAGACAAGCCTCCGAACCCCACGTTCTGTGAAGAGTCGTGGACGTCCAACCATTTAGCGTCCAGTGGTAGTTTCACTGTCCTATCTCTTTCCGTAGATGCTCACGACATTAGCACGTGAACATTCGACCAGCTTCGCCGTTTTCGAGAGACTCTTTCACAGGATCCGCGTGGTAATAACCTGCCCTCTTTCAAAATCGTTTATCTCAATGGATTTCTCCATTTGCAGCCCATATCTTCACTAGGGTTATTCCCCGTCCGCGTCTGCTTCGCTTACATACTTTGGTTACCACGTCACTTGCCCGCAACGCCACCAGGCGGCATCCAACGTCGCGGTGTGCAGCGGTCATAAAGTTTTGGCTTATCAGTGTAGTTTACTCTGTGAAATTATATCTTAGGATTAACTCATCTCTAAGAAAGAATGTTTTCATTGCACAAAAGCGTGCCACAAACGCAATATGCTACTCTCAGTTATGAACATTTTGTAGACAGTCGTTTAATGACAACGAAAAAGTCTTTCGCAACGGACTGCTGTGATGATTATGATGGTTGGTTTGTGGGTGCTTAACTGCGCGATCATCAGCGCCCGTACAAAGTCTCAATGTTTACACAGTCCAGTTGTTTTACGCAATCCACTGTAGCCACTGTCACGAACGATGATGATGATGATGATGATGAAATGATGAGGACAAGACGAACACCCAGTCCCCGGGCAGGACAGAAACCCCTACCCGGCCGGGAATCGAACCCGGGACCCCGTGATCCAAAATGCAGCAACGCCAGCCACTAGACCACGAGCTGCGGACAACGGAGTGCTCTGATGAATTTCTCTATGAAAATCCGAGCTGTAGACGATATATACGAATGTCTATGTCACGAAAGCAACCGACTGCCGAAAAAGGAATGCTGTCACACAAATTTAACTGATGCAGTTAGTGTTCAGCGCAGCCAGCGATTACATTGGCGCCAACGACGGTCCGAGATCACTCGAAGGTCCGAGATCACTCGCAGTGTCTTTGTTTCCATCAGGATGTGTAGTGCAGGGCATACTACTGTAAAAAATCAGTATCAAGTGCTTGCTTCCATGCACCATATTTGGTTTAAACTATAATGTGACGAAAATTTACTGTTTACTGCAGTAGGGCATTAACGTTCCCCACAAAACGAGTCATTTTTGGTACAGTTTGTCGTGCAGAAACGTCGGAAAACGTGACGTCGATCAATTGTAACGCTGCCAGCGTTTTTATAAGTCTTTGAAAATGGTTACCTAAGTTTCTTCTTTACCCACTTCGTCTTCACATTTCCGAACGACTGGTGCTTGATTATGTTGTCGACAGTTCTGTATGTGTAGAAACATTAGTCGAACGTGAGAGCGTAGGTTATCTGTATTTGCAGTCTGGCCCTTAACCACTGAACCACCAGTATGATAGGATATTACAAAATATACTTATTTGCTTCGGCAACTCACAACCAAATTAAAACCCTCCAAACCCAGTTACACTTCGGGTTATACTTCGCATCTATCTACTAGCACAACCTTCGTTCCAATAAACAGCTTCTTGCCACATTGCATTCATGTATTTCGCCAACACACCACCATATATTGCCTTTCATAGACCTCCAATATTTGTCGATCTGTCGCCACAAAACTTCATTCTACAAAATGGTAAAGACCGTACTGAATAAATGTTGAAATAAATGTTCTCGGTATTCCGTTCTAGGCCGGCCGCGGTGGCCGTGCGGTTCTGGCGCTGCAGTCCGGAACCGCGGGACTGCTACGGTCGCAGGTTCGAATCCTGCCTCGGGCATGGGTGTGTGTGATGTCCTTAGGTTAGTTAGGTTTAAGTAGTTCTAAGTTCTAGGGGACTTTTGACCTAAGATGTTGAGTCCCATAGTGCTCAGAGCCATTTGAGCCATTTTTTTGTTCCGTTCTACCGCAAGAAACACGTTTATGTGACGTCACATACCGTGTTCTTTTAAGGCGGCCAAACACTGAACTGCCTGCGCCTACGTGTGCAGGATAAATCTGCGCAAGCTTCAGGACTGTACAAACAGGTTTATGCTTGATCGAATTTCGACTATACATGCTTGTGCAAGCGTTCCAGCGCGCGCGTGTTTGAGCTTGTGTACCAAGAATAGCAAGGTTTGTGGAAGCACTACTCCGTGATTTAATTTTTACTTCGTCCTGTACAAATGCTGCACTTTAATGTAGAAAAAGACAAAGAATATAATATTACATGGAGAAATAGAGAACAACCACAGCGATACTGTGAAACAGTTTCCGTAGCTCGTCTACAGCTAACAGGTAATATGGGAATAATATTTTCGTTTCTTTATCCACTCCTTACTACAGATATCAAGTTTCCTCTTTTATTGTTCTCGTAGTACAACGAAAAAAGGCTGCCGAGGTCTGCACATCTTCGTCTGCGCTCGACGTTTTGTGCTGAACAAACTGATGCTTGTACAAGCCTGCCTGAGCTGCAAGCCTGCCTGAGTTGTGTGGAGAAGCGAAAAACTTGTGCACGCTTGCGCAAGTATGCTTGGCCATGCGTGCTTGTCAAGCATGCAGTTTCGTGTGTGACCGCCTTTATTGGCCGATAGGCGGAAATCGAGTAAGGGCCATTCTCGATTACGTGTTTGTGTAGCTGAAGTATCATAATTTTCACGTCTAGCCTTACATTCCAGTAAAATCTGCTGTTTTGATGCAGCAGTCCCTTAAAGATCCCATAAAAAGTGTCTTAACAACATGTTTTACAGGCACGTCGGTAAATGCGACGTTGATCGATTGTAACTTTACACTAGTTTTTATAGATCTTACGAAACAGTGGCATGAGTTTTTATTTCATGTCATTCGCTTTCATGGTTCCAAGCAACTGGCCCTGGTTATTGTACACAAGAAAAAAAAAACACTAAGCTCCTCCCGAACAGGACATGAAGGCCCAACAGTACCGACCGACCACCGTGTCGTACTCAGCCCAAAGGCGTCACTGGACGCAAATACGGAGGGGCATGTGGTCAGCAGATCGCTCTATCGGCCGTATGTCAGTTTACGATACCGGAGCCGCTACTTCTCAGTCAATTAGCTCCTCAGTCTGCCTTACTTCGGTGATCTGACGGGAACCGGTGTTACCACGGCGGTAAGGCTACTGGCAAGACGAAGAGCAGTCGGTGTCGTTACCCGTTGCAGGTGGCGAACGTGAGAGCGTCAGGCAGCACGAGGTCCGTGTTGATGGCGTCCTTTCTCCAGGACTGGAACAGCTCGAAAGGGCTGTCGCCATCGAACTTGATCTGCGCCAGACCGGACGGCTCGATGGTCTTTCCGTTCTCCTGCAACACACAACAGAAGCCCCGTTACTCAGTCCCAATTTGGTATAGCGTAATTATGAACACTTTATGATCTGGCGGAACTTCTGAGTCCCCTCTCCGATTTTTTAAGAGCATATAATATTCTGTACGGTTTGAGGCCTTACAGAACTGCGGTGCCCCGTTACTTCTTACAGGGGAAACTCATCATCGCACCCCCCCCCCCCCCACCTCAGATTTAGGAGTAAAATGGTCCAGTGGATAGCCTGTCAAAAATTGAACACAGGTCAAGCAAGAAAGCAGGAAGAAGGTGTATTTAACTGTGAAAAAAGAAGCAAAATCCAAACAGTGGACGCTCCAAGCTGAAGATGTACAACATCCAGCCAGTTGGTTATGTGGCCACGGTGTTCGACTCCGAAAGGGGGAGAGCCGTGTTCAAATCTATGACTGTCTGTCCGATCATTGTCTGTTTGCTGTATTCAAATTTGTGTCTGTGTCGTGGTGTAACGTCCGTTTGGAACAGCGTGATGTAAGGAAGTAACCTCCATACGTATGTACCTCCTCTTTCTTCTACACAAGTACCACACATTATGACTCTTGCGTCCCGTATTTGAAGTTTTGACTCGTGAATTCCTTCGTTGTAACATAGTTCACAGCCGTTTATATGTTATTGCCATTTATGCTCTCACTATTCATCACATTTACTTGCGACGGTAATATATTCTTACCACATGACTCATATTCTATAACCAATGTATAGTATGACAATTGCCAAGACTACAGAAGGAGAATAGACACGTCAATGACCGTACGGAAAGTTCATATTTTTGTGAAAAAAAAGGCAGGCTCAAGGGATCTCCCTCCTCGCAGGCCAACACCGTGACCACACAACCACGAGCCCACGATTCTTGCAACTCTCTCAATGTTGCACATCTTGAGCTTGGATCGTTCACTATCTATTTTGCTTCTTTATCCACAGTTCGCTATACCTTCTTCCTGTTTTTGACGGGCTATCCAAAGGGCCATTTTATCACTAAATCTGTGTGAGATGTTGTAGGGAGTTTACCTGGCTAGTTTGGTACAACGTTAACACATTGCAGAGCTTTCACGGATGTCTTATCTGTTGCTCCAGAGTGGTCTGAATTTCAACGAGTGCAGTCCTCGCGCTATTTAGTTGCGTGGTTTTGGTTGGAAGGAAGATTAAGGAGTAACGTCCCGTCGACAACGGGGTCATTAAAGGTTAAAATGGCTCTGAGCACTATGGGACTTAACTTCTGTGGTCATCAGTCCCCTAGAACTTAGAACTATTTAAACCTAACTAACCTAAGGACATCACACACATCCATGCCCGAGGCAGGATTCGAACCTGCGACCGTAGTGGTCGCGCGGATCCAGACTGTAGCGCCTAGAACCGCTCGGCCACTCCGGCCGACCGGTCATTAAAGATGGAGCACAAGCTCGGGTTAAGGAAGTATGGGATAGGAAGTTGGCCACGCCCTCTTAAAGGCACAACAAGCCCGGAATTTGCCTTAGCGATTTCGAAAAACCTAAATCAGAGTGGCCGGACAGGAATCTGAATCGTCGAACGCGAGTTCAGTGCGCTAATCACTGCGTACCTCGCTCACTGCGTGCAGTTGAACGTTGGTCATTCTGTACTTGATTCTGAGTTCGTCTTGCAATAATCTGGTAGTTTTCTCCGTACCGTGGCAAGTTTATTAACGCACAAAATATTGAAGATTTTTAGAAAATGTTCGTATGAAAAATTCCGTACCCTTAATTCCCTTCAGGCCTAAAGCTTCATTTTTCTTCATAATAAGCTGTGACAAGAAAGTTGATAGATAAAGAGACATTGGAGTTGTTCGAAGTGGACTTCCCGTATAATGCAGATACACCAAATGAGGAAAGTAGTGCTTCTGGAATAGAATAAGTTATTGAAGAATTCGGACTCACCAATTTACAGGCCAAACGAACGAACAATAACACCATGCCTGTATCAGCCATCAGTAGAATACTTCCACTAATTATCGAGAATCCAAAGAAAAGCAAGTTGAAGATAGCAGTGATAGGAAGAAATATATCACAAGTCTCTTCAGAACATAGGAAGAAAGAAGGAATTTTGATTTTAAATGAAAACTTTTATTTCTAGTCGTGGGAGATGTCAAAACAGTGCTATGTATAATATAGAATCGGGATATCATTTTATGTGTTACGAATGTAAGGTGTTCTTTCTTGGCAATGAGAGGAAAAAATGTTCTCATGAAATAATGCTTGTCATTGACTGTACCATTGTGACCTGACGGGCCTCTCAAGGCCCTTTTTGTAAAAAGGGAGTAATAGTAGTAAAAATGTGGTTTTCCTTACGCTAAAGCAATATCCACCTGATTATGGTGGTGTTACAAAGATAAAGAACAAAAATCTGGCTTCAAAGGAAAAATAGGCGCATATAAATGCCACAGTGATTTCGCCATGCGTTATACAATGTGTTCCGGGAGGAATGGCCAATATTGAGAGAGACGACAGGAGCGATCATTCGAACCGATAAGATCTAATAAACATAAGCTCTACCGTGCATAACTTAAGAGCTACGAGCAGTTGTTCATCTTCGCTACTGTGACACACATCTCTTCTACTGAAGAAGTGCTCGTAGTCTTAAGGTATGCATTTTACAGCTCATATTTATCAAACCTTTTTGCTTCGAATGATGGTTCCTGTCATATGCCTCAACAATGGCCATCCATTCTGGGACACACTGCATATTTACAATCTAAGAACCAGACTGTCTATTGTCACAAGACGCTTCACAAAATAACTAGTACTTCACAGTGATATACCTTCCCTTGAAATAAATCGCTTACGAACTCGACAAAATGTCTCGCAGCACGGTGCGCGTTTCTTCTCTCTGTGAGCCGATTATATCTACCTGGAGCCAAGCTCTTTTCCAGACGGTCATTCATTGAGTTTTCAGTGCTGACAGCGCGATGTTTTTGGAATTCGAGCCTGCGTGTTTGCTGATAATTAGTGGATCGGCGGAATCTAATGGGGGCAGTCATAATCATGAAGGGCGGCTTTCTATGAAACATTAACAGAAAATAAGTTGTATAATTAATGTAAACGATAGCTAAGCAGGAAAAACGTCATGGGAGGAAGAATATGAAATAGTACTACAGAGGAAAAGATACTGCAAAAGGAGTGGTATTCGGGTTCAAAGCGGCTCAAGTGGTTAGAGCCAACAATAGGTAGGTAAGATAAAGTAAGTTTCCCCGTTCTGGCACTGAGCGGCCAATCAGAACCAACCGACCACCGTGTCATCCTCTGTAAATGGTGTTACCGGATGCGGTACGGAGGGGCATGTGGTCAGCACACCGCCCTCCCTGTCGTTGTCAGGTTTCTTGACCTTGAAATCGCTACTAAACGGTTCAGTAGTTCCTCTGTTGGCCTTACGAGGCTGAGTGTCCCCGTACCAGTGCACCCACCAAGGAAGCATCTCTGGCAGTACCGGGAATCGAACCTGGGTTTCCTCCACATGGTAGTCAGCCGTGCTAATCACTCGGTTACAGAGGTGGACAGTCAACAATAGCATGTGACTAATAAGAAAAAGTAGTTCTTTTGTACGATGTTTCCTCTAAATCTTCGTGTTTTTCACGAGGAATACGACAGAATTACACAAATCAGAGTGAAAATGGCACGGTAACAATAGCAATGAGTGTCCCGTGTACCGACGAAGAATTTGCCGCAATGTGGGCCATCTATCTGCCGTTACCATCGACTATGATCATTCTGTTGTCTGCATTTGTGGACTAAGGCGGTGTCGGTGGCTTTCCCGGAGGCAAGGAATTCATAGTTAACCCTTGACACTGTGCAGACGATAAGCCCAGTGCCTGTAACGGATATTGCCGGCCGAAGTGGCCGTGCGGTTAAAGGCGCTGCAGTCTGGAACCGCAAGACCGCTACGGTCGCAGGTTCGAATCCTGCCTCGGGATGGATGTTTGTGATGTCCTTAGGTTAGTTAGGTTTAACTAGTTCTAAGTTCTAGGGGACTAATGACCTCAGCAGTTGAGTCCCATAGTGCTCAGAGCCATTTGAACCATTTGTAACGGATATTAACGATATGACCACTATCAAATGCTCTCTTCTTGCCTAGCATGAGTTCAGCATTCATGTAGACAGATGGCCACAGCACAGACACTCGATACTTTGAGCTACTCCAATACCATGGCGACAACAGCTCTCTCTCTCTCACACACATGCACATACTCTCCCCAACGCAACCGAACCACCACATGCCCCTCCGTACCGCATCCGGTAACACCATTTACAGAGGATGACACGGTGGTCGGTTGGTTCTGATTGGCCGCTCAGTGCCAGAACGGGGAAACTTACTTTATCTTACCTACCTATTGTTGGCTCTAATTCTGATTCTTACTGGGGTGTTTTAATCATGTGTGGTATACCCCAGAGTGCTTTATCACCTCCTAGGGGCCATCTTCACAATTTAGAGAAGCCAGTGGAAAGAAAAAAGGTGGCAGGGTGGGGGAGGCACGGTGCAGGGGGGGGGGGGGGGAGGTGGGCGTTGTATCAAAAATGGGGTGGTAGGAGGCGGCGAAGGCGACAGTTCTGTGCTTTATTTTTTATGATTCATTTGCCAACGCCAAACCCTGTTTCGATCAGCCAGTGGTAATTTTCAGAGTACAGGCACGTGCTGCAAGCATTGATGTAATAAGCTATCTGATCAAAAATATCCGGACATCTATTAGTGGGAATTAATATGGTCTGTGTCCATTCTCCGCCTTTATGATGACTTGAACTCTGCTGGGAACACATTCAATGAGCTGTTATGTCTATAGACGTTAGGCAGTCCACTCTTCCTCAAAGCCAAAACCGGAGGACGCTGGGGTCTGGAACGAAGTCGGTCTTCGAACTTATCCTTAAGGTTTTCCTTTGAGTTCCGATCGAAACTCTGGGCAGGCCAGTGTTTTTCACGAATGTTATTGTCCACAAACTATTGCCTCACAGACACTGCTGTACACAGCGAGCATGGGGATACAGTCATCGTCTCTGAGCTGACCCTCTACTATATGCAGTACATAATGCTGTAAAATGTGTTCACACCCTGTCGTATTTACCTTTTTCGTCAGCCATATTCAGGAACTACACTAACCATCAAAAACATCCCAGTAACAACGTGTCCTCCGTACTTCGCTGTTGGCATACACGCGGCAGCAGTTAACGTTCTCCAGGCACTCGCCAGAAAAAAACCTTCCGTCGGATTGTCACAGGGTACAGCGTGATTCAGCACTCCAAGTCACTCATTTCCGCTCACCCACTGCCTAGTGCCATCGCACTTTACACCATCCCAAGCGTCGTTTAGCATTGGGCACAAAAATGTGTGGATTATGAGGAGCTACTCGGTCACTGTACACCATTCTTTTTAACTCCCTTCGCTCTGTCACTATGCTAGCTTCACTACTAGTAGTACTTTGGAACTCGCGAGTGACTTCTTTCTCTGATTTCACGCGATTGTTTACGCCCACTCTCCGCAATGCTCGACGGTCCCTATCCGTAGTACATGAGGTCCGCCTGGTCGTGGTTACCTGTAGTTGTTCATTCGTGTTTCCACTTGACAGCGATGTCACCAACAAACAGTCAACTTGACCAGCTTTAGAAGAGTTGAAATGTTTCTGAATGATCAGTTCCTTCCGTGACATCCAACAACTAGTTCACGCTCGAAGTCACTCTTTTATCTGACCCATTTTGCTGTTACTGCTTCTGTACTGACAAAAAATTACTCCACTCTTCTTTTATACTGACAAATCCGCCTCTCGTGACACCTGGTGGTCAATTCTGCATAGCACATGGATGTCTGGATACTTTTGATCAGATACTGTTTTCTCAAGACGTTGAAAGGCGTGATTATGTCATGGAAAAAATACATATAAAAGGACATAATTACTTAATCTTCATGTATAATACGTCATTTTTTTCAAAATTCTACGTTATGTTGATTGTTCCTGCAGCTAATAACACACAAAAATTTACGTGAATTTGACTTCCTGAATGTTGACCACATTACGCTAAAGCAGGAAGTGAGAGAACTACTGGTCTAGCCGACCGCTCATTCAGTCATTTGTTCGTTTTTGGAACACGGGATGAAGCGCCAATCCAATACCATCTTGTTCTTGTCACTGTACATTCATTAACTGTCTCGTGTTCACTGAGAGAGAAATAAAAAGGTTTTATAGCATCTTGTCCTTCGCTCTGGTACGTTGATCGTGCCCGGAGCTGTTGAACAGGTACATTCTACCAACGTTGTCGACAGAAGACATTACGGCGGCGTGTATGGAGGGAAAGACGCATTCTCAGCTTTTTGCCGCAGGCCTTCTCAGCGTTTTGCCGCAGGGAACTGGTAACCGGTATCCAGTATACGGAAAAAGCCATCTGGCAACGCCTTTTACCGGTCACCCCTGCTGCGTGATCGGTTACTATCGCCCGTGTTGAGTATCACAGTACAGCATTCCCACAGCAGATGGACACAGGACTATGTGACATACTAATAGCGCTTGATGGATTGATACCTTTCACAGTTGTTATGGTTACTTATTTATTATGTGATCTTGGTATTTTTAATGTCATGTTACGGGCGCGTAAAATATCGCCGACAGTTTCTCTTTCATATTACTAAATGCGCAGATCTGTTTTGCAGTGGCGCGATCACGAAAAATTTTACAGATTTTTTTTAAATTATCAGTCTTGTAAACCGTTTGATGCGGTCCGCAACTTTTTCCTCTCCTTTTCCAACCTCTTCACCCCAGAACAACACTTACACCCACTATCTTCAATTATTTATTGAATATAATCCAATCTTTGTCTTCTTTACAATGCGTGTTTTCTGTTACTTTTTTTCAATAAAATTTCGGGCGTGCAGCTGCATAAATTTCACTTCTGATGTCCATCCACCTTCAGAGTCAGCCGTGCCCTTCTTATATGGGCACTTTCATGGTGGTCTTTTGTTTTTGTACCACACTTACGATGCCTTACATCGCAGTAGTGGAAGCTTTCTTTGTTTCATCTACTTTTTTGCCAAGGAAGAAAACTAATTCTAGTGCAGTTGGAAATGAAGATGTACAAGACAGTTCAAGAGAGGAAAACGGATTAACTATTTTCTGCACTGCACTGCAATGATTGTCACAGATTTTTGTTGTAAAATAATTTATTGCTTGTATCTATAGTAGAAGACATATTGGTAACTCAGATTTTTAGGCGTGGGAGCGCCATTTAATGAAATATGGGTTACGCTGGGGATGCTATCTATCAAATTTCACGAAAGCCTACTGGAATGATGTTTATGTAGTGACGAATTTACGTCACCTCGCCAAACAATTAGTGTAAATCGGTTGACTAGATTTCGGTTATGAATGTATTCAAAGGCAACCGTTCGATTTGTTTTGTGCAAACGTGTGGTCTGTGTGGTGGAGTTCCACCATCGGGGGAGCATGTTTTAATATACTAGTATCATGAACATTGTTGAGCTTAAATTCCTGTTAAAGGAACTCAGATGTCAGGACCAAATGCGAAAGTCTGATAATATTCTGCTAGTGCCCTCTAGGAATTAATAACCGCCTGCACTTCTCGGCGCCCAGATTGATATCTGACTTCTGTCCAAGGTCTACTGATTTCCTTAACATTATGTCTCTGTCTTGCATGAGTACCATTCAAGCAAGTTCTGTGATTCTGTGAATGAATTGTGCGATACGAAATCCCTTCGACTGTGAGACTCGCGGTGTTACATCGATTTTTGAATGTTCGGAAGTTGACACCTGTAGAAATTTACCGTCAACTAAAGGACGTTTGTGGTGATGCACTAATACGCGAAAGAAATGCAGGGAGGTGGTGTGAAATGTCGAACTGTGGACGAACAAATGTGCCTGAGCAAACTTGATCAGTGCGTCCGTCACTCATCATAGATTATTTGAAGAATCGAGTGAAAAGCGGAATCATGCAAGAGACTCCGGACGAGTCACACATTTCTTCCCCAAACATTTTCCGTTTTTTGACTGATGGAATTGTACCCGAATATCTTGGCTTTAACAAAGTGTGAGCCCTAAGGGTTATCCAGTAACTGGGTGACTAACACGAAGCACAGAGAAGACTGGAAGACTGATGGATTGATATTTCTGACACAGTATCATGCAGATGGAAATGGATTTATCGATCAAATAGTTATTTTGATGAGTCGTGATTGTCTCTCTTAACACCAGAGACCAAGAGCCAATCACCCGAATAGTATCATCCGTAATCACCTAAAAAACACCGAAAATTCAAGCAAACTGTGTCAAGGCGAAAACTCGTGGTGATGGTGCTTTTGGGATGATAATGGCGTAATATTTGTCAACGATGGACAGGGTATTGTATCATCATAAGAAAACTGCGACGAGCAATCCAGAACAATTAGCATGGAGTAATTTCTCGTGGCATTGTGCTCATTCAAGGCTATGCTCGTTCTCACACTGCTGCTGCAACGAGAAACTTGCAGGATTAATGTGGATGGGAAATTTTTGATTGCTCACCCTTATAGGACGCCTCTCTTTTTGGTTAAAGAAATGTTTGAAATAATTGGGTGTCGAAAGTTCTAGGCATCGGACTTTTAGATTATGACAGCACAGGAAGGCCAACTCACGCCCAAGATACACGTGCCAATTTATTGAAATTCCTAACCGTGCTCCTACAGCCACGCACCCTATTGCAGCTTCCACGGGTTCCGTCTGTTTATTCCCACCAAAATAATAAAACAATAGTGATAGTCTTCATGAATAGAAACTCTGTTTAAGTAAACCATGATTTTATGTTCTTCAAGCACAAGTAATATGCATCTATGCAATCTGTTCACACTCACTCTACAGTCACAATCACTCGCTTTACGCAGTTCTCTTTGAGTTTGCCATCGCTGTTCGATATTCAGCGGTCGCCTTTTAAACTAAATACACTCATCAGCTACGGAACTAAAACCATTCTAAAAATTATTCACTTCCATAAACGATATCGCAGACAACTCCTGCTTCCAACCTGCTCGGCATAGCTGCTCACGCCAGTCTGAAGAATGCGCCACAACTATCAGTGGGTGCCAAACCGCGTCTGTTTGTAGTATGGATCATCCCCGCGTCGTCGATGCTACTGTACTAAACCAAAAATAAATAAGGGCAGATTCTGTCTGTCAGGTACAGGATCGATCTCTCTACCCTTTCACCCTACAGTCTGAATCAGATATTTATTGATTACCACCTGTTGACGAAGCTCAAAGAGTTCCTGAGGAAGTAGTAACGTCTACGACGCTGTCACAGATGGAGCACCAGCTCGGATGGGACATGTGTGTGAATAGAAATCGGTTGTGTCGTTTTGAAAGGAATCATCCTGTCGTTCGCCTTAAGCAGTTTATGGAACCTTGACAGACCGAAATCTGGATGGCTGCACGAGGATTCGAACTCCGCATCTCTCTAGTGCGAGTCCAGCATTCTACCCACTGCGTCTTTTTACTTGGTTGCTAAGAATCAGCGTAATGCCAGCGTGACGGATTGCCGTGCTACGGGCCCGCGTTCGGTTCCCGGCGGGGTCGGAGATTTTCTCCGCTCAGGGACTAGGTGTTGTGTTGTCTTCATCATCATTTCATCACTATCCGGCAAACAGGTCGCCCAATGTGGCGTCAAATGTAATAAGACCTGCACCAAGGCCGCCGGACCTGCCCCGCAAGGAGCCTCCCGGCCAATGACGCCAAACGCTCATTTCCATTTTCCATCAGCATAATACAGTAAAATTAATATGTAAGGCTAAGGACAGAGATCAACTTCCAGAAGTAGACGTAACTGCCAGCGGAATTTTTTTCGCTTATATCAGAGATTGGTAAACTCATTAGTCAAGAGCGTCATTTATCAGTAGTACGACGTCTGAAATTACTTTTAAGAACCAATTTTTTTTAACTTCATTCGCTGAAGTCGACCCCTTCCTATTTTTCCATCTAAACTCGTCTACCTCCTTTCATCCATCCTGTCTGTATGTCCAAACCACCTCAACATACCTTTCTCAATACATCTTCTTAAACTCTACAAAGCTTCCTAAAATTAATTTATCGAACTTAACGTTACATTTCAAGTCTTACACAAACTTTACGTATGTTGAATAAAATTTTATGTCATAAATGGTTCAAATGGCTCTGAGCGCTATGCGACTTAACGTCTGAGGTATCAGTCGCCTAGAACGTAGAACTAATTAAACCTAACTAACCTAGGGACATCACACACATCATGCCCGAGGCAGGATTCGAACCTGCGACCGTAGTGGTCGCTCGGCTCCAGACTGTAGCGCCCAGAACCGCACGGCCACTCCGGCCGGCTTTTTGTCATAGTAACGATATTATTTATTGATAAAATTCGATTGTAAGGTATCCATAAAATTAAATCTTGAAAGTGACTGACAAAAGCTGATGTGAACAATGGCCTTCATCTCCTTGGAAAGTTTGGGTGAATCAGATTTCTATCTCGTTTTTAATTTTAGGTAAAACTCCTGGTTCTCAGCAATAAGATGACTTCTCAGTTTACTATTGATAAAGTTATGCTAGAAAATGACTGCTCGTATGCACATATAGAATCGAATAAGGAAAGAACAGCAAACTCTAGTTTTTCGGCTGATTGTGAGTCAGGAATACAAACCAGACATTAAAAATCGGCTAAAACTTCACTTCAGAGTACTTTCTTAAAGATAAAGACACAAACACCAACTAACAATGTAAAAATATAGATAAGAAAACTAGTCATATGTACAGGTATTTTTATTTGCGATTGCATAAGCTTATATTTCTTTATTCCTATCGTCATCCGTTTCACTTAATTCCGACTCGTTATTAAATCGCTTTCCAAATGATTCATCGTTAGTTCACTGCTTGTATACGTATTTTCTTCCGCCCGATCACACGCTTTTTTCTACCTTCACGAGAAACAGTTCCACACTCTTCAACGGAGTAGATATTTCTGCCGCTGCTTCATACTTGAACTTCAGGACGTGAAAAATTATCCCGCGTGCCTGACTTATAACCATTATTCATCCCCCACTTTCGAACACATTGTCACAAGCAGAGAAGTGTGTGCGGGTGGCGCAGAGTGGAGGTGGCCTGACTCATCTACACCCCATTCTAACGCCCAGGCCGAAAACCTACTTCTGTGCGTAGCCCGCGAAGTTTCATTCGCACTGTGTGTGTGCGCTCGCATGTGGTATTTTGTTGCAGAGTCACATTCAAGGGGACGAACAGCCGCATAAAGGCCCGCGAGCTGCGGCGGGCGACCACTGGCTTACGTCTATACGTGTAGCATCTCTTTGGATGCTGTTGTGTTTGTACTGCCAGCAACCACGCGGCGCCGTCCACCTGCTTACGTAAGCTGGCCTTCAACCGGCTCCTTGACTTCTTAACCGTTCATTGCAACTCATCTCGACGGAAACAATGCGCTCACTCACTCTTTGGCACTTCACATTCATTTTAGCGTCCCGTACCTTGAAACTGACCTCGTCTCTTGTGTTTCTACCACATTTACGTATAGTTTATTCGTTATCCATTCCTTATGTCATTATGTAAGAAAATGTCTCTCAACATATTTCAAAAGAAAACTCGCCAGTCTGCTCCAGTTTCATAAACGAGAGCATTAGAACGTATTCGGATAGTACTGGAGTTACGTAAGCATCGAGCAGAGAAGCTCGCTCCATATGTGTCCTAATATAGTTTCAGTGAGAGTACCAAATGCACTATCAATGGAAACATTATGAACACTGCCCACTTGAGACTGAATGCTAACCAGTGGTGCTGCGGGCACGAGGCGCATTAAGGAAAGGATGTAAGCGGAGCTGAATCAAATAGAGACTCGTTCTAGAGACGATTTGGGCCACAAATGGACTTCGACACAGGGAGATCGTTATGACGTGCGCCTGGGAGTCAGCAACTCGGGAACAGCGAAGCTGGTCGACTGTTACCGTGCTTTATCGTGAGCATCTATGGAAGTTAGTTAATGAACTGTAAAACGTCGAGTAGGCGGCAAGACGCTGAACGTCCAGGCCTCACCGCAGAACCTGTAAAGTAAGATAAGCGGCGATATATGGTAGATCTGACCACACTGTACAACGCTGGTGCAGTCACAAATGTTTTGGAGCACACCATTCAGCGCACATACTCGAACGTGGGTCTCTGTACCAGAGACCCCTACGTGTCCCCATGTAGACCCAACGATATCGTGAGTTACGATTGCAGTGTGCTCGAGTTCATGGAGACTGGATCGTGAATCAGTAGAAACGTGTCACTTGATCGGATGAGTCGCATTTTTTGTTACACCAGGTCGATGGTCATGTCCTAATATGCCACCATTCAGAAAAATCTGCTTCAAACGTGCGCCTCGCCACGGTCGCAAGCGCTGAGGCGGGGGGGGGGGGGGGGGGGCGGGGAGGGGGCTGTATTATGCTACTGACGACATTCACGACATTCACTTTGGCTTCCATGAGACCTGTGGCTCTAAACCAAAGCACCGTGACTGCTGTGGACTACGTAAACAATATTGCATCTCTTCATGCTTGACGTCTTCCCCAATGATGATGCCATATTCCAGCAGGATAACTACAGTAGCTTGAGGAGCATGACAGTGAACTCACGTTGACGTCTGGCCTACCAAAAATAAGTTTCGGGTATTATGTGACGTGCATTGCTACCTGATGCTACAAACCTCTGGAAACCTACCACGTACTTCTAGTATTCACGCTACGCAGAATCGCTTCTATGTTGCATTCCAAAGACGGACCAACATGCAGTTATGAGGCTGCAATATGTTCTGGAATGAGCAGCTATAAATCTGATAGTAGTGAAAGACCAAGAAACACGACTTCATGGCTTTTATATACTAAGGAAGGTTGCAGCATATCGCTAGTGTTGCTCAACTTTTATGTGTACGAAGCAATGAAGAAAGTGGAAGGAAATTTCTGAAGAGTAATAAAAGAGTAAGAGAAACAAATGAAAATTCAAATTTTCATAGGCATCATGGCTCCTCTTGCAGGATATAAGCGAGACTTTGGATAATGGGAGGAAAGCATGTTTAACAGAGAAAGTAGCTTAAGAAAAAGAAAGTACAGAGACAAAGGTAGTAGGGGGGCAAAAGGCATTCTAGATAACCTTCAAATGACATTTTAGTGGGAAATTGCTAACGTCAGCATGTGTTCCTGGAATCACAATGTCAGTGGAATTTTTTCCCCAGAATTTCCTGGAATGTAGTGCAGATAATGAATGATGACGATCATGCAATCGATTTACAAGAAGTAAAATTGCTCAAGGAATTGGGAGGCAGGACTTGCAAGCTATTGGCCTCAATGTCAGTCACCAGGGCGCCAAACCGATTGGCTGAGAGCATCATGATGATGTGTAACGACATTGGGCACAGGAGGAGGGGGAGGGATGGAGGGGGGAGGGAATTTCAGGAAATTGGGGAGGAGGAGAGAATTCTGGGAAAAAATTCTGCTGACATTGCAATTCCAGGAAAGCTGATGCTGATGTTAGCGATTTCCATCAAAAGGTCATTTGAAGGTTATCTGGAAATCCCACCGCCCTCCACTGAAGGTGGACGTAAGAAAGATATCATAAGGAGATGGGCACAGAGATATCTTTCTTCGGTAAACGAGTTCTACTGCTAATAGATGCTGATATAAACGTGGACAAGTTCGTGAACGTATATGTCTGGAGAATAGCACTGTATGGAACTTAAACATGTTCCGTCAGAAATCCAGAGAAGAAGAAACTAGAATCATTTGAAATGTGGAGATCAGAGAATTTTTGAAAATTTATTGGACAGGTAAAGCACCAACTGAGGTACTATAAACAAACGTAGTGGAAACAATATATGCTGTACAGAATGCGCTTACCGCAATGAGAGAGAAGTTAGTGGGACATCTGTTATGGCATCTGGGAACACGGCACTGGAGGGAGACCATAGCAGGGCCAGAGACAGACTGGGTAGAGGCTGTTCCAATGATACCCCATGGGTCAAAGGCACTGGCAGCTGACCAGGGGGCAGGAGCGGGTAGTTTAGGTAGGCTAGTTGCCAGGTGGACCTGTTGCACCGCATTCACTCCTCATCCTGCACATGCGCAACCATTTGCCAACTCTTGACCGGACGTCCGCACGAGGTATGCGATTGCGTACGCTATAGCCATATTCCCTGACTGACCATGGCGTGATCTTACTCCAGACCGCTGTGCACCTTTTCCCGTCGGGCGCTGTGCTGCTCACGTCTAGCACTCGAGCTGGAACAGCTGGACTAGGATATTCAAGTGTGCAAAATAGAATATTAATGTTGTAGGGTCTAATAGTTTAGTACACTTTCGTGACTACTGTGGAATTCATACTCAAGTGCTTATCAGAGGATTCATGGATCCACCTTCAGACTATTTCTCTAATATTCCACTCTCTAACAACGAGCGGGGAAAACGAGCACCTAAATATTTTGCCGGTCGGAGTGGCCGTGCGGTTCTAGGCGCTACAGTCTGGAACCGCGTGACCGCTACGGTCGCAGGTTCGAATCCTGCCTCGGGCGTGGATGTGTGTGATGTCCTTAGGTTAGTTAGGTTTAAGTAGTTCTAAGTTCTAGGGGACTGATGACCACAGCAGTTAAGTCCCCTAGTGCTCAGAGCCATTTGAACCATTTTGAACCTAAATATTTTCGTGCGAGCTCTGATTTCTCTTATTTTTATGATGATTATTTTTCACTCTGTAGTTGGGCGCCAACAAAATACTTTTGCATTCTGAGGAGAAATTTGTTTATTGACATTTCGTAAAAAGATCTCGCTGCAACGAGAAACGCCTTTGCTTTAACGCTTGCTAACCCAATTCACATATTATGTTCGTGTCACTCTCTCCCCTGTTTCACGATAATACACAACGAGCTATCCTTCTTTGAACTTTTTCGATGTTTTCCGTCGATCCTATCTGCTAAGTACGCCAGACAGCGCAGGATCACCCCCGAAGAGGATGGAAAAGCGTAGTGCTTCAAAATGGCTCTGAGCACTATGGGACTTAACTTCTGAGGTCATCAGTCCCCTAGAACGTAACGGTCGCGCGGTTCCAAACTGTAGCGCCTAGAACCGCTCGGCCACTCCGGCCGGCCAAGCGTAGTGTAGGGTAGTTTATATAGTAGATTAGTTGCATTTTCTGAGAGGTCTGCCATTAAAAGGTGGTCTTGGGTTCGCGTTCCCAAAAACATTTTCTACGTAATCGTGCCAGTTTAGGTCGTTTGTAAATGTAATCCCTAGGTTTTGTTAATTGTAATCCCTAGGTAGGTATTTAGCTGAACTGAATTTGTGTGACTTAGACCCCATCATATAACCAAAATTTAACTGATTCGTCTTAGTATTCATGTGTATGATTTCTTACTTTCACTTATATAGAATAAATTTCCACATTTCCCAAGATAAACGTATCTTGTGTAAATCATTTTACATTTGGTTTTGATCTTCTGATGACTTTACTGGACGGTAAGCGACAGCATCATGTGCAAAGAATCTAAGAGGGCTGCTCATATTGTCTCTTAAATCCTTTATTTAAATTAGGAAGAGAAGAGGGTCTATAACACTTCCTTGAAGAACGCCAGATATCACTTCCGTTTCTCTCTATGATTTTCCGTCAGTTGCTACGAACTGGTACCTTTCTGACAGAAAAATCACGAAATCAACAGAGGCGATACTTCGTAGGGCCGCATTTTGATTCAAGCCGCTTGTGAGAAACAATATAAAAAGCATTCTGTAAATCTAAAAGTATGGAATCAACTTGAAATCCCTTATCAGTAGCACTCAGCACTTCGTCTGAATAAAGAGCTAAGTGTGTATCACAAGAGTAATGTTTTCTGAATCGGTGACGTGTGTCGACAGAGCGATTTCTTCGAGGTAACTGATAAAGTTCGAACACAGTGTATGTTCCAAAATCCTACTGAAGATCGACATTAATGGTATGGGTCTGTAATGCAGAGGATTACTCCAATTTCCTTTCTTGAGTGCTGGTGTGCGCTGAGCAACTTTCCACTCTATAGGTACGTATCTTTAGTTGAGCGACAGGTTGTATATGACTGCTAAATATGGAGCTGTTACATGAGTATACCCTGAAAGGAGCCTAATTGGTATGTACTGGAAGACTTGCCCTTGTTAAGTGATTTGAGTTGCTTCGCTACAGCGAGGATATCTACCTTCAAGTTAGTCAGGTTGGCAGCTGTTCTTGATTCGAATTCTGGAATATTTACTTCGTCTTCTTTAGTGGAGGAATTTAGGATAATTGTATTTAGCAATTTCGCTTTAGTGATAACATTACAGCTGCTACCTCTCAGTGAAGATACTGATTTTGTGTTGCCGCTTGTATTCCTTACATCCGTGTGTGGCGCAAGCCCATGAATGTTCTACTGGCCCGACTGCAGGTGGAGTGTAGACTTTCTTCATTCAGACACAAGGAGCAGAAGGGTGACGAGCCCTTCGCCCTGGTCATATTTGATTACTAGGAAATATCTCCAGTGCTCATTTGATTGCTGTGTGAGTAGACCTGGACCTTCCGTGGAGGAACGAGGAAAAATCGTCAGCGCTTTCTGGGATCGAACCCGGGAGCTCCAGGGCCAGAGTCTAGTCCTCTCTCCGCAGCCTCCATAGTTTAGCAGCTACACACAAATGAAAATACTCGTATTACCATGAGACAGGGAAAGACAGCGGACAGTGACAAACTAGTCGAAAGTTGATGACTTAAGGGCAAATTTTCGAAGATGTCAATAGCTGCTACTGGATTTGTAATGTTAACTTTCAAAGAGTCAATGGATTCTGTTGGATTTGTAGTACTGGATGGCATGGTACTGCGAATTACGGGTATATAATGTCGTGTGACGAAGGCCTCCCGGCGCCTGGTGCAATCTTTCGATTTGACGCCACTTCGGCGACTTGCGCGTCGATGGGGATGAAATGTTGATGATTAGGACAATACAACACCCAGTCCCTGAGCGGAGAAAATCTCCGACCCAGGCGGGAATCGAACCCGGGCCCTTAGGATTGACATTCCGTCGCGCTGACCACTCAGCTACCGGAGGCGGACGAATTACGGGTGAATCATTGTCTGTTTGATATTCTCCAAGGACAGAGTCCGGCCAATAATTGCGTGACTTTTTAGCGATTCAGCCCATGATATGGCATAAAGACGTCGATTATCTGTTTTAGGGTGATTTGAAGAATATTCGGATAAAATTCTACACCCCTACAGACGGGCAACATCAAAGAGCTGAACATTATCAAGCAAAAATTCAAGTGCAGTTTTCCCCCTCCATTTCTATTGACAATAGAAAGTGTAGAAGGGTTCCATGGCAAAAAAACCTCTTAGGACAATTATTGAGGTGTATAGATGGGTTTCGTGATGAATGTCGTAGTTCTATGATAGAAAAAAGGTCCGTTTGAGCTATTTGACTTCATTTTCCTTAATGAGGGACCCGCAACATGTAGTATGTCACAGTATGACATTATGCAGAGAACTGATATCAAGCAGCGTACTGTGTCTTTCTTACAAAGGAGAAGATCAGTGACCTGGACGTTAGAGACGGAGAACAAGATCGGTTTCGGCCCTCCCCCCTTTTTAGGGGCACCTTGGAAAATCAAAATGTCGGCGGTCGAGACGTAATTCGAATCTCAGACCTCCTGGATGCGAATCCATTGTCTTAACTTTGTCACCAGTCGCTCGGTTTTCCTGGAAGTGACCCATTCCAGTCCTAATACCACGGAAAATCCTTGGCAGTACCGGGAATTGACCATGGATCTATCACATGACACCCGCGCACGCTGGCCGCTCAGCTACGGAGGCAGGCAAGAAAATTGGATATACGCATGGAAAAAGTTTTAAGAATAGATGTTTTCCCATGAGATTATATATTAGGAAGCAATGTGTTCTGAAAAAGTACAAGTGCGATTTGTCCATTTTCGGCAAGATTAATGTAGCATTTAAATTAATTCATAGCACTCATGTTCCACCGATAGCCAGCCGAGTAGCTACCAGTTGCCGTCAAACTAATGAATCAGTACCAGTGGTCTTTGAAGGTGAGACCTTTTAATAAGTTAACTCAGGTGAAATATGTTGTTATACGATGAACTGCTGACCTTCATATTCATTGAGACTTAGGTGATGATAGTATTGTGATTGAAATTTCCTATACTAATTGTGAGCTAAAGTTATCCGTCTAAGGACTGGATGTATGCTGACTGCCGCAGACATGTGGCGAGATGACGGCATCCTTTTAGGCTGCAAGGGATCGTTACTCCCGGCTGTATCTTCAGCAACGTAACTGTGTCTAAGGTCGAGTGTCACTGTACCCACGGACTTTCTTCCCTCTGTATCAGACTACAATTGACATTGTGGCTGCAGTGCCTGGCACGTTTTAATTTAATTCATATGTAAAAATTAAGGACAGAGAATCTGATACGCTGATCTCGCAGATTTCATGCAAAAGTCACTTGGACATCGATAGTGCAAATTAAGATATGTAACATTACACGAGAAATGCACCATTGTGATACTTCCCCTTTGTATGTAAAGAATGACTGAGCTGGCAAAACTTCTACGTTACTTGATTTCCAAACTCCAGAGTGAAACTGAATGTACTGAGACAGTTTTCTCTTTACTTATTCTGATCAACACTAAACTGACACACAATATTTTAGGGCAATGGAATCTGACTTTCAATAATCCCTACAAAAGGATAGCCCTGATGAACAATATCCTACACCCTTCATGAATCACTTCACAAAAATCTTCGTTATTCGAATTACTACAATACAGTGAGCGCCAATACTACCAGCAAAATAAAAGATTCTAACTACTGAAGGCACTAACTACTGATAGGCATATAGTTAGCAAATGAAAGATTTTGGTAGAGAACAAACAATCTATTTACCTTAATAGTGTTCAAAAGTCATTATATATATTGACATCCAATTTAACACATTTCCTTTTTCTGACGGACACACCTCCAGATCGTCCGCTCATATTAGCATCTCAGAACTCTGGCATCTCTCTCCCCACATACACCACTGCTGGCGGCTCACCTCCAACTGCCCAACCCTACGGGCTGTTCACATCCAACTGTCCAACACTACACTGGCGAATAACTTCCAACAACGAGTCCAACCAGCACAGTCAGCGATTTTAATACAGAGCGCTACGCGGCGTTACCAACATAAAAACCTAAACAGCCTACATACATAGCCTCCATACTCCCCACAAATAAGTTTTACAAATTGTTTTGGGCAGTGGCCAACACTGATTTGATAAACCATGTAAGAAGCAAAAAGGGCAACTGGTGCACAGAAAGCTTTTGGTGTTTTATAGTTTGCAAGGACTGACTATTGTTAACAATCCAACGTGCGTTCTGTATTACGTTCTACTGTAATTCTCAAACCGATAATAACATCAACATGTTACAATCAAAACGTACATGTTGTCCTGATGTCCCAGCATGCATTAATGGCTTGACACCACAATGGCAACTTCAACAAGTAATGAAAAGAATTGCTAGCAATCTTGGGTAACTTGATTCTTAAGAAATAACGGAAGCATCTGAAGCACAGAACTTTATTTCGCAGTAAGATGGTGCGCCGCCTCACAGGCATAACTCAGTAGGCGATTGGTTAAACGATGTTGTTGGATTGCAGCAGGGAGCCAGATGACAGTGCTTGTTTCGCACGCCTTCCATGTTCCGACGTCATACTATTTTTTTCCTTTGGGGTTCGTAAAGAATCATGTGTATGTGCCTCCGCTATCACCTGATCTTACAGTTTAAGAAATTGGATTGAAAGACTTGTTGCAACAGTTATTCTTGACGCAGAGATCAAGGTTTGGGAAGACCTCGCCTATCAATACGATGTGGGCGGTGTGATGAATGGTGCTCACATTGAACAGCTGTAAGAAAAACTGTTTGTGTTACTCTTTCATTTGATGTATTATTTATAATTATAAATCGAATGTAGTAAATGCTACAAACCCTTAAAACCTCGATGTTCATTATGAAACACCCAACACTATGCAAGAGGGAAGAGGGAAAGAACCTCTCTCTTGTGTTGTGGTGAAGGCTTACACATTCTGGGCAGCGAATGATGGAGCGGTCTACATAAAGCTCAGGAGTCTGCCGCGCTTCATAGCTTTCCACGTGTAGCAGTTCCTGTTGTGAACGTAAATAGCATCCCCAATAGACGATGATATACAACTCACACTTTAATAAGTCTGTTACTGGTGTAGCACATTGTTCCTGGCTGTCTGCAGAAACGTAGCATAACCTAGTGCTTGTGCAATAAAAACTGTAACCAAGGATTAGGGAAAATGAAGCTGACAACGAGGCCGGCAACGCTAATAGCTGTGCTCTAGTGCCCATTTTGGGTTCAAGGGTCGAGAATTGGAGGCATTTTGTGGAACTTTTGAATGAAGAAACAGCCGAAATGCTAGGACACACAAAAGACTACACTAGTGTGCAAAACATAAGGACGAAAGTAATTTTCGCCTCTTGTGTTACTGCCAAGTACGAGGGTAATCCCAAAAGTAAGGTCTCCCATTTTTTTATAAGTACATAGACCTGTTTATTTCTACAATGGTTTACATCAGTTTACAGCTTGAACATTTAGCTATTTTTCGACATAATCACCATTTCTGTCGATGCAATGCCGTAGACGCTGTGGCAGTTTTTGTATGCCCATGTCACACCACCTCGCCGCTACGCTGTTCAGAAAGTTATGAACCATTTCTTTAACATCGTCGTCGGAGCTGAATTGCTTTCCGGCCAAATCTTCTTTTAGCCTGGGGAACAAATGATAGTCACTGGATGCCAAGTCAGGACTATAGGGTGGGTGGATGATTGTGTTCCACTGAAACTGTTGCAGGAGAGCAACGGTTTGCCGAGCGATGTGTGGGCGAGCGTTGTCACGGAGAATGCGTACGCCCTTGCTCAACATTCCTCTTCTCCGGTTCTGAATTGCCCGTTTGAGTTTTTTCAGTCTCACAGTACCCGTCAGCGTTAATTGTGGTCCCAGTGGGCATAAAGTCGACCAGCAATATCCCTTTCTGATCCCAAAAAACGGTTTTCATTACTTTACCGGCAGATTGTGTCTTTGTTTGAATTTCCGCGGCTTTGGCGTGATTGTTGCTTGGTCTCAGGTGTAAAGTGTGTGATGTTACAAAATAGAAGTGATGTTGTTATTCAATGGAAAGTTGGAAATTGAGATTTAGCTTACTGTTTTATCAACCACAATTGGCGAAAGAATCGTGGATTGACCATTGTCATAAAATATTGCATTATGAGATGTGAATAGTTTTTACTTGCAGTTTCGCGTGGCTTGAGGCAGTCACAACTAGCGTGCTGTTGAATAAGAAATTGCGTTATCGTCTTTATAATTACTTCATGATCGTAGATACGATCATACCCGGTTGTGAAGTTATTGTTATGACAAAACAATTTCCTAAGGGACCAGAAAGTTCTTAAGGGCGCAAAAACAACTGTAACATCACACAAAAGGGAAATTCAATATTAAAGCTGATGCAAAAAGACGATAAAACAGTTTTCTTTTTATCAATGTAACACGCACATTGGACTGCTGATCTCCGTGTCTGTAATCTTATCAAAATGCATAATTAAAATGAAAATAATACTGAGGAGATGATAGGAATGAGCACTGCTAAATGATTCAGTATTCCCAGAACAAATATTTATTATAAACTAAAACATATCGTACCTTAAGCTTAGTACTACAATGACGGTAGATTTTTATGTCCGTATCATGTCCACTGAGCGCTCTTTTATATAGCCATTGTCTTCTTTGGGTCGCTCGTGCGTCGTCACGGTAAGTTTAACAGTTCTTTACACTTCACTCAAACTTAAACATAACACGTTTTTATACATTTAGTAAAAAATTAGATCAGACTGCCACAGATCTGCGTCCGTCTTACTTCAGAAAAACAGTACAAGTCTTCTTAGCGCTCAAGGCTTCATTTGTTCTCCAGCGAACAAAATAGTGAAGGATCGTATATCTATCCGTATTTTTCTGTTTTTATTGCCGCCCAAAGACGACGAATTACATTATTTGGAAAATTCCACCGTCGCCATGCGACGCCTCATTATACATTAATCATTATTTACAAACAAGTATTTGCCTTCTGGCTGAAAGTATAAACTACTCGTATTTGCTGTTTTAATGAAGTCAAAAATAGCGAATATCACAAGTGGTATGCCCAGGTTTCGTCACCCGTGAAAATTGAGTGCAGAAAGTTGACCTGTTCGGCTGCAAGGCGGTGAAGAAATGCGCGGGAAGCATCAACTCGTTGCCGCGTGTGGTCCTCAGTCAGCATGCGTGGCACCCATCTTGCGCACACCTTCCGGTAGTTCAATGTTTCCGTTAAAATTCTGTGAGCGGTGCTTCGGAAAAGCTCAGGAACCAACGTGCAGAGATCATCCAGGGTGATCTGCCGATCTTCACGCATGCTTTGCTCAACCTTCAACTGTCTCCTACACCACTTACGAACATTTTTGACATCCATGCACGACTCACCATACACTTCCGTCAATTGGCGATGGATTTCAATCGGCGCAGTGCCCTTTGCGTTCAAAAACCGAATAACTGCGCACAATTCGCACTTGGCGGTAACATCCAGCGGGAGCTCCAACGGCTGCCAAGTCAAGACTGAGCGCCTCAGCGCGGCGTGCGTATATTTACACACAGCGCGTGAAGCACTTTTCATAACAGTGTGACCAACTGCCACAAAGAGTTCTGTACTTATAAAAAAAATAGGAGACCTTACTTTTGGGATTACCCTCGTAACATTGCTCGGCGAAAGTTGCACTACGCGTAGGAAGACCTGCTACAGTATAATACAAGAGGGTCTCTGAAACAAGGCAACAGAAATTATAGTAGATATTGATTATAAAATTCCGCAAATACACGCTTGCAATTATGTGAAGTTGGTAAAAACTTGTAGAGAAGAGATAGGAGGCGCAACGACTTTCCATCATTGAGGTAAAGTGCACTGCAGTACCAAAAATTTTCGGATCCTCTGAATTACTGGAATAACAGCAGATACAGACAGATTCAGAAATCGGTGTTTCGTACACTGAATGACACGTTTACTGATGCCGGCGAAATGTAATTTCCCATACTGTCATCAGTGGCGATCGTGGTATATTCGAAAATTCTGTTCCAACACGGTTCGTTATTTCATAAACCGGAAAACAAACAGTATCAACCAGAACTGTGTTTTGGGAGAGCCACAGAACCGAACCAGACCTTGCGAGAAATATCTGAGGTTTGCAAACGAGACGAACAAATGCAACTGTCTGCTGAAAAGTAAAATCTCCGAATTTTTTATGTGAATAATCTTAAAGCTTTCTAAATAAAACAAACCTTATTAACATTCTATATATTTATTTTTCATATCTACATATTTATTTCTCAACATAGTCACCCTGGCCACGAAAACATTTCTCCCAACCAGAGAACAGTTTGTTGATACCGTCACTGTAGAATGTTTGACTTTGCTGACAGAGCCGGAACCTCACCTCTGCTTGCACCGCTTCATCACTGTCAAAGTGAAGTCTTCGAAAGTGTTCTTTAAGTTCTGGAAACAGATGAAAACTTGATGGGGCCAAGTCGGGACTGTATGGAGGATGATCGATGACAGTGGACCAAAGGCGTTGGATTGTTGAAAATGTCGCAGGCTCGTGTGTGGCCTGGCATTGTCATGCTGAAGAAGAATGTGTTCCATGTGTGGATGGTTAGAAACTCGATTACAGCACGTCGTTTCTCACGCACCGACATAGTTACGTTACACACCATCACACGTTACAATTCGAAGCCCTCTAGCGGCAGAGTGCTGCAAATATATAGATACGAAGAATAAACATGTAGAATGTTCAAATAACTTACGGGAATGCCACCGGGTGACGTCGTCGACAGCCGCCTATATTTCGACAGGAGCACACACTGCCAGTTACAAGGCAAAATGCAGCAAGTAAGTGCTGTGCAAGGGAACTAACATCAGGGTCCTTTCAGGTTCCGCAATGGATGATCGTGGTTTGTGTAAGGCGGGTGTCTGCCGTATTCCTTGCAGTTGTGGCATGTCATATATTGGTCACATTATCAGGACTGTGGATGACCGGGGTACTGAGCATAAGCGGCACACACGCTTGCAACAGCCGAGCAAATCCGCCATTGCGGAACATCGTCTTAGCACCTTTTTTTATCTGATTTTGTTCTACGTTGTTCGTTACATTTGTTCGTGGCGGACGTCCGATGACACTCGTTCAGGTTGTTCGTTGATCCATTCACTCAGTTTTTTACTGCAGAGGGTAGCTAAACCCTCTGACCGAACACGCTGAGCTACCGTGCCGGCTAGCACCGGTCGCCTTATGGAATATAACAGACAGAGATTCTGTGATAAACTTCCAGCTATTGGAATTGTGTTATTAAGCAAGCAACTAATCTTATTAACTGAGATGATGGTTTTTGTTTATGTGCTGCATGGAATCCTGCTCTCTCCCTTGTCAAAAAACAGAGGGACTAAGTTTTATGCTACCTTATCCGTTCATCAATATTAATTTCAGTAACGATAACGTCTGACGTCTTTCATCTTTGGTTTGTGATGGCGTTAGTGCTCAAAGTGTGTGTGTTTTGTCTTTCCAGAGCTTCTCTGAAAATCGGGTATTAAATTCCCTTGCAGAGCGCTTACTTGTTGTTAGTTTTGCCTTGGAGATGGCAGGTGAGGTCCTGACGAAATATCGGCGGTTGTCGACGACGTCACCCGGCTGCATTCCCGAAAGTTATTTGAGTTTGACAACGCATGAACCTGTGTTCAGTGTATGCCGCCTTTAGAATCTGAAGATGGTCATTGTATGGCTGAAACCGGTTATGACTGTGTCATGAACATGTGATTGCGTCTATAAATAAACAAAAATTTTTTACAAAATAATCGAACACGCACTCCATAGACAAAATGTCGTTTTTTCCAAAAGTTATTTGAACGTTGTTAATGCCGGGAGAAACTCGGCTCTCAAAGATATAAAATGTTGACAACGTTTGTTTTATTTAAAAAGCTTGAAGAGTTATCAATAATTGGAAGATATTATTTTTCAGGACGCCCTCGTAAAAACTAATGGGCAACATCATCTGCGTAGATCTGCATAACCTGTGGACGGTGTTCTAGTTACAAGCGCGGACGTCGCACGAGATGGAAAGAGTGAGACTGCAACAGTAGCTCAGCCCTCTGTCACATTAGAGCGGCATTAGGTTTCTGCATCTTGTAATCTATCCTAGCTACAGGCGAGGGCGGGTCTTGCTGTGGCTAGTCCGCTATCTCAGTGACCTCCCACTAATAAAGCGCTTTGCAAAAAACCGGTCAGTCTCGACGTTGTTGAATAGTTCTCTCCCTGCTTGCTATCCCAATGAGGTTTTCATTGTGAATTCACTTTTGATCTCATAATGAAAGCTTAAACTGCCGCATTTGGACTTCTGTTCTTTGCATAATAACAGTTGTTCACAGACACCGCGATCTAAAATAAGAGTCCACACTACAAAGCAGGTGGGAAAAGCGTTTTTTTCATTTTTTAATTTCAGAACTGAAAAATAAGTTGGTTACATGTGCCAGTGACCTGATAGATACTCCGATAACAAGGTATGAAGCGTCACCAAGCTGCCGGCCAGGGCGGCCGAGCGGTTCTAGGCGCTGCAGTCTGAAACTGCGCGACCGCTACGGTCGCAGGTTCGAATCCTGCCTCGGGCATGGATGTTTGTTATGTCCCTAGGTTAGTTAGGTTTAAGTAGTTCTAAGTTCTAGGGGACGGATGATCTCAGACGTTAAGTCCCATAGTGCTCAGAGCCATTTTTTCGTCACCAAGCTGCTGTCAGATGCGCAAACGGTCAGTGTTCCTGAGCTACACAAAATTCTCCTGAGACTTTTGTAGTTAAGGATACCGATCGAAATCCCTGTCCTATCACCCACATTTAGGATTTCCGTGTTTTCTTTAAATCGGTTAGGCGAAGGCCAGGATGGATCCGTTGAAAGCGACACGGCCGTTTTTCCTTCCCCAATCCGATTTTGTAGTCTGCAATGACACCATTGTCGTGAAGACGTCAAACCCTAATCTTTCCCTGAGGATTTAAGTAGACAATCCTGTATAATGGCCCACAACGGCCCGTCATCACAGAAAAAGTATTCACCCGATGTTCTTCACGTCCAAACACTGTGGTGGGGTACAGTGTAAAGGTAAATTCGTCTGTCCAACTCTATTCACGAACTGAATGACGGAAAATTAGTATAAATTGCAGTTGTTTCAAAGAAAATGCCTTTTTTGCATGCTGCACATCGAAATTTTTATTTTTATTTACGCACACAGACGCGTTTCGTCTTTTTTACAAGGCATCTTGAGTGGGTATCCTGAAATATTACATGATTTGTCCATTTTTACACATAGTTTATGGTTTCACATCTAGGTTATAGATTTAAAAACAGTCCCTTAACGTTTGTTATGAAATGGAAAGGTACTTACAGTTAACTTGTTATTCATTGCATCTAAGTAAACTGCTTTATATATATATATATATATATATATATATATATATATATATATATATATATATATATATATATATATATAGGGTGAGTCACCTAACATTACCGCTGGATGTATTTCGTAAACCACATCAAATATTGACGAATCGATTCCACAGACCGAAAGTGAGGAGAGGGGCTAGTGTAATTGGTTAATACAAACCATAAAAAAATGCACGGAAGCATGTTTTTTAACACAAACCTACGTTTTTTTTAAACGGAACCCCATTAGTTTTGTTAGCACATCTGATCATATAAACAAATATGTAATCAGTGCCGTTTGTTACATTGTAAAATGTTAATTACATCCGGAGATATTGTAACCTAAAATTGACGCTTGAGTACCACTCCTCCGCTGTTCGATTGTGGAGGAGTGGTACTCAAGCGTCAAGTTTAGGTTACACGTCCTATGAAACGCCCGTCGAGCATGTACCTCACCCCTCATGGTAATGTACATGTGCGTCAGTGAAAAAGACCAATAAAAAGGTGTTAGCATGTGCACGTAATGTCTTTTTCCAGTCTCTTCTGTACCTAAGGTCCATCATCGTTCCCTTTGGATCCCTACGTAATTCGGTGCTCTCCGATACACACGATCGAACAGCGGAGGAGTGGTACTCAAGCGTCAAGTTTAGGTTACAATATCTCCGGATGTAATTAACATTTTACAATGCAACAAACGGCACTGATTACGTATTTGTTTATATGTTCAGATGTGCTAACAAAACTAACGGGGTTCCATTTAAAAAAACGTGGGTTTGTGTTAAAAAACATACTTCCGTGCATTTTTTTATAGTTTGTATTAACCAGTTACACTAGCCCCTCTCCTCACGTTCGGTCTGTGGAATCGATTCGTCAGTATTTGATGTGGTTTACGAAATATATCCAGCGGTAACGTTAGGTGACTCACCCTGTATATATATATATATATATATATATATATATATATATATATATATATATATATATATATATACTCCTGGAAATTGAAATAAGAACACCGTGAATTCATTGTCCCAGGAAGGGGAAACTTTATTGACACATTCCTGCGGTCAGATACATCACATGATCACACTGACAGAACCACAGGCACATAGACACAGGCAACAGAGCATGCACAATGTCGGCACTAGTACAGTGTATATCCACCTTTCGCAGCTATGCAGGCTGCTAATCTCCCATGGAGACGATCGTAGAGATGCTGGATGTAGTCCTGTGGAACGGCTTGCCATGCCATTTCCACCTGGCGCCTCAGTTGGACCAGCGTTCGTGCTGGACGTGCAGACCGCGTGAGATGACGCTTCATCCAGTCCCAAACATGCTCAATGGGGGACAGACTCGGAGATCTTGCTGGCCAGGGTAGTTGACTTACACCTTCTAGAGCACGTTGGGTGGCACGGGATACATGCGGACGTGCATTGTCCTGTTGGAACAGCAAGTTCCCTTGCCGGTCTAGGAATGGTAGAACGATGGGTTCGGTGACGGTTTGGATGTACCGTGCACTATTCAGTGTCCCCTCGACGATCACCAGTGGTGTACGGCCAGTGTAGGAGATCGCTCCCCACACCATGATGCCGGGTGTTGGCCCTGTGTGCCTCGGTCGTATGCAGTCCTGATTGTGGCGCTCACCTGCACGGCGCCAAACACGCATACGACCATCATTGGCACCAAGGCAGAAGCGACTCTCATCGCTGAAGACGACACGTCTCCATTCGTCCCTCCATTCACGCCTGTCGCGACACCACTGGAGGCGGGCTGCACGATGTTGGGGCGTGAGCGGAAGACGGCCTAACGGTGTGCGGGACCGTAGCCCAGCTTCATGGAGACGGTTGCGAATGGTCCTCGCCGATACCCCAGGAGCAACAGTGTCCCTAATTTGCTGGGAAGTGGCGGTGCGGTCCCCTACGGCACTGCGTAGGATCCTACGGTCTTGGCGTGCATCCGTGCGTCGCTGCGGTCCGGTCCCTGGTCGACGGGCACGTGCACCTTCCGCCGACCACTGGCGACAACATCGATGTACTGTGGAGACCTCACGCCCCACGTGTTGAGCAATTCGGCGGTACGTCCACCCGGCCTCCCGCATGCCCACTATAGGCCCTCGCTCAGTCCGTCAACTGCACATACGGTTCACGTCCAAGCTGTCGCGGCATGCTACCAGTGTTAAAGACTGCGATGGAGCTCCGTATGCCACGGCAAACTTGTTGACACTGACGGCGGCGGTGCACAAATGCTGCGCAGCTAGCGCCATTCGACGGCCAACACCGCGGTTCCTGGTGTGTCCGCTGTGCCGTGCGTGTGATCATTGCTTGTACAGCCCTCTCGCAGTGTCCGGAGCAAGTATGGTGGGTCTGACACACCGGTGTCAATGTGTTCTTTTTTCCATTTCCAGGAGTATATATATATATATATATATATATATATATATATATATATATATATATATGTGTGTGTGTGTGTGTGTGTGTGTGTGTTTTTGTGTATTAGAGAGGGAGATTTTTTAATAAAATAAAAATTATTTATTTTATTTTCATTACTATTTTTATTTACTTATTTATTCTTAATAATAATAATAATAATAATAATAATTATTATTATTATATTTTCCTGTATATACTTATGAGAGGAATCAGATGTGTAATCATTTGTTGGGATTTCTGTCTATTATACGATCAATGTAAACAGTGAGTTGTCAGTCATATTTACTTGGTCGTTTAGTAGTTGTTTCTTTTCAGCCTTCGTTTTGTATACATGATAATCTTCCTGTAATGTAAGGAGATGTCTTTCATTATTTACTCTAGTTATTTTCATATCATTTTCTCTTGTAGTACGTTTGTGGTTATTTTCTCTCAAATGTTCTGCAAAAGTTGAGTGGCTCGTTCCACATTTCCATGCTCTGATATGTTCTTTGTACCGGGTGTCAAATGTTCTACTGGTTTGTCCTATATACCTTCCATCACATGTGTTGCACTGCAGTTGGTATATTCCTGCTTTTTACTATCTTCACTGCGCAACCCAATTAAAGGATCCATTTATTTGAAAACCACGTAACTGTGAAGTTTGACCCAAAGGTGCTTACAACCATCCTCTGTAATGATACAAGAGGGTGGAACCCTTCGACGTGTTAGTCGAGCCGGCGACGCTTTAAACTGCACGGTGTCAAAACATGAGGAGAAAATGGACGGAGCTCAAAAGTGCATGTGGGGTGTAAGGTGGGTACATTACCTCACATTGGCACCAAATTTCACCACAAATCTACCCAACGCCACCGTGAACGTGTCACGCGATGGGGAGAACGTCAAACCACATCTTATCCTATTTCAACTCTCCTTTTGACACCTCTGCGATGGAAGTCAGAACCATCACGTCTAGCGTTGTAATCACGCGGTTCTCTTGTCGGTGGCCAAGGAAAACACACCGCATCTCAGAATCGACACGAAAAGACTTGGGTACATCTACATCTACATGATTACGGTGCAATTCACATTTAAGTGCTTGGCAGAGGGTTCATCGAACCACAATCATACTATCTCTCTACCATACCGCTCCCGAACAGCGCGCGGGAAAAACGAACACCTAAACTTTTCTGTTCGAGCTCTGATTTCTCTTATTTTATTTTGATGATCATTCCTACCTATGTAGGTTGGGCTCAACAAAATATTTTCGCATTCGGAAGAGAAAGTTGGTGACTGAAATTTCGTAAATAGATCTCGCCGCGATGAAAAACGTCTTTGCTTTAATGACTTCCATCCTAACTCGCGTGTCATATCTGCCACACTCTCTCCCCTATTACGTAATAATACAAAACGAGCTGCCCTTTTTTGCACCCTTTCGATGTCCTCCGTCAATCCCACCTGGTAAGGATCCCACACCGCGCAGCAATATTCTAACAGAGGACGAACGAGTGTAGTATAAGCCGTCTCTTTAGTGAACTTGTTGCATCTTCTAAGTGTCCTGCCAATGAAACGCAACCTTTGGCTCGCCTTCCCCACAATATTAACTATGTGGTCTCGTTCGTAATTTTTACACCCAGGTACTTAGTTGAATTGACAGCCTTGAGAATTGTACTATTTATCGAGTAATCGAATTCCAACGGATTTCTTTTGGAACTCATGTGGATCACCTCACACTTTTCGTTATTTAGCGTCAACTGCCACCTGCCACACCTTACAGCAATCTTTTCTAAATCGCTTTGGAACTGATACTGGTCTTCGGATGACCTTACTAGACGGTAAATTACAGCATCATCTGCGAACAACCTAAGAGAACTGCTCAGATTGTCACCCAGGTCATTTATATAGATCAGGAACAGCAGAGGTCCCAGTACGCTTCCCTGGGGAACACCTGATATCACTTCAGTTTTACTCGATGATTTGCGTCTATTACTACGAACTGCGACCTTCCTGATAGGAAATCAAGAATCCAGTCGCACAACTGAGACGATACCCCATAGGCCCGCAGCTTGATTAGAAGTCGGTTGTGAGGAACGGTGTGAAAAGCTTTCCGGAAATCTAGAAATACGGAATCAACTTGAGATCCCCTGTCGATAGCGGCCATTACTTCGTGCGAATAAAGAGCTAGCTGCGTTGCACAAGAACTATGTTTTCTGAAACCATGCTGATTACGTATCAATATGGCCATATGGCATAAAGGCTGTCAACGCAACCACCCGTTCCCGCCCTGCATGGGGGGTGGTGGGCGTGGGGGTGATCAGAGTCAAACGTTGTCAGGAATGTTGCCCTGCTGCCTGCTGCTCTTCGCAATGCGAACTGTCGTTTTCGACCACGAAATGCTTGTAAATGAACGCCGCAAAGGAAGGGGGCTTTTCATTCACGCCTTACGTGCCATATCCTCAGGCCTTTTCGTGTTGATTCTGAGTGGCGGTATGGCTTAAATAGTTCCCTCTCCCACTCATAAGAAAACCGCGTGATTTCAGTGCCGGTTGTGACCTCGATAGCAGACGCATCAAAACAAGTGGTGAAACGTGCAGAACAGGGGATGTTACGTCCTTCTCATAGTGTGAAACGTCCATGGTGGTGTTGGGCAGAATTTTAATGAAATTTGGTGGTGACAATGTATATTATGAACCCACCTTACGCCTCAAATGAACTTCTGAGCTCTTGGCTTTTTTCTCAGATGTCGACACCTTGCTGTGAGAAGCGTCGCTTGTGACGTCGCAGGGCACAACGTTTTTGCACCATTTGAAGGGGATGGCGGTAGGCACCTTGAGCCACATTTCAAACTTATGCGTTGCCTTGGGAGATAATTACGTCATTTCGAAACAGTGACCCTTTAATAGTGCTGCACACAGTATTCGCCTCTGTGCGTGCTCGAATCTTGTCTTATTCTCACGGTCCCTTTGTGAAAAAGAAAAAGGAAGTCGATTTCATTAGAGTCGGCGCACAAACTTGGATCGTGGATGGACGGGAGATAAAATTGGCCGTGCTTTTTCATAGGTTTCGTCCGCGCATGACTTTAAAGCATTTAAGGAAATTACCGAATAGCTAACCCTATATGGCTGAATGGGGATTTGAAGCTGCATCCTCCCGAATACGATTCTAGATTCTCACCACCGTACCATCACGTTCGGTTTCTACCCGAGACACGTTGGTTTCGGTCGCTGTGGCCAAGCGGTTCTAGGCGCTTCAGTCCGGAACCGCGCTGCTGCTACGCTAGCAGGTTCGAATCCTGCCTCGGGCGTGGATGCTTTTGATGTCCTTAGGTTAGTTAGGTTTAAGTAGTTCTAAGTTCTAGGGGACTGATGACCTCAGATGTTAAGTCCCATAGTGCTTAGAGCCATTTCAACCATTTGAACACGTTGGTGGCAGGCTTCCTCCAATATTGGTACTCTAAATTTATCCAACAGTGTCTCTTCCAGAAATGCCCTCTTCGTGTATCTTTGTTGCATTTTGCATAAAGAATGGACTACTTTGGGCGGGAACTAGGCGGTAGTCCACATTGTCGTTGCCGCGTTGCTACCACGTCGACATCGAGCAGACGATTGTTTGTACGGCTAAAGCACTGCTTTACGACTGCCAACCCAACCAGGATGCAGAGAATGTAATAGACGACGGAGAAGAATGAATAATTCCTTTCTTTCCCTTTTGATGTGTATAATGTATTCTCAGATGCTGCGGATTCGGAGATCAAGGAAGAACTCTTAGTATATTTGTAGATTTTTGTTTAACTTTTGCTGCGCTTGTCACTAATTTTGGTGGGCAAAATGCGTAGTACACGCTCAAAAGTGAAAGGAGCTCCAGAAACAGGCAGTAGTGATTCGCATAAGGCTTTGTAGGAACTGCAGGTACAGCTTCTAGCAAACCAAGACCCATAGTCTGATCGAAAAACAGATGTAAGTGTTCGTGTAACTCTTGATGATTCCGTTACAAACGCGAAACTTCTTTCTATTTTATGACAGTCCAGTGTGATAAAGTTTCCGCATACCTCTTTCTCGGGAAAGACTTCAGAATGTGATGTAGGCCTGACGGGTTCCAGTTGAATATTGCGCACCTGAAGTTGGTTATTGACGCGAATACTATCCATGCCATAGTTCAAGCTTCCGCCGCGGGTCTGCGCTGCTGTCGCTGCACTGCAGTCTCTGGCAGTGGCGGTAAATCCAAAAATCAACGATGGCCAAGGCCTCTTATCTATCAGGCGCAAGATACATCCACCTGGTTATAACGCGTATCGATCCCACCCCACTGGTGGCGGTCCTGCGAGATCCGGCAGACCAAATGGTAACGGCCACTGACCAAGCCTCCAGCGTAGTGGTGGGCAGGAAATCGCGTATCTGTTAGAAATCACAGTGACTGAGAAGTCACAGATATCACAGTAGCAACTTTACAGAATCTAACTGCGATTTCAGTCACAGTTAGCAGTCGCAAGTAGTATTTCACATTGAAAGACGTGAGCCATCTATTGGTCGAATTTAGCACTGCTTTCTGCGATTTCAGTGACAAGTCGCAACTAAGAGTCGCAAGTAGCAACTAAAAAGCGCGGTTAACAGTGGCATCTGTTGGCCGAAGTTCGTACTACGTCCATCTCTGCGGTACGCTATGGAGTCTAACTGCGATTTCCGTGACAAGTCGCAACTAAGAGTCGCAAGTAGCAACTAGAAAGCGCGGTTAACAGTGCCATCTGTGGGTCAAAGTTCGTACTACGTCCATCTCTGCGGTACGCTATGGAGTCTAACTGCGATTTCCGTGACAAGTCGCAACTAAGAGTCGCAAGTAGCAACTAAAAAGCGCGGTTAACAGTGCCATCTGTGGGTCAAAGTTCGTACTACGTCCATCTCTGCGGTACGCTATGGAGTCTAACTGCGATTTCCGTGACAAGTCGCAACTAAGAGTCACAAGTAGCAACTAAAAAGCGCAGTTAGCACTGCCATCTGTTGAGCAAAGTTCATACTACGCTATTCGCTACCGAGTCAAACTGCGATTTCTGTGACAAATCGCAACTAAGAGTCGCAAGTAGCAACTAAAAAGCGCAGTTAACATACTTCTCCTAGTGTCATCTGTTGACCGACGTATGTACGTTATGAGAGCCTTGTGCCTCACGAGATCGATGTGCTGTGTGTGCATGTGAAGGGTTTATTTCAATAGAAGTACAAGTCCATTTTTGTTAATTTTGAGATATAGAGTCGTAAAGTTAAATGAGTGCTGAAAAATCTGCAGTTAAGATACCAGAAATATTCACCATATGGCTTCTTGCTAGAGATGAGCCTTTATTTATGTTTGTTTGGATCACTAATTTCAGAAGCATTATAGACAGAAAAATGTAGGTAATGGACTTGTACCACTATTGAAATAAGCTCTTCATATTATATGACGACATGCACATTCAGCATCAGTTATGGTTGGTCAAATACTGCTGTGACTCTGAATGTATTATATTAATAAGAAGCGACATTGCCTTTTTCTCCTGAAAATATCGAGTAACGTAACAAATGTGTTTGATTCTGCTTCCAATATGACAGTTTTGGTTAATACTCCACATGCCTACAGGACTTTGCAATGTTAACACAGCAGAACTCAGACATCTGTATAAGTGTAGAGAAATGAAAACAGTCATATGAATGCCTCACAGTTCAAGACTCGGGAGAAAAGTTTTACACCTGGTGTTCTACATGGCAACTTCACACACAAGAACTTTTTGCCGACACTACTACCACCTACATAAGTAAGCTTTTCCTGTGTCACTTTCAAGTAATGCACTTAAGCTATTCCTGATTTAACTGGAAGATCTGTACTTCCCACTTTCATATCAACAGCCTCAAAATGCATATTGTAGACTTCGGGATATGTTACAGGTCAGTGTCACACCAAGATTGTGGAGAAAGGGGGGGGGGGGGGGGGGCGGCATGTCACTCTCCAACAAGTGTTTACCAATAAATAAGTGGCGAAAAATTACGGGTGTAGGACAGCTTAACATGTGGAAAATGAGATTTTTATTATTCACTCAATGTATTTAACATTTATTATTCCTTTAAAATCGCACAACAACTTCAATAAAACACTTTAATCAGTCATACACTTATTTCATAATTATTTCACTTTTAAACTGCAAATCCTCTAAGAGCTGTCTTGAATCTTCACGAGTCTCTCTCAACAGCCTTGATGTGGATAGATATGTACAGCAACCAGTAATCAGTCAGAACTGCGTCTGCAAAAACACAAGGATTATTAAACAATTTTTGCTGTCACTAATTACTAGCAATATAATTGACAGAGTAGATTGCTAATATTTGCTATATCACATTTGCTACTATTTGCTATATCACATTCGCAAGAACGATCTCAATGAAGTAATTAAGTCCATCAAAACGCTTAGAAACTAACCTGTCGTCTGACGAAAACGGTCTAAAGACTGGCAATTTCTTCAGATCTGTTGACAATGATATTTTGAATTATCACTTTACTGAGTGACTGAAATGTAGTTCAGGTACCTATGAACATAACAATATGTTAGAATTCATTTTCTAAACACGAACTATTACGGTACTGTGCGGCTACTTACATATTAATTACACTATTAATATTTTCACAGTTGTTTCTTTAATACAAAATTAAAGCCAACGGAAGAATAAACGTAAAATATACTTACCAATGACAGGTTTGTTGAGATGCAATTTTCTGTGTGGACAGATGTAACTTTTTCATACGGTGGTACGTCGCAGCAATCGCAGGAGTCACAGAAATCGCAGAAGTCACAGAAATCGCAGAAGTCACAGAAATCGCAGAAGTAGCAGAAATCGCAGAAATCGCGGAAGTAGCAGAAGTAGCAGTGGCGGAGGGATACGCGACTTAGGTTCCTTAACTGCGACTCTTAACTGCGACAAATCACAGTTAAGAATAACAGATACTGAAAAGTAGCATTCACAGAAATCACTGATATCGGAAAATCGCAGTTTAGCCCATCACTACTCCAGCGGGTCCTCTGCCGGCGGCAGTCACAAAACTCACTCGCACTCGAAGCCACTTCGCCACGTGACGCTACGCAGTCGCTGCCTAAACGCGGCTCTGACACCGTCGTTCGTGCTTAAGTTCAGAGAGCCTCATCCTTGTTGTTATTGTGTTAGCTGAAATCTTACTTATTGCTGCATTATTTCTAATGAGTTTTCGTACACTTGGAGAAAAGTATCAGTTAAGTAAAGCTTTTGTTTGCTGTATTTGACTCTTCGCTCTTCATTTCTGCACCTGTCCAGCTTTCCTACAAGACAGCTGCCGTACCACTCTGTAGTCCACCTCTCCTTACTGTCATGTACGGAGTCCTACACAACACGCCTTATCTATGACATCGTTATCATCACCACATGATTAGGATTTGCCAATCGAAACGATGGTGTCTAAGGTTCTCTAAAAAGTTTACATAATATTTCCCATAATCAACTACTAAATAACATGACGAATCTAATCAAGATACTTGATGTAAAAAACTCACGTTCACAAGACAAACTGAACAAAAGCCATTTTAGAAAGGAAGGAAGAGGGTGTTTTACGAGACTTTTATTGTGATTTAACACTTAATCTACATATCTTCGTAACATACAAGGACTACTTCACAACACGCAATGTTTAAAAACTTCACAATGATCAAACTACAATATGACCAAAGACGCTGGTGCAAAGATAACGATGGAACAAGAGAAGTAATGTACAAATTAGTTACTCTCTTTCAATAACCATGATTCATATGTCTTTACCCTGGCACTATTAAAACAGCACTCATTTCCTGTTTTAAATCGGTCCATCGAAAATTCGGATGGTTTAAGTAGGATATTGACAACCTAATGCATTCTTAAAGACTGCGTAATTGCACAGCACAAAAGTGTGTGCACCAGCACATCGCACGAAACTTGGGCGCTACGCTCCACCAATCTTAGCAAGATAAAGATTTTGCTTCGTACTTCGTCCTGCAGTTAGAAACACGTCCACAGGTCACAAACGATTGGAGGAAACAGGTGTGCAAAATTACGAAATCGTGTTTCAAGTCTGGGGCATGACTGTCAATTTCTGCAGATATAGGTTCAACAGGTTCGCCTCCAGTTCTGCACTGCAGAAGTGTTACGTCACCGTTACGTAAGTATATCTGGTGCCTGCCTCCGCATGGCTATCTCCAGGCTAACTGGGTGGATACATTCTTCGCTTATTCTTTTTAAATCAGTCCTCTGACTAGTTTGATGCGGTAATCTAGTACTTCCTCTCCTGTGCCAATTACTTCACCTCAGAGTAACACTAACAGACTAAGTCCTCAATTATTTGTTTCATATATTCCAAACACGGGCTTCCCTACAGTTTTTACCCTTTATAGCTGCCTCTCGTACCATGGCCGTCATTCTCTAGTGTCTCGACACATGTACTATCATCTTGTCGCTTCTTTCATTTTCCACAAATATTTATGCCCTCGCTGATTCTGCGGAGAAGCACCTCATTTATTATCAGCCCACCTACATTGCAGCATCGTTCTGTGGCACCACATCTCAAATGCTTCAATTCTTTTCTCCTCCGTTTCCCCCGCAGTCCATGATTCACCCCCACATAATCATATGTTCCAGGAATGCCTTCTTTGTTGTGCTAATCTGCTTTTTATGTCTTCCTTGCTTCGTCCGTCATATGTTACACTATTGGCCATTAAAATTGCTACACCACGAAGATGACGTGCTACAGACGCGAAATTTAACCGACAGGAAGAAGATGATGTGATATGCAAATGATTAGCTTTTCAGAGCATTCACACAAGGTTGGCGCCGGTGGCGACACCTACAACGTGCTGACATGAGGAAAGTTTCCAACCGATTTCTCATACACAAACAGCAGTTGATCGGCGTTGCCTGGTGAAACGTTGTTGTCATGTCTCGTGTAAGGAGGAGAAATGCGTACGATCACGCTTCCGACTTTGATAAAGGTCAGATTGTAGCCTATCGCGACTGCGGTTTATCGTATCGCGACATAGCTGCTCCCGTTGCTCGAGATCCAATGATTGTTAGCAGAACATGGAATCGGTGGGTTCAGGAAGGTAATACGGAACGCCGTGCTGGATCCCAACGGCCTCGTATCACTAGCAGTCGAGATAACAGGCATCTTATCCGCATGGCTGTAACGGATTTTGCAGCCACGTCTCGATCCCTGAGTCAACAGACGGGGACATTTGCAAGACAACAACCATCTGCACGAACAGTTCGACGGGTTTGCAGCAGCATGGACTATCAGCTCGGAGACCATGGCTGCGGTTACTCTTGACACTGCATCACAGACAGCAGCGCCTGCGATGGTGTACTGAACGACGAACCTGGGTGCACAACTGGCAAAACGTCATTTTTTTCGGGTGAATCCAGGTTCTGTTTACAGCATCATGATGGTCGCATCCGTGTTTGGCGACATCGTGGTGAACACACATTGGAAGCGTGTATGCGTCATCGCCATATTGGCGTATCACCCGGCGTGATGGTATGGGGTGCCATTGTTTACACTTCTCGGTCACCTCTTGTTGGTTTTGACGTCACTTTGAACAGAGGACGTTACGTTTCAGATGTTTTACGACCCGTGGCTCTACCCTTCATTCGATCCCTGCGAAACCCTACCTTTCAGCAGGATAATGCACGACAGCATGTTGCAGGTCCTGTACGGGCCTTTCTGGATACAGAAAATGTTCGACTGCTGCCCTGGCCAGCACATTCTCCAGATCTCTCACCAATTGAAAAGTCTGGTCAATGGTGGTCGAGCAACTGGCTCGTCACAATACGCCAGTCACTACTCGTGATGAACTGTGGTATCGTGTTGAAGCTGCATGGGCAGCTGTAACTGTACACGCCATCCAAGCTCTTTTTGACTCAATGCCCAGGCGTATCAAGGCCGTTATTACGGCCAGAAGTGGTTGTTCTGGGTACTGATTTATCAGGATCTATGCACCCAAATTGCGTGAAAATGTAATCACATGTCCGTTCTAGTATAATATATTTGTCCAATGAATACCCGCTTGTCATCTGTATTTCGTCTTGGTGTAGCAATTTTAATGGCTAGTAGTGTATTTTGCTTCCAGGATAGCAGCTGGTTGTAATACCTGCACTAAGGAGAACATACAGGAGAGCGATTGCATCTCATAGCCTACAGAGCTCCACCTCTGAGACGTATTTCAGTCTCAGCCCCCACCCCCGAAAGAAAATCACTTATCCTCCCGTTTCACCCCGCAGATGGTTCGCAGGCAGAGAGAATGTCACTACCTTTCCATATGGTTCCTAAATTCTCTTATTTTTGCGTCGAGGTAACTACGAAAGATGTATGTCGGAACAAGCAATACCTTTCTCGATGTACTGGAACTTGAACTCTCTGAATTTTGTTAGAAAGGCGCTTACGGTGCACAGAATTGCTCTTGTAGCTCCTGCCATTGCTGTTCTTTTATCATTTCTGTGGAACTCTCACGCTAAACCAACCTGTGGCGAATAGTGCAGCCTTTCTCGATATAAGATGAAAGTCAGTCACAGATCTCAGTATCATGAGGCCATTGAAATAATTCAGTGGCGACAAATAACAACCTGTGCCGGACCGGATTTCCAACTTGATGCGAGAGGTCGCCTCATGGCCCCAGCTATCTGAACTCGACTCCCACGCGACCCAAATACTCATCTTGCTGCACATTACTTCCGTAGTGCCCGCCTATCCACCAGAAACTCCTAGATACTATTTATGATCTTCTATCGTGTAGTTAGACGTCTAATTACGCGCTTTACGTTACTTGTATTTGCGTCAATATTTGTGCCAGACGCCGATCATCTGAAGGTCTCGTAAAAAGTTTATAACGGTATCAACTTAGCCCCTGGTACACACATGCACCGCTTGTGAACTGTCAAGTGTGTTCGTGTGTGCATCTTCGTGACAGATTCTGACAGAAAACACTAACCGCAGTGGAAAAAGACTCAGTTGAATCTGTTCTTGACGTCCAAACGGCTAAGATTACGCAGTGAATAAGACACAGGACTCGCATTCGGAAGGAGCGGAGTTTAAATCTCCAGCCGTCTTGATTTAGGTCTTTCATGGTTTCCCTGAATCCTTTATGGAAAATTGTAGCATCACATCCTCGAAGATGATTCGTCCGATTTCGTTACGTGTCCCTGTCGAATCTGAGCTTGTACTGCGCCTCCAATGATCGCGACCTCGACGGCACGTTAAATCCTATTGTTCCTTCATTTACTTCAGCGTTCAAATAATTATCTGGCCATCCTAAGTACGCTTAATGTGTACTTCCTATGTACCTCGGGTGCTTCACACGGTCACGTCAGAAATCTTCGTCCACACCTCTGCACTTGAGCAGATAGGGGAGAATGTTGTACCTAATTATATGAATGTTGTACCTAGTTATATATGCTTTTTGGTCGGTACGTAAGTCCAGGGACTGATTTTAGAATCTCATTAAGGAACGTGCGCTAGAGAGCCCCATAGACAATTCAGCCATTTCCTACAGTTTGAGTCGTTGTTAAACATGAGCTTATGTTTTGTACTACACTTTTAAATATTTCACATTCTTGATATTTAAGTACTGTGTAATATATTAAATCTATTTGGAATATACTGTTAATTATTCAGTTGCAGAATTTTATGGGAAGTAAAATCCTTTACGTTTTTAAAACTAGTTATATAGTGTGTGGATTATTAAGCTGTACTTCATCGGTCGTGCACCATCTTGTACCTCGAACTGATAGTGGTCTTCTACCATGAAACATGTGATATTTGCAAATTAACTGAGTTTCCTTTATGTTTTATCAATTTCATCTATCTTGGAAATGGAAATTTGTGTTAGATTCCAGTAGCTTCTGTTTCAAACTGTAACTTGCGGCTTACTGGTTGTTGGAGTGTAGTACAGTAATAATATTACAGGCGATTAAGTACAATGTTAACAAGATACTCTCGTGCAACGCTTTTAAACCTCAACAGAATATTTCTGCCCAGGTAGACGACCATGTTGTATCTTGGAACACGTTTTTATATTTGGAAAAACCTTAAATTTCCGGAATAATTTTTGTAATTTCAGAAAAAGACTGCAGTACATAAGAAGTGAGTAACCTCCTTTAAAAATGGAATAAGAAAATAAATTGAACTTTTATTGAAGGTTCGGCTGGAGGCGGAAGTCTGCAAAGTGTACCAAGGTACAGCACCCTCTCCCTACAATGGAACGATATAAAAATATTTGTCTCTTAGGAGGCAACACTTGAATCCGGATTCGAGCAGACATCGTTACTACCAAGTAGACCATTTCATTTATATGACAGTAACCTAAACTGATACATCCATTATTCGACTCAAATTAGAGAATTCATGTAAATGTTGACAGCTAATGTTGTAAGTGAGACTAGGGCGACCACTGCAACATTTCCGTTTGAAGTGAACTTTAATTCTCCTTAAACAGGTTCAAGTACATTTTCAACCACTGATCGTGTAATACCAAATTGTGTAATTTCTAGATGTACGCTTTCACGCGACTCATCTTCGACAGAAGCAGCGCCACGTTTAAATTAATCCTTCCTTTTCTTAAATTTTAGAAATGAAGGAGCACAGTCATTTTATGTCTTCGATAAGTTTGAAAAAGTTTCCGTTGGCGATAAACTGTCCAAAACTAAAAAGTTATGTCTGCATGCTAAATCAGTCAATCCATTTCAACGAATTACACGGAGTACAACCACACTATAAAGGCACTGAGGAATAGCTATTCCATGTAACAAGTAGAAACATGGCTTACGTTATTGCTAACGTGTACCAATATAACAAAACCAAAAACACCACATCTTTGCCTGGTCAAGAACTTGTCATGGAGTCCTCGTAAAAGTCAACCAGTGTGGTAACAGCGTGAAAATTAGCACAGGAAACAACAACTGAAATAACATCTTTCGCAGGAATTTTTTAAAAGAATTTTTGGTTTGCCGTATAAATAATTATAGTTGAGCATAGCGTGCCGTAATGACAAACCATTAATTCTGATGCGTAATTTGCTCTAAAAAGCTACAAGCCCGTCTGGTATGCAGAAAGGGAACTATATAGGGAGCACACACGTCAGTTAAAGCATCAAGGTCTACTCTGATGGACAGTTACCACTTCCACTGTACGGTCCTGACAGTCTTGCGTCACAGTCTTTCCGTAAACTTAACGGAGTAAGTATTATTATTATTATTATTATTAGTGCAGCTTAACTGCGACGAAGACGTGCTAGTCCGGAGCTCAATGTAATTAGACGCACTGAAATATGGATGAAATCTATGAAGATATGATGATATGAAATAGTAGTGAAAATTGGTCAGAAATTCTGAACCTGCATTGTAATGAAAATATGAGTAATCGAAATTGGTGCGAGACCGATGCTCGACTCCGAAGTTACTGCCGTCAGAAATTTTGATTACTCACGGCTTGCTTAGTCCTGAGTTCACCCTGAGGGCATCCAGATTCATGGTGTCATAAAACAATCAAAAAGGATAGACGTTATGAGACAACGTGATGTTCAACTCCAGAAGCATTTATCAGTGGTCTGCTTGAACAACCATCCTATTTGACGTTTATAGTGCAGTTTTTTCGCTTCGCAACAGCCTTAAGAAAGCAAAATGATGAGCGATATTTGAAGCGTAGGCCTATGTTGTGGCTCACCGTTTGTACCGATGGAGAAGTCCGGACTGAGTCCTTCTGGTTGACCTCGACTGCTGGCATCGAGAGGTAGCCTTCGATTCTGCAGAGGACCAAGGTTGAGACAGTGCTGGACACCGCCAGAGGCTGATGTGCCTTCTGATACGCGAACTCTGCATCTCATCCTCTCTCAACCAGAACTCAGCGAAACAGTTCACTCGTGGAAAAGATAGCGGCCTGTTCCAAAAACGAAATGTTATTTCAGACAGGTGAGCTTTTCCGACTTTTTGTGTGCAGTTTCAACAAGGATCTTGGTATGGCGTGTCTCAAGGAAGTGAAACAGCAAAGTAACTTCCACAATGTTCAGAAATGATATTGTTTATAACGTTGGTATATCTCTAAGAGTGTTCACGGACGACACAGTTGGACACAGAGGTCGAATCAGTGGAAAATTATCGTTAAATGCAAATAAATGATTTTGGAAGGACTGGCAGACGACTTCAACAAACGCAGTGTAATGTGCACGAATGTAACATGTCTCGGTTCGTTACTATTTCGTCTACTTTGCAGTGGAACTTCACAGAAATTACGAAAAAACTCCAGCGACAGGTGCTACAAAAAATGCACACTCACAAAGGAATAATATTAATATTTTATGAGGCAGCAAACAATAACGTTCTCCATCATACACATCATCTAACAGTCAATGCTGTAAAATAATGAATGAACTGTAGACGAAGAAAAAAAATAAAGAGTCTTTCAGGAGGTCAAAAATTCGTGTGGCAGTCATTCTCGTCAGGCCTATAGTGGGTTTTGGGCAAGCTCTACATATATCCTAACAAAACAAATGCAAGCACAGTTCAACTAGTACTACAGTTTTGAAATTGTTAAAACAATAGAAACCACCAGCCAACAAATAAATCATAAGTGTTATACAGATTCTATGCACAGTAGCACTGAAATCTTTTAATGTAGAAAGCATGTGTATTTGTGCTCCTGCTAGGGAACGGATGAAACATACAGGAAGAATGAGGAGAATATACAGCCAACTTTCTACATAATAAATCGAAGACATAATTAAACTGTTACAACTCTGTAACTCAGCCAAACTATACTAAATTCAACCAAGAACAATAAATGAAAGAAGATCTACCTACGGCTGTAGCTGTTTCCGGAGTACTAGGCAACATCTTCGTAAACCATGGAGAAAACATTATTTTCGAATCATAAAATGAAGGCTTTCACGACCGGATGTTTCAGCTATCGAGAATTCTTCCGGGTTGTATGGCTGTGGTCCACGGAACTCCTCCATCCCTGACGTTTCGTCCAAAGCTACGTTGGACATCTTCGGAAGTGCTTCTGGTTGTGCTGAGTCTTGCCGATTGACGAGTCGGACGTCAAAGAACTGTCTAAATACCGTGGAAAGTGGCCGTGGTCTGGATTTCACGCGATAGCAGAGATAAACCTTGTCAAGGATAAAATATAACTGTCGATCATAGTACGTCATAGATAAAAACTTATTCATCGATTCTGTAGCGCCATTGTCCATATATCGCTGACATTTCATAGCTTCTTCTTTTCTGTTAAAATTATCCCCATGTTTATATATTTCGATGGCTTCTGTATATAGCCGTGGATAATAGTTCGTCATAGTACATAAAACTTCAGTTTCCGACAATTTCACTACGTGATCACCCGACTGAAGAGCATGTTCCGCCACGGCTGACTTGTCTGTTTTCCCCTAGTTGGCAAAGACTTTTATGTTTCTTCAGTCGTGTGTTCACACTTCTCTTCGAATGTAGACCCTATCACATGTACACGGAATCTTGTATACATCACTTCCAGACAGAGGGGGACGTATATCCTTAACGGAACGAAGTGCTTGCCTATTTTCTTAGTTCGTCTGAAAATCGGTCGAACGTTATGTTTCCTTAAAATCTTACCGATTTGATCCGTTACTTTTTTGATGAAGGGTAGAGAAACTGTGGACATTGTATCACAGACACAGTCCCTTTGACTGATCAGATATGTCAGTAAACCCGCCCAAAGACGTAAATCAACAAGCATGAACAGCGCCTATTACAGGAGCGGGTCCGACGGCCGATCAGTTCCAATTATTCTACCAGGAAGGAGGTACACGACTCGCGTTGTCTGTAGTTCAACCATGCCTAGACGGTCAATACCGCGGTTCGATCGCGTCCGCATTGTTACTTTGTGCCGGGAAGGGCTCTCAACAAGGGAAGTGTCCAGGCGTCTCGGAGTGAACCAAAGTGATGTGGTTCGGACATGGAGGAGATACAGAGAGACGGGAATTGTCGATGACATGCCTCGCCCAGGCCGCCCAAGGGCTACTACTACTGCAGTGGATGACCGCTACCTACGGATTATGGCTCGGAGGAACCCTGACAGCAACGCCACCATGTTCAATAATGCTTATCTTGCAGCAACAGGACGTCATTTTGCGACTCAAACTGTGCGCAATAGGCTGCATGATGCGCAGCTTCACTCCCGACGTCCATGGCGAGGTCCATCTTTGCAACCACGACACCACGCAGCGCGTTACAGATGGGCCCAACAACATGCCGAATGGACCGTTCAGGATTGGAATCACGTTCTCTTTCCCGATGAGTGTCGCATATGCTTTTAACCAGACAACCTGGGAAGTTTTATCACAAAGGATGCCCACTGCACCAACGAAATCCGAGAAAGAATCGCCATGGCCAAAGCTGCTTTCAACGAGAAGAGGGTCTCATACATGATGTCATCGAAGGGAAACTCAGAGGAAACGCAGGACGAGGAAGAAGAAGAATTCAACATCTGGACGACATGAAAGATGGAAGGAGACACAACAGACTGAAGGAAGAAGCTGAAGACAGGGAACAGTGGAATCAGAAATTCTCCGTTCGAAGACATGGACCTGCCACTAGGCAGAATACTACACAACAATAATAATAAATTTCTATCAAATCTTTGAAATTGAAAAAGTCTTACGGTCTTTCCCAGCATAGCTCGAAAGATAAAAAGGAATGTCTCTTGATGTGCATGTACTATGGCAATCGATTATTAGAGCTTCATTGTTGTGTGATGAATGGTTCCAGAGCACAGGTACATTAAAGTTCAAAGTCTGAGTTCAAATTTTATTGTACTTGAGCCGTGGCAGCTATAATCTTAACGGCATGGCACTCCGCTGGCGCTACGAACTACGTGGGTTGCCTATATCGATCACATGTCGCGAGCTAGAGTCTTTGGTGGTCGGGTGTGCTGTTGATTTGGCGGGTCGCGGTACTGTTAGTTGGCTGGAAAGTTTTTGCATTTGGCAGACTTCGGCTGTCCGGTACGGGCCTCGAGAAGCTGCGAAACGTTAAATGAGTCGGAGGCAAGCCTTGCCGGCTCGCTTAAGTACTGATAGCGGCGAGTTGCGAGAAGAGCAGCGGACGTCGCATGTAACCTCGTCGACAAGTTCTCGGCATACTCTGCAAGCTTTAATTTTACGGCACCTCGATGACCGATTATACGGATTGGTGGCAATAACACTCCGGCTGGAATCCTGGAAGTCACGGCTCCTTCCCGTCTGAGTGGAGTTAAGTGTCGTTTTCTATTTTTTTGGGTACTTGTTGTAAGGCCATGTGTGTGTTAATGTGGAATAGGACCTGTTATATCAATGCGACTCCGAGTGATTGTATGATCATAAGTCAGTGTACCTCATCGCAGTTTGTTGTTGCAGGCCATACACCGTGAAACCGTACGTGCATTCTCTGTTGTAAACTGATTCGACGAAATTAAATTTGTAATACACTATGTCGGAGGCAAAGCGCCCTTTGCAGATGAGTATGGCTTAATCATTGCATCCGCAGGCGCTGATATTTCGGCTTCTAAATTACAAGTAATTTTAAGGAGTGTTAACCTTGTAACTTGTACATGTACACGAGAAGTTGATTTTCTGCATCTTAGGCATTCTCTTCTGTAGCCTCATTTGCGCAGATTACTGTTCCCTTTTGATGTGTATTGGCAGGGTAGATTTGGCAGTGGGCGACGCGTTCCTGTTCCCTGGGCCCGGAGCAGAGACGTGTTCGCTTTCTGCTGTGGTGGCACTTTACCATCGCATGACGTCTGGGCTTTGCAAGCCTGAAGTTCCCTCTCACTATACCTGCTCTTCAACTACTCGTTTAAATCTTGCACTCTTATTGCTACTTCTGGAGTGCATTATGTTTTAAGGCGTTTTACTCATCAGTATTAACTGTTGAACCTTCCCTTTGACCCACAGTCATAATAAAATTTGCCTGCTTTTTCCTTGTTGGCTGTGATTGTTGTCTGCTGCAGTTCTCACCTTACCTTGCATTATGAACAACTGCAGTTTTTATTAAGGGTCATTGTCAACGTTTCTGCTAGTGTGTACCAGATGGAAGTCACATTTAAACTGCAGTCCTCACAGCTCAACTTGTATTTTCGGCAACTGTATGTTTATGTAAGGGTAATTGTCAATGTTTGTGCTGGTTTGTACCAGTTGGTAGACACATTTAAATTGTTTGCCTTCCCAGCTCTGCCTGTATTTTGGGAGACTGTATTTTATTGCTTAAGGCATTTTTATTAAGGATTTCCAGCAGCCACAATTAGTGGCATGACTTGCTATCCTTTCTGTATTTTGGATGGGCATTATCCACTTGTTTAACGTGTTATCCATGCTTGAAAATTGTTAGTACAGTTAGTGGCTATCATTGTATTCCATTTTACTGATAAAATTGTTTGTTGAGCCCGTGTGCAGCCACGCCTAGTTAGTGTGACATCTTTGTTGTATTTGGGAACGAAATACTTCTGATTTCAAGCCCTGTTCTTAATGGCGTTCAAATTTTTTAAAATCATTGGGAGCGTTTTATTCTTTTAACAATGCTTTTTAAATTGTAATTTTAATATTATTGTTAAGCAATAAAGTGTATTCCATGAAACATTTCACGAAATATGGGGGTCCATATTCCATGTGTTTTTCCTTAAAATATCCCAACCCTACTTGTGGGGTATCAGTACTTAATCATTCATGCTAGGTACTTATTACTAACAACGAATTTAGTTTCTGAAAGTATATTAATATCCAGCATTATATTTCTGCCACTGGTTTCAGAGTGTTCTGCACCATCACTACAAATAATGAAAAAGTTACTTTCTAGACGAGCTGTGAATAGAGGCACTTCCATTTCAAAAAAAATGGTTCAAATGGCTCTGAGCACTGTGGGACTTAACATCTATGGTCATCAGTCCCCTAGAACTTAGAACTACTGAAACCTAACTAACCTAAGGACAGCACACAACACCCAGCTATCAACTTCCATTTGTTTCTGTGCTTACTAAGGAGTTAGTGTCACCTAACCTAAAATTTACCAACTATCTCTAGATAAATGGGTATAAACTTCTCGTATACTTATAATATTTCTTATTTGCTTTCTTTCACATCCTCCATTTCTTTCCCTGTAAACTTTGGAGATAGATCTCGGCATTTCTTTGCTTTGAAACAAAAAAACGCACTTGTTACGTCGTTGCTATAGGAAAAAACTGAATGCAAGACAACAGTTTAGCCAATAGCTGAAAGCTCAAAGCAACAAAAAATGGTGTCCCTAGGCTTACGACTGCAAAGAACGTAGCGAGAGGAGTCACAGAGCAAAAAGTGTGCGTGTCTGAATCTGCCACTTAAACTGATATTTAAGACCTTTAAATTTTAATTTGGCCCTTTTTCACACAAACCATCATAACAAATTTAAAAGTTTCATATTTTCATCCCCTTAAACCTTCGTTGACGAGGTTAATTAAACGTACCAGTTGAAAACAACCGTTGCTGTCTTCAGTGCAGGCGATTTAGACAAATAGGAAACTGATTTTCCTGTTGGACAACCTCGCAGGAATACATATCTGAGTTATCTGTAGTCTAGCCCAACAGCACTGAGTCCGACTTCCTGTCCTGCCCAGTCCGCTTACGAAGTCAAGGACTGTAGCTTCCCTCTTCAGCTTGATATGCATCTGCCGTAGTGTCTCGTAACAATTGACCTTCCGCGAACTCTTGGCCGGCTTTCAATGCTCAATCTTATATAAGGGGATTCTCACAATCGGAAACACCGCTTGTGTAACGGAAGAGATGCGAATGAGGTGATATGTGAATGACTGAAATGATACAAATCTACATCTTCATTTGTACTCTGCAAGCTACCTTGCGGTTCGTGTATCACTGAAATTTACCACTATTTCCATTGCAGTCGCAAATGGTATTGGGAAAAACGTTTGCTGGTAAACCTAGGAGAGCTCAAATAACTCTGATTTTATCTTCACAGTATTTTCCCGAGATATACCAGGTGTACCGGTATGAAATGAGCGTTAAGATACAAATGTGTCGATAGGGAACATTTGTTGCGAACGAGCCTTAATTTTTTTTTTTTTTGTTTGGTTGGTATGACATCCGTCAAAGTTATTTAGTATACATCAAGTCGTGGAACAAACAATATCATATGTTTTCATCGTGTTAACAATGTCGAACTTTGTACCAGAAATTGATGATTTGCGGAAAGCATTAATTTTTTTGTTTTCAGTTGAAAAAAAGTGCTGCAGAGTCGCATCGAATTCTTGTAGAGGCATATGGTGATCATGCTCTATCAGAAGCAACATGCAAAAGATGGTTTCAACGGTTCAGAAATAATGATTTTGATGTAAGAAATGAAGAACGTGGAAGACCATCAGAAAGTTCGAAGACGCCGAACTGCAAGCAATATTGGATGAAGATGATACTTTGAGTCAGAAGCAAATGGCAGCAATGCTAAATGTTGCACAACAAACAAATGGCTCTGAGCACTATGGGACTTAACTTCTGAGGTCATCAGTCCCCTAGAACTTAAAACTACTTAAACCTAACTAACCTAAGGACATCACACACATCCATGCCCGAGGCAGGATTCGAACCTGCGACCGTAGCGGTCCCGCGGTTCCAGACTGTAGCGCCTAGAACCCTGCGGCCAATTCGGCCGGCACAACAAACAATTTCTGACCGTTTGAAAGCTATGGGAAAGATCCAAAAGTGTGGAAAATGGGTGCCACATGAATTGAATAAAAGACAGATGGAAAACCGAAAAACCATTTGTCAAATTTTGCTTCAAAGACATGAAAGAAAATCAATTTTGCATCGAATTGTTACTGGCGATGAAAAATGGATTTATTTTAAGAATCCTAAAGGGGAAAAATCATGGGTTAATCTGGGACAACCATCAACATCGAATGCAAAACAAGATCGATTCGGCAAGAAGACAATGCTCTGTGTTTGGTGGGATCAGAAAGGTGTGGTGTATCAAGAGCTTCGAAAACCCAGTGAAACTGTGAATACTAATCGCTACAGACAAGAAATGATCAATTTGAACTATACATTGATCGAAAAAAGACCAGAATGGGCCAGAAGACATGGCAAAGTAATTTTTTTACCCGACAATACACCTGCGCACAAAGCAAAACTGGTTCAGGATACAATCAAAACACTTGGCTGGGAGCTGCTACCCCACCCGCCGTATTCACCAGACTTGGCCCCTTCCGACTACCATTTGTTTTCATCAATGGGACACGCATTTGCTGAGGAACACTTCGATTCATACGAAGAAGTCGAAAATTGGATGTCTGATTGGTTTGCTTCAAAAGACGAACATTTCTATTGGCGTGGTGTCCACAAATTGCCAGAAAGGTGGTCAAAATGTATAGAAAGCAATGGTCAGTACTTTGAATAAAATATTTTTAACTTTTAAATTCAAAATTAATGTTTCATTTTCACACAAAAACGCTCATTTCATACCGGTACACCTGGTACTAATAGGGAGCAGTATACACTCAGATGACAAAAGTCATGATATATGCACAACACAGATGATGGTAATACCGTGTACGTAAGGTATAAAAGGAAAGTGCAATGGCCGAGCTCAGGTGGTTCATGTGAAAACGTTTCCGACCTGATTATGGACACATACGGGAATTAACAGACTTGGAACGCGGTTTCCATTCGGGAATCGTTAGGGAATTCAACATTCTGAGATCCAGTGTGTCAAGAGTGTGCCGAGAATACCAGATTTCAGGCATTACCTCTCACCACAGACAACAGAGTGGCCGACGGCCTTCACGTCACGTCACAACCGAAGGCAGCGGGGTTTGCGTAGAGTTGTCAGTGCCAACAGACAATCAACATTGTGTGACACAATCGCAGAAATCAATGTGGGGCGTACGAGGAACGTATGGGTTAGGACAGTGCGCCGAAACGTGGCGTTAATGGGCTATGCCACAGATGATCGAGCCGAGTGCCTTTGCTAACAGCACGACATCGCCTGCAGCGCCCCTCCTGGGCTCGTGATCATATAGGTTGGACGCCAGACGACTGGAAAACCGTGGTCTAGACAGACCCGGTTTCAGTTGGTAAGAGCTGATGGTAGGGTCAGAGTGTGGTGCAGACCTCACGAAGCCATGGATCCAAATTCTCAACAACGTACTGTGCAATCTGGTCGGGGTTCCATAATGATGTCGGCTGTATTTATATGGAATAGACTGGGTCCTCTGGTCCAACTGAACCGATCATCGATTGTAAATGGTCATGTTAGGCTACTTGGAGACAATTTTCAGCCATTCAACGATGGAATTTTTATGGATGCCATTGCGCCATGTCACCGACCACAATTTTTCGCGATTGATTTGAAGAACATTCTGGACAATTCGAGCGAATGGTTAGGCCTCCCAGAAAGTCCGACATGAATCACGTCGAGCATTTATGGGACATAATTGAGAGGTCAGTTCGTGCACAAAATCCTGCACAGGCAACACTATCGCAATTATAGACGGCTGTAGAGACAGCATGGCTCAGTATTTCTGCAGGGACTTTGAATGACTTGTTGAGTCTATACCACGTCGAGTTACTGCACTGCGCCAGGCAAAGGGAGGTGGACACCATATTAGGAGGTATCCCACGACTTTTGCCACCTCAGTGTACTGATTGATCCTTCTTGGTAAGAGTGATCTCTGAATTTTAACAGTAAACGGAACAGTGGTGCACGACATCTCTCATGCATCATCTGTCACTGGAGTTGGATGAGCATCTCAGTGACGCTTTCGCGCTTACTATATGAACTTTTGATGAAACGTTCTGCTCTTTGTAGTATCTTCTTTATTTTCTCTGTCTGGTAAAGGTCAAAGACTTACGACTAATACTCAAGTATCGGCTAAAATAGTTTTTTAAATGACGTTCTCCGTTGGTGGGACCCACTTCCTGAGGATTCTTTCGGTGCATCCCAGTGTGGCATCCACCTTTCGTACTATTACTATTGCGTGGTCATTCCGCTTTAATTCGCTACATACACATTCTCCTTGATATTTTATAGATGCGGCTGATTGTTCGCATGTCATGACGTAATAGAATAACGGGTCTGTTCGCCTATATATGCGTAATACATTGCATTTGTTTCTGTTGAGGGTCAAATGCCAATGCCAGCACCAAGCATCGATCCTCTGCATGCCCCTTCTAGCGTTGCGATTCTCTACAAAATAACATAATCCGCCAACAACCTCTTGTAGCTTCAACGTTCTTAACTAAATGATTTATGTACACTGCCTGACAAGAAAACATGATTCAGTCAGGAAGGGAAGAGGAAACAAAAAAAATTAAAAAAACAGTCAAATTAAAAAAAAAAAGCTGGGAGCAGTGAGTCCACTTACAGTATGGCATTGCACCCCTTCTGATGCGGATGTATGCACCGATTCGGTTGGGAACGGCGTCAAAGCCGTTGTATCCTCTCCTGAGGCAAGCTGCCTCACAACTACTGTAAATGGTCTTTGATACCCTGGACACTCGCACTCGGACGGAATTGACGTTCGAGCTGGTTACAGACATGTTCTACCACGGACAGTTCTGCGAACCTTTCTGGCCACTACAGTCCCTCAACATCACACAGACATTCATAGACACACGCGCCCTATGTGCATGAACATTGTCCTACTGAAAATTTGCGCCATGACACTATCGCTTGAGGGGTAACACATGAGGACACGTGATGTCCGTGGCGTACAGTTGCGACTTCAATGATTCCTTAATCGCTACCAGCCGTTACCTGAAGTTATGTCCTATGGCCCTCCACACTATGTCGCCAGAAGTAACACCACTGTGCATCTCCAAAACGCTGGAACAATGGAACCTCTCCCTAGGTCGCTACCATACTCGCCGGCAACGGTCGTCCAGCGTAGTCTAGAACAGTGAGTCATCGCTGAACACAGTGCGACATTCATCAACAGTCCACGCTTCCCGGTCACGCAACTCTCTTAACGCAACCGTTCGTGTTGTGGTGTTAAGGTAATTCCTTCTTCCAGCAGCTGCTAGACTCTGACCAAAGTTGCGGGATAACACACAATGTTGCGCCTTCTCGGATGCCAGGCGCAGATTTGGAGGGGTTTCGATGTGCCCAGCGTACAATACGGCGATACTCTGTGGTCGACCGGAACCTTGACGAATTTCCTGCCTTCACGTTCCAACGCAGTAAAACATCGGGCCACTGTCACATCCGAATGCCCAAAAAATATGGGTATTGAACGACACGACCAGTTGGTCAAATGTAGACCACAATGAGGTGCTTCTGCCTGTCACAGAACATTACTACTCTAATCATTTACATACACGTAGGCAGTTACATTGAACTCCGACCGCTTCTTCCGAGTGCTTAACTTTCTTTTGTCAGGACGTGTACATTGTGGACAGCAACGGCCACATAATACTCCCTTGGAGTATTCCCTAAGTTCCCCTTACGTCTGAAGATTACTCTCCGTTAAGAATGGCATGCTGTATTCTATTTGCTGAGAACTCATGAACCGAATCAGAAAGCAGGTCTGATACTCAAAATGGCTCTGAGCACTATGGGACTTAACATCTGAGGTCATCAGTCCCCTAGAACTTAGAACTATTTAAACCTAACGAACCTAAAGACATCACACACATCCATGCCCGAGGCAGGATTCGAACCTGCGACCGTAGCGGTCGCGCGGTTCCAGACTGAAGCGCCTAGAACCTCTCGGCCACACTGGCCGGCCGTCTGATACTCCATACGCTTTTATTCTGTTCTTTACAAGCCAAAGAACATGGCATAAACCTTAGCGCCGGTATCTGTTGCCGTCTCGGTCTCGTCGACGAACAGAGCGAATTGGGTTTCACACGATCGTTGTTTGCGAAATCCAAGTTGAATTCTACAGAGACTATTTTTGGGCTCTAGAAATAATATAGTAACCAGGCATAACGCATATTCCAAAATTATATAACTACTGACGACTTTGATGTACTCCTATAGTTGTGCGCTTCTGTTCCACGACACTTTTGAAAACGAGAATGACCTGCGCATTTTCCCTGTCCCAGGGAACGCTTCGTTCCTCCATGGACCTACGGTGACTGCTACCAACTGCACTGAGAGGCAAGCAATACAGTTTAGTTAAATCGGTTTCATTTCAAGAGATTTTGTACTGACGATCAATTGACAACGCTGATAGCGTGTAGTTTCACGTACACCATTCCTAATAATGAAATTATAATGAAATATAGACCTTTAGCTGCTTGTAGGCGTTGATAAATATCAACAGGGACAGTTGGAAAATGTTTGCCCCGACAGGGACTCGAACCCCGGACCTCTGGCTTACGTGGCAGGCGCTCTATTCGACTGAGCCACCGAAGACACAGATGACAGTGCGACTCTAGGGACTTATCTTTGGCACGCTCCCCTTGAGACCCACATTTTCAACTTACTGTGCACACACTACATTTGTAGTGCCCCCGCCCACTATACTCATTACTCGCGGCAGTCAATCTACCCTACAAATGTAGTTTGTGATCAGTAAGCTAGACATGTGGGTCTCACGGGGAGCGTGCCAGAGATAAGTCCCTGCAGGCGCAGTGTTCTCTCCCTCCTCGATGGCTCAGGCGGATAGACCGTCTGCCATGTAAGCAGGAGGTCCTGGATTCGAGTTCCGGTCGGGCCACAAATTTTTCAACTGTCCCAGTTGGTATTTATCAACACCTGTAAGCAGCTAAAGGTCAAGATTTCATTATAATTATATATATATATAATTTCATTCTTCGAGAGTTGCAAGATCACCAATGGTATCTGTACAGATACTATCTTCATATATTCCTAATAATGGCTGTGCCTCACAAGTTGGACTTTACAATACACAACGAGTTTGGGGGTACCATTTTCGAAACAAGACCACACTACTCACAGAAAATAAGGAGCAAGGTGTCACATCCTTATACACAGCAACCCAAAGTTCAGAAAAATATTATATGGCCGTAGGGAGATGTTAGAATTACTGACACAGTTCGGTAAGAATGTAATGGTGAATCTCGACGAGTCTTATTTGTGTTTTCTCGCACTCTGCAGTGCTCTCTTGTTACCATTTGCGTAATTCACGTTAACTTTATAACTATACTAGAATTAACTTGTGCCAAGCAAAATAATGAGTACTGTTGAAATCAAGTTTTTTACTGTCTCTTGGTATTAAAACAGAATTATGTTCTTTTCACTTTATCATGAAAAGGAATAAGACATATTAGTAATTATTTAATCGGTTTTCAAATGATCACACCGTCATTATTTGCATCCGCTTCAGCAAACAAGTAGGATGATTGCTTCTGCAACTAAGTGAAGGTTACACAGTCTGACCTTCCTAATGTAGGTTTTCTGTGATTTCCTTAAATGGCATAAGGAAAATATCGGAATGGTTCGCTCCAAATGGACAGGAGCGATTTCCTTCGCCGTCCTTACCCAATCCAAGCTTGCGGTCCCCCTTGTCCTGTAAAACTGTTGATAGTAACACAAATACTCTTACCTTTAACGCCATTACAAGTAATGTCAAATGAAATTAATTGGCCCCAGAGACCTTTTGATGTATATACGCAGACCGAAGCGACGAATGAAAATTTGTAAGAAGGTCACGATTCGAACCCAGGTCTGCTGCTCGCTAAGTAGGTGCGCTAACCACTATGATACCTAGGCACAGTGGCTTTGCACAATTCCACGGACTACCCTAACACGTCTCCCTCCTCAGTCCGAATTCCCACTGAATTTACAGGAAATACCAAATGGACTGGGGCATGAATGGGAATTTGGATTGAGATTGAGATTGAGGAGGGAGGCGTGCTAGTGCAGTTTGCGCAGTTGTGCAAAGCCATTGTGCCAGGGAGGCATAGTGGTTAGTGCATCTGCCTAGTGAGCAGGAGACCTGGGTTCGAATCCTGGCCTTGGCAAAAATTTTCGTTCTTTGCTGCATGCATCATGTATTGTTATGTTTTTTAATTCAGTACATTGTTATTAAGGTAGTATGTACTGTATTTTAATGAACTAGAGTTTCGATGTATTTATTTTTTATTTTCATTAGGTTCGATTCTTTGGTGGTGTTTTTTATTTGCACGTTCAGCAGCCAAATATCATAAGATGATGAATTTCAAAATGTCGCCCAGCAACTGTTCTTTTTTTCTTAACAACAGCTTTTGCTGATGGTTTTGGTTCGTTCAAAATTATTCAGATGTCAGTCAGCTCTGTTGAGCGCTTTGTATTGATGAAGGAAAATAATATTTCAGAAGAAATTATATGAAATGCATCTTACGTGAGACTGATAAAAAAGATCCATATATGTTTCTTTACTTTTTAGTTGCCTTTTTTGAAGATGGACAGAAACTAGGATAAAAAAATATAGAGAAAGAAACTCTGCCATCTCTCATTACATCAATATTGATACAGCATTAAATCTTAATATTTCCTCCTCATACGAAGTGTTTGTTTTTGTGTGTTGCTCATTCGCAGAGCCTCGCCGGGGTTGTTTCTGTCTACCCAGAGCAGAATGCAGTCTCTCAGTCTTACGCAGAGAGAGCTACAACGGATGTCTACCAAGACCCCGTCGCAAGCCTCATTTCCTACCTGGAACACACAGTAAATATTTCAATGATTCACAAACACTTAGTCTCCTAATATAATGGACAGGGAAATGAAAACCAGACACTAAGTAAGCTGGCGAAGAGTTCTCGGGCTTCCAGCCGGGTGGCGGTGTCTTCAAACTGCGACGTTTCGACGAGTGACATACTCATCATCTTCGCCAGAACGCATACATTCACGCTAAGTAAGCTGTTTATTATTTCTCAAGTAATCAGAATAGCTTTTAATACATGTATCCTACTGTGAGACAAGACGGTCAATGGAAAATTTTTTGTGATTTTCTACTGGACCATGATTGTACCCAAGCGTGCAGCTTTTGGTCGGAAGCAAATCGACGGCCATGAATGTCCTCCTTCAGGGCTCCAGAAATATGGAAATCGCACGGGAAGGGATCGAGACTGTACGGAGGATGTGTGAAGGCTTCCTACCGAAACTTCTGCAGCGTAGCCGAGACGACCGGCCAACAAAATGCTCGCTCACCTGACACCAAGGCTGTTTGAGATACGCTGCAGGAATTGCACCTTGAAGCTCTTTTACATCCACCACATAGTGCTCATTTCCCCCATGCGATTTCCGTATTTTTGGAACCCAGAAGAAAGTTGTCCGTCGATTTGCTTCGGATGAAAAGATGCCCTCCTGGGCACAATGATGGTTCCGTAGGCAACAGCGGACATTTTTACGTGAAGGCGCTGACCGTCTTGTCTCTCAGTGGGATGAATGTATTTACAGTTGTGGTGTTGGGTTGGGTTGTATGGGGGAGGAGACAAGACAGCGAGGTCATCGGTCTCATCGGATTAGGGAAGGACGGGTAAGGAAGTCGGCCGAGCCCTTTCAAAGGAAACATCCCGGCATTTGCATGGAGCGATTTTAGGGAAATCACGGAAACCCTAAATCAGGGTGGCCGGAGGCGGGATTGAACCGTCGTCCTCCCGAATGCGAGTCCAGTGTGCTAGCCACTGCTACAATTGTGGCGACTACTTTTGAAATTATAAATAGTTTACTTTTCTTCGTTTGTCTCGTTTTCATTTAACTGCCCCTTATAATAATAATTTTGTGAGGTTCAATGGCGGAGTGCAAGTCCTTCGATTGGACACCACTTTGCCCCTAATCCACCCCAAGTATCCAGATGGGGAAATGGGACGTACAGTTTAATGAGTAATCCGAACCACGTGCCGTCGCTTTTTTCCCTCCCTAGGCTCGATAGCATTCTAATGGGGCAGTGTGAAGGTCGATGTGCTACTCTGCTTAAAAACACCAAGATGCTGTGGCATTCGATTAGGAGCGGTATCTTCGAGAAGGAAAGGTCGCAAGTCAAGCATACAGCGGAGAGAGAGAGAGAGAGAGCGAGAGAGAGAGAGAGAGAACGCCTAAACTCGCCTTCAGGATTGGGGAATGCTGGGGAACCAGTTAGGCAAGGTCTGGGGATCTGGCAAAAGCTTAACTTGGGAAATGGATGATGGTTGGTGGTCGGCCAACAGCCAGGGATACTGACGAGCGCTCTGAACGGAAGGCGAAAGGCCTGCCCTTAGCTTTTTGCTCCGGCAGGTCGCTGCGTGGGCCCGGACAGGCTGTTTACGTAACGGCGGCCGTGCAGAAGAGCGCCCTGGTCACGTACGCCAACTCGCTTGTTGCCAAGAATTGTAGCCTGCTCACAGGACGCCGTTCGTGTGTGTGTGTGTGTGTGTGTACTTGTTTCTTTGTCATTAATTGTGTAGACTATAAATAAAATACTGGAATAGGTAAAGTTCATGTACTGGAAAATGTTAACACTATATTTTTAATATCGCTTCCCTACATAATCACCGTTCACATTTAAGCATTAGCAGTATCTCTTAACACAAGGATACACAGAATTTTTGACGCTGCGTACCACTTGACATTTTTAGAAATTATGGCGTACCACTGTAGTTCGTTCACTTTTTACGAACCCTGTGGTGGGGGAGGGGGGGAAAGGGGTGATGGTGGTGCGGAAAGTTCTGTGACAACTGACGTAGGATTCAGGAACGGCACGTGGTGGGGAATGACTTTCGCCATACTGCTCAGTGCTTGGCAACAAACATATGTGCTGCATCGTCCGAACAAGACACAGCCAGGGCAAAGGCACCACAGGCGCAAAGATACGAGCTGGTGCCAGAGCCATAGAGACTCGCTACTTGCGCGAGTTACACCAACGCCGTAGGCGGCGCTGAGGATGAAGATAACGGCTTCGCCTCGTCCAGTTGCCGGCCGAGTACAATCCGCCAATGACCGGAACAACAACGAACAGAAGCCTTGTCGGAAGATAGAAGAGCAGCTCTCGCCCACATGGTTACAGATCATCGTCCAAAGCTGACTTAGACAGGGAACTTTGTTTAGTGAACTCTTAGAAGTGAACAGACAGTCCTTTTAAATAATCGCACTTAGTCATTGAGGGCCTGTTTTTCGTTATATTACAAGCAATGTCACAAAGATAAGTAAACATTTGTGTGACTTTGTTACTAATTTGTAGGAGTGGGCATAGTGGCAGGGAGAAATTGTCTTAGCGGTGTACTGCACCAGAAGCCAATTCACGAGCTCACAGACTCGGCCTACCGCAACAACAGTGGCAACTCGGCCTCCACAGCAGTAGCGACGAGCCTTTACAAAACTGGGGACGAGGACTGACAAAAATGATTTTCGCATTGTGCTAATCATTTACTATGTTGTTATAAAAGAGACATACAGAAGAAGGTTTCGTGGGAGCACCAGCTTACAGAGTCGTTCATGTTCACCTGTGATACTTTTTTGTAGAAAATAATATGAAATTAAATTAAACCATTTCTGATACAAATAATCAATGACAAAGAGAAGAGTCACATTTAAAATACTTATTAAACTTTTACGTCACAAATAATATAAAGCAGTTGTGCAAAAGAATAATAAACTGAATAGGGAGTAAAATAAATCAGACTTCAAAATCAGTAATTACTAAATTTTAAATTTAGAACATCTTCATGTTTCATTTAGAAGCATGCTGTTGTTTACCTTTAATCAGTGCTTCAAAGGCTGCATCGATTGAGCTAAACTTACCTCTCCAGTCTTCTTCAACATTATTTCTGTTTCTGCATTTATTTATAATGTATAAGAACTGTGAAATGACACTTACACAGATGTAAGTGGTAACAAACGGCACGAAAAATAGGATTACTTGTTTGAAAATAGGGGTACTCAGTTTTTATTCCCGTCCAGAAAGAAAGCACAATTTTCCTTTTCAAAGCATCTCCCACTGAACTTTGTGTCGATGAAAATTTTGTATATTTGCACGCGGACCGCCTGCAATGTCCTTGTGCACCACTGTCTGGTAACCTTGTCTTAACAGGTTCACGAATTCCTTCTACACAAAGTCCTGGCGCCTGAGATTGCAACCGGTCCGAAACAGCACACGCAATCTGATCAAAAGAATCCGGACACTTTTATGTAACGTGGAACTGACCATCTCTCTGTGAGGTAACCGTTTTACGTTTTTTTGGATTTTTCCAGAGAAATGAAGATCAGTGGGCGAGAAAATGGTGCAAGGCTTCACCAGGCCTATATCAACGCCATCTGCGATTGACGCAGTCAGGAAAAGGGGAACACAAGTGACATCCAGCGCAAGAGAGCTTCACCTGTTTTGCAATAAACGTAATACAAGTAATACGAGTGCTATCGGAAATTAACCTTTCTTTTCAGAAACGAACGCTGTTTCTCGTTCATCCACAACTGCCGTTCAAAATGACCACTAAAATTGGAAATCCCGCCACATGTCATATTCGTTCTCTACTACGGTCTTTATGTTTGTTGATGTCGAAGTTTTCTGCGAGAGTATCAGAGAAATGTGCCTAAAATTGAGAGGGAAGGCGACTGCCGTCCGCTATTGCCGGGATGTCATCCAGGCCCAGCTGTTTCTCGTAGCAAGAAGATAGGTCGAGGCTGCTAAGAAAAAGCCTACCTCACATCACAAAGGTGCAAGGTTAACTACCATTATCGTGGTTGGAACCGTCGCACATGCTAATGCATTTTAGATCTCAAAAGTAGGTCGACCCGAGAATTGTAATAAAATAAGATACGGAGCATATAGAGTATTTTATTAAATCATGCTTCGCGTACAAAGAACGTAAAGAGAAATTTCTCCTCAATTACATATTTGTCTCCCCACTCCACCCACACCACATCACGTATCCGAACTGTATAGAATCCACGATACACGAAGCGTAGCGGCTTTTTATTGCAACCCATGGTGCATTCATGCCATACTGAATTTTCAAAATTAGAGGAATAAACAATTCTGTACTCGTAATTTTTATGTATTGTCATGTATCTGACTCCAATTAAGTCAGGTTTATCCTTCACGTGTGTCCTTCACGAACGATTATTTTTCTCTCTTAACAGCAGAAAAACCCGGTCGTCATATCTCCTGAAAAGTGATGTATTTTTGTAGGTACATTAAGCGGGATATGTGGATACTGTATACAAGATGGTTGCAAATTGACTTAAACATTCAGAAAACGCTCGCAGACGTTAGGGCATCCGGGCAGCCTCTGGCATTAACAGTGCCAAATTCGAAACTCATCATGCAAACCCCGTGTCGATACGGGATAAAAGCAACAGAAGAAAACTGCTGCTTTTTGTGTGCGCCCATATAGAAGAAACAACGAGGAACGGAGCAAATAAAATACTTTTCCCGTCCATATCCGGAGCGGACGGCTATTAATTCTCAATCCAGGGTGACAGAACAAACCATCTCGGCGATCAAACAATAACGCGAATTCTTGTTTCGTTACTCGTCTGCATCAATGTCATCCCCATCAAAACAGTCCCCATCAGATATTATACACTAATGCGAGCGCCTTTTCCAATCCGCGGAACACTTCTGGATCTTTGGGATAGCTTTCAGCTCTTTCAGCGATTCTTTTTTAGTCTCATCTATGCTTGTAAAACAACCGCCTTTTCACGTTTTCTTTATTTTTTGCGAATAGAAGAAAGTCGCATGGGACCATGTCTGCTGAATAAAAAGGTTGGGCCACCATTATAGTTGTGGTTTTAGCCAAAAATTCACGAACAAGCAACGTAGTGTGACGAATAGGTGCAGCATCCTGGTGTAAGAACCTTGAATGTACTACAGCAAATCCAGGTGTTATTTTTGTTTTCAGGTAACTTCACATAGACGGTATTGAACTTCTACATAATAATCCTTATTGCTCATTAGTTCTTAATGCAAGGACGCACGGTGCACTATGCTGGTAAAATGGATGAACACAGTGCACGTAATCTTCACATTTGACTGCTCTTTCCGGTCCTGGCGGTCCAGAATTCTTCCGCTGGGTCGACTGCACCTTAGTTTCGATGTCACATCCGTAAATCCGTAGTTCGTCACTCGTCTGACAGGTTTCAGTGTTTCTGGATCGTTCTTGGCTTCATCTACCGATTCCTGAGCAACTTGCGTTCCCCGCTGGTTTTCTCGAAATTCAACAATTTTAGAACAAATTTTGCTGTCGCACGTTTTATGCCCAAAACAGCAGAACCCGTTTAGACAAGAGTCACCTCATATGGAAACATCATGAGCGACTTCTCAGATTGTGATTCGATAATTCATAGCCATTTCTTTCAGTTTTTCCAAGATTTCATCGTTTACGAACTGCTGTGGCGTCCAAGGCGCTTCTCATCTTCAGCGGCTTCATGCCTTCTTAGAAGCGCTTATGCCGATCGTAAGGCCCTGTTTTACTCATAGCGGACTCTGAGTCGCTAAAAACTGTATTTAACAAATGCAAAATTTTATTTCGTCCTTATAGCCAAATTTAATACTCATTATCCGGCCCATTTTGAACAAAATGAAGAACTCCCGATGCTATAAAAAGAAATGCAATCTTTTGTGCAGCTAATAATAGAGTAAATATCGAACAGATAACACTGTACAGATACCTCATATTTTTATGAACACATCAACGAAAAAATCCGTGAATCCGACTAATACAACACGTGAATTTACAGAACTTCCTTTATTTTTTGAATACGCCTCGTTACGAAAAGAAACGAGAAAACGTAGCAAATCTGCGAAGATTTATACGTATAAATCTAAGCAGCGCATTAAATCAGTGTGACCTCACGGATTTATTTTATTTGTGCATTTATTTCACCTAGCAAGCATATTACACGTAACTTAGCAGTCCCTTACAAACTTTTCTTCCAAATATCATTATACAGGGCGAGTCACGTGAGAAGTAACGTCCATTTTATTTCATGAACTGTTTTAGATATCAAAACGAGGTTTTTGGCAAGTGATAGTACACTAAGGGGCACGCACTATGGTATGTAATAAGGAATCTTAACTCTTGCATGGATCTACATCTTTAAGCAAGTATGATTCTTTAAATAGAATGATGTCATTTTTAATGGCATCCGAAAGCGCTTGAAAAGACAAATACAGTGATACAATGCTTGTTTATTTTGCAGCTGAAACTCGTCGGAAAGGAATCCAAAAAATATTCTAGAACTGAAAAGCAAGTCGGCTGAAAGCGGATATTGCGTTGTAAACACCCTCGTGCCAGGCAACGTCGTTCTATCAAACCTTCCGACTGCTTGCTTGTCTACACTACAGAACCAGCAGTAACTGTGTTGTCTAGCACCAAGTCATTTCTGCTTCAATATTTATTGCATGCAAATATATACACCAATGGGAAACTACCGAACAAAACCCTGGAAACGTACGCACAGTTGAAATAATTTTCGTAACCCACATCTGACGCGACGGAAGTAGTTCCATAAACAAAAATCATAGCTGACCCTGTATCTGCGTCGTAAGGGAAATGAAATTTTATCTTGGTTGCGTAGGGTTGCCTTTCTGCATCGGTTTATAGCGACGGAGCCTGGCATGAGAGGTAACTCTGCTTGGCGATGTTTGCACTGCAAGAACCGGCTCTGGCTGTACTGCTTTCTAGTTTTAATGCATTTCTAGGATTCTTTTGGCAAAGGTTTCAACTTCAATACTAACTAGCTTTATATCACTGTAACTCTCTCTCCAACAGCTATTGATTGCAGCTGCGAAAAGTATACGGTTCCAAGAAAAAAAATTCTTGTTTCAATCTAAGGCTGTGACGAAATAGAAAGACTTGAAAATGAAAATTCTCAAAGAGGTATAGCAATTAATTTCAATAAACAATGTGAAGTGTTATCTGAACTTAAAAAGAACCAAATACTTTCAACAACAATTTTATGCAACCGAGGTGGCTACACATACATTCTTTAATTAAGTTAACGCACGGTTGTTGGACTTCAGCCAATAAGAATGTTTAAAATTTCTTGTCTCTGGTTGACAACAGAATTCAGAGCATAACCCATGCAAAACATTAGTACCCATAAGCATACTATCAGCTGCAGAAAACCTCGTTCTGTGGTCGAGCGGTTCTAGGCGCTTCAGTCCGGAACTACGCCGCTGCTACGGTCGCAGGTTCGAATCCTGCCTCGGGCATGGATGTGAGTGATGTCCTTAGGTTAGTTAGGTTTAATTAGTTCTAAGTCTAGGGGACTGATGACCTCAGATGTTAAGATGATTAGAGCCATTTGAACCGTTTAGAAAACCTCGTTTCCATATCTGAAACCAATCAGGAAATAAAAGGGGTGTTACGTCTTACTTGACTTACCCTTTATAGTGTACTGTAAACAATATTCGTGTAATATTAGGTATAGTAATGATATGAATATTAATAATAATGCAACTGACATACACTATGTGATCAAAAGTATCCCGACACCTGGCTGAAAATGACTTACAAGTTCGTGGCGCCCTCCATCGGTAATGCTGGAATTCTTTGTGGTGTTGGCCTACCCTTAGCCTTGATGACAGCTTCCACTCTCGCAGGCATACGTTCAGACAGGTGCTGGAAGGTTTCTTGCGTAATGACAGCCCATTCTTCACGGAGTGCTGCACTGAGGAGAGGTATCGATGTCGGTCGGTGAGGCCTGGCATGAAAAAAGTTGACGTTCCAAAACATCCCAAAGGTGTTCTATAGGATTCAGGTCAGGACTCCGTGCGGGACAGTCCTTTACAGGGATGTTATTGTCGTGCAACCACTCCGCCGCAGGACGTACACTATGAATAAGTGCTCGTCGTGTTGAAAGATGCAGTCGCCGTCCCCGAGTTGTTAATCAACAGTGGGAAGCAAGAAGGTGCTTAAAATATCAATGTAGGCCGGTGTTGTGATAGTGCCACGCGAAACAACAAGGGTTGCAAGCCCCCTCCATGGAAAACACGACCACACCATAACACCACCGCCTCCGACTTTTACTTTTGGCAGTACACACGCTGGCAGATAGCGTTCACCGGGCATTTGCCATGCCCACACCCTGCCTTCGGATCGCCACATTGTGTACCGTGATTTGTCACTCCACAGAACGTTTTTCCACTGTTCAATCGTCAAGTGTTTACACTTCTTACACCAAGCGAGGCGTCGTTGGGCATTTACCGGCGTGATGTGCAGCCGCTCGACAATGAAATCCAAGTTTTCTCACCTCCTGCGTAACTGTCGTAGTACTTACAGTGGATCCTGATATAGTTTGGAATTCCTGTGTGATGGTCTGGATAGATGTGTGCCTATTACACATTACGACCCTCTTCAACTGTCGGCGGTCTCTGTCATCAACAGACGAGGTCGGCCTGTACGGTTTAGTGCTGTACGTGTCCCCTCACGTTTCCACTATCACATAGGAAACAGTGGAAATGGGGATGTTTAGGAGTGTGGAAGACGTATGACGATCCCGGGTTCGATTCCCGGCGGGGTCAGGGATTTTCTCTGCCTCGTGATGACTGGGTGTTGTGTGCTGTCCTTAGGTTAGTTAGGTTTAAGTAGTTCTAAGTTCTAGGAGACTGATGACCATAGATGTTAAGTCCCATAGTGCTCAGAGCTATTTGAACCATTTGAACGTATGACGGAAGTGACACCCAATCACCTGACCACGTTCAAAGTCCGTGAGTTCCGCAGAGCGCCCCCTTCTGCTTCTCTCACAGTGTCTAATGACAACTGAGATCGCTGACATGGAGTTCCTGGCAGTAGGTGGCAGCACAATGCATCTAATACGAAAAACGTATGTTTTTGGGGGTGTCCGGATACTTTTAATTACATAGTGTAAATGTAACAACAACATAGATACACTGATATTGCGAAAAGTACATTTATGATAATGTAAGATTTATGCTATGGCTATCGCCAGTTAACGCCAATCGGTTCACCAGAGAAAGCAGTTTTGCCCCTCCTGTCGTACGTGCAGCACTGGGCCCTACAGTTTGCAGCAAGCGAGGCTTTGCATAAAGGCGTTGCGTGCCTTCGCGCAGTAGGACCTGGTGCGCCGGCCCCGAAAACCGGAGGTTCCATGTTCAGAGCCGGTTTAGCGCATAGTTTTATTCTGCTGAGCTTTCACCTTGCCGCACAACCTGCTGCGTACTGTGAAAGAATGTTACCTGTTCGTACGTCGTTGTCAGAGTTACTGGAACTTACATTAGCAATTTTACCACCATAACAATCACTTTGTTCGTCAGAGAAATCTCAGACGTAATTACTAAATTCTCATCATCGTTGTATTTCTGCAGACACTTTCAAAAAAAGTTATTCGATATAATTGATCAGCACATCTAGAAACTTGTAACCACACGTAAATAAATATTTTTTTCTTGAGTCATCAGTCTTGTTATTGGTATGATGAGGCTCGCCACAAATTCCTATCCTGTGCTAATCTTTTCATGTCATAGTAGCACTTGCAACCTACTTCCTTAATTATTTGCTGGATGTATTCCTCTATAGTTTTTACTCTCTACTGGTATTGTTGGGCGCCAGTAATGTTAAGAGATGGGTGAAACATTTCAAAGATGGTGGGCCAGGTGTTTTGGTGTGGAGAGGCATAATGTTGCGTGGCTGTGCTAACCTCCAAATCTTGGTATGCTGTACACTTACCAGTTAACCTTATTACGACACTGTACTTCTTCCCCACGTGCGTCTTTTCAGTGGTGCATTCGGCGTTTATTTCTGTGGAAGACAATGCATAACCGCGTCGAACAGTGCAAGTGGAGCAGCTCTTGGAACGAGAGGATATGTCCAGCGAATGGCGTGGCCTGCCTGCTCCCCTGTCTTAAATACCATGGAGCACGCGTCTTGTGCATTGGGGAGACGTTCTGCAGCACGTCCATGTCAGTCTCGCTGGTGGAGGAATGTGACACCCTATCACAAGAACCCCTTACCAAATTTGTGGCCAGTGTCAGTCGGGAATGTCACGCCCTATCACAAGAAGCTCTTACCAAATTTTTGGCCAGTATGGAAGCACGCTGCAGAGCATTCATTGCCGTCCTTGGTAATGACACACACTATTAAGAACTATCTGTCTGTCTTTTGCAATGTGTAGTGGACGCCATGAACCGCGATGAATTCAGTGTAATTGTTGTCTTTCAATAGAGCTGTCATTTCGTCTTACTGCGCATTTATTTCAGTTGCCTCCTGTATGATAATATTTGGTTTGTGGGGTGCTCAACTCCGCGGTCATCAGCGCCTGTACAAAGTCCCAATTATTACAAGGTCCAATTTTTTCACAGATCAGTCTAGCCACTGTCACAAATTATAATGAAATGATGAGGACAACACAAACACGCAGTCCCCGGGGCAGGGAAAAAAATCTCCAAGCCGACCGGGTATCGAACCCGGTGCCCCGTGATCCAGAGGTAGCAAAGCTAGCCACTAGACCAAGAGCTGCGGACGTAGTCAACTGTACTGTATTATACTGCAGCAGTTTTTTTCTATATTTAGTTCAAGTTTCATCGAACAGTGTTACTTACCAGTGAGACATCATTCAAATTTAGTTTTGTCCATAAGTTTTGCTCACCAATCTAGTTGGATCTTCTCACACCCCGTATAGTCGCTTCGGAAAGGTGACTACTGGGTGTTTTATGGTCGTTACCATTTCGACTGACGTATTGGCGATAAGATAATCGAACAGGAGTGGATCTCTTCACCTATTTACGCACAGGACGTTATATTTAGTCACGCTCTGTGTCAACTGCCAGTTCCTGCACCAATCGTTTATCCTTTGCAGAGCTTTCTGAATTTCGTCATAGTCTTCTGGCATTGCAACGTTCTTATAGACGATAACGTCGTCGGCGAAAAGCCTAACGGAGCATCCGACGTCATCTGCTGGTTCATTTATATATACTGTGTGTACTGAAGGCCGTATAGCACATGGGGTACACCGACGTTACCTTTACATTTCTCGAATTCGTCCCGTCTCTAGCAATAATTGATATATGCGTGTGACCTGTATCGGGTCTAAAATGTATTTAAATTTGTGCACTTTTTATGTGTTAAAGGAGACTGTAGCACTTGGTTCGGCCTTACATAACAACAAGATTTGTTTACCTTTTTATGAGCGGGGGAACTGTCCTTTACGTTAGAAGGTGTCGAAACGATGTTTTCCAGTCCTGTTCACGTGTATTTAGCACGGTGAAAAAGGAGAAAGAGGAGGAAAAAAGACTCGTGTTCCAAAAAAGCTGTAACTCGGTATTTTTACATCGGAATCACGTTCAACTGGTCGGTTAGAAGTCCTTGGTTTTCTTCCACCGCATCTACAGACCGACCTCTGGAATAAGCTTTCATGCTCCGAAAATCTTACGTTTCAAGAATCCAGATCTGTAGCAAAGTTACGGTAGAAATAGATGTATAGTCATGTAAGAAAAAAAAGTAAAAGAAGAGTCTTGTATGACAAGTGATTGACGAATGACGGTACAAGATGTTTGTAGAGGTTAACTACAGGAGATCAGACGATTACTCACAACTGTCGAGTATTGTGTAGTTGTCCTCGGGATCGAATTCCTCTTGTGGTCCCGACATAGACTGAGAGCATGCCGTTCGTCTGACGTTCACAGCGGCTTGTTGCTTTCCGTTATGTGTGTATGGCACCGACGAAGGTGAGAACACAGTTCAAAATGCCCTCTTGGTTACATCTCGTTTAATTGTTAAGTCTTAGATTCTTTAGATACCCCCCCCCCCCCCCCCCCCGTTTTCCCTGTTTCATTTGCGAACGGCGCGTGGCAAGAATGATTCTCCGTATACCACTATTACTTCTAATTTCGCGGAATTACTCGCTGTGGTCATTTTCGAGACGGATGAGGGAGGAAGTAACATGTTGTCCAGCTTCCAGCTATTCAAAGAATGTACCGTCTTGGAATTTTAGGTGTAGCCCACCCCGTTATACACAACCCTTCTCTTGTAGCGTGTACCAGCAGAGTTTGTTGAGCATTTTCGTAAAGCTCTCGCGCCGACGAAACGACCCCGTGGCGAAAGGCGGCGCTCTTCGTTGGATTTTGTGTATTTCTTCGATGAAACCAACATGGTAAGGGTCCCAGTCTGATGAGAACTGCCCAACAATCGGCCGAATAAGTGTTTTGTAAGCAATTTCTTTCGTAGCTCCATTACTTTTCCTTAAGATTCTCCCAGTAAATCTTAGCGTGGGATCTCCTTTTCCTATTATTTGTGGTAGTCTTTCCATTTTAGGTAGCTCCGCTTGATTACTCATTGGTATTTTACTGTAGTTGCTGTTTCTAGTGATCCGTCAGCTATAATGTAATTTCTTCTGCTATTTGTGCTCAGTATGTTACATTTATTTACGTTCAGGGTCAACTGCCAAACTTCAGTGCCGTACAGGTCTTCCTGTAGTTTGCTACGACCTCTGGCGCTGCCACCAAGCAAGACTGCGCGGTGGTTAGCACACTCGACTCGCATTGGGGACGACAACCGTTCAAATGCGCTTCCGGCCATCTAGATTGAGGTTTTCCGTCATATCCCTAAACTGCTTCAGGCAAACGTCGCGATTGTTCCTCTTAAAGGAAGTGGCCGATTTCCGTCCCACTCCTTGAAAACAGTCCGATCCCATACTCTGACTCTAATGACCTCGATGTCGACGGGACGTTAAATCCCAATCTTCGTTCTTTTTGGTGTTGCTTCCTTCTTATAGATCATAGCATCGTCTGCGAACAGTCTCATAGGGCTTCCGATATTATCCACTAGATGACTAATACAGGGTGAATATTAATGAAACCAACAAACTGCAGGGTCGGATTCCTGACTGGAAATGGACGAAAAAATGTCCTATGAAAATATGTATGGAAACGCATTGTTGTCACGGTAAATGGCGCTGACGAATGACAGCTCTTCTGACTATGTGGCGTGCGTTCCTTGTGCGTTGAAGGCTCTGAGACTGGCGCAGCGTAGTGTAAGCAGCAGAATGGAACGGTACTCATATCGGGAAAAAGCCGAGATGGTGTTTGTGTACGGTCAAGCAGATGCAAACGGCCAAGAGGTACCACTGCTGTACAAAAACAATTACTCTCACAGACACCAACCACATCACACAACATTTAAAACCCCTTTTGGGCGTTTGTGTGATTGTGGGTCCTTTAAGACAGTCGAACGTGCAGGGAGGCGCGGGCTGTGCGTACACCAGATTTGGAGAACCGGGTTCTACAGGCTACTGAGACTACGCATTAAGCCTACCTCTTCTCCCTGTACCTCACGTCAACCAATCAGTGTAAAACGGGTTCACATAATCGTCAAAACGTAAAAAAAGAACAAAGTACAATAATAACATAAAAATAGTTATGTATAAAAAATCTCTTTACAACCATGGAACTACTTAAATATTGTATAAAATATCAATTAAAAGCTTTAAAATAACTGTACAGGCGATGTATACTCAGTGTGCCCTCTATGGGCTAAGGTGGTACTACCACAATGGTTTCAAAGTCTACGATGTTGTGAAGGTCTTTGGCATTGCGGCATCATATCAATATGTGAGTTGTGATTCGACTACAAGTATACAAATATGCTATATTCAGTCTGTCTGTCTTATATTAGCTTTGTTTGCCACTGGTGATACAATGGAATGATCAGCTGCAGAGTGCTACGATATTACATACAATTTTTAAAATGTCATAAAACTTATTTAATAAAAATGGAGTCATATTTCGTAATATTTCTAGTTGGAAGTTTAAGATTGTGATATAAATATTTACATACATTTATCGATCACCATTATTACAAGAGATGGTATGGGACGTGGCTTATGGGCGGAGGGTGAGACGACCTTCCATCCCATCGTGTGACACTTCCACGATGGCGCAGAGCAGAATTGTGGTGCCATTGTGACGTCATTAACCCGCCTTACACTTCACATGAACTTCTGATCTCTGGCCTTTCTTTCGCACTCGACACCTTGCTGTGTGAAGCGTCGACGAACCCGAGGTTGACGTCACAGGGCGTCACGTTTCTGCACCATTACACAGGAACATTGCGCGCACTTTGAGCTTTTGCGCCGCAGTGGGGGAAAGTTACAGGGTCTCAAAAAAATGACTTGAGTTCTTCTGCGCAGTTATTTTTAGAAAACGAAGATGCCAGAAATTTACTGAAGAAATCTCAATGAAATGTAATTGACTTAAGAAGCACGTAGACTACACAAGACTAGTTCGAGCGATTCTTGAGTATTGCTCTTCAGTCTGGGACCCTCGACGGGCTGTATTAGTAGCGCAGACAGAGAAGATCCATAGGCGACGAGAGCGTTACATCCTCAGTTCGATTAGTAACCATGAGGCGTCACAGAGTTTTTTATTAAACTACGGTGGCGGGGAGAAATATGGTGCGTGTCGCAGAGGTTTATTGTTGACTCTTCTTGGAATGTCCGTTCTCAGAATTTTTTCTCAGAACACACATTCCAAGAAGAGTCAAGCAATTTACCATCCATCCCACGTACACCTCGTGGAACAGCTATGGCTGCAAAAGAAGAGAAAGTTTACATCATACGGAAGCTTGGCAACAAACCATTTCGCGAATGTGACAGGAAAGAAGGGAGAAACGATTGTGATACATCAAGTACCCTCCGCCACGAACGCAACACATAGTGGGCAGTGGAATTTGGATGTAAAACTACATTACTCAGACTCTGTGGATAAGACTTCCATATAAACAACGTCATCAATAAAACCATGATTTCACTAAACGTGATTCACTAAACCATCGAGAGGTTTACCTTTGTAGTGAGGCAAAAGCTGAAACGAGAAATCTTCTCCCAAATGTTCCCAATTGATAAACGTTCGCCGGCTGGAGTGGCCGAGCGGTTCTAGACGCTTCAGTCTGGAACCGCGCGACCGCTACGGTCGCAGGTTCGAATCCTGCCTCGGGCATGGATGTGTGTGATGTCCTTAGGTTAGTTAGGATTAAGTAGTTCTAAGTTCTAGGGGACTGATGACCTCAGCTATTAAGTCCCATAGTGCTCAGAGCCATTCGAACCATTTGATAAACTTTCTGCCCCCCCCCCTCCCCTTCTGCCTCCTCCGCCCGCCCCCTCCCCCAGTTCGATGTGATGCAATTTAAAAGAATCGATCTCTACCACACTACCATCAAGCGGGCAAGAAATGAAAAATGTGTTTTCCGGCAGTGACGTGTTGTTACATTACTGTTGTTATCTACCCAATCCAAAATTATTAGCCGTAGATTTGTACACTCAGATTTCTTACGTGCAAGCTTAAGTCTTGTCTAGAATTTTTTCCTGGGCTCTGGAAAACGGTTGACGGTTATCAGATCACACTTTCAGATCACTCTAAAATTCAAATACTTTGTTCACTGGTTTTATCGCTACTGTACGATGCATTCCAATATCAGTACACCATTTTATCTCAAAATGGTTGACCCTAATAATGTCATACTAACAGCACTGTATTTTAGGCAGCTACAACTTTGATAAACCGCCATATTGACAGAATTTCTCTCAGTGACAAACTGTTTATGAAGCATATTCACTTATGTTGAGTGCTACTCGTAGGCTCGCCTAAGAAGTGACTAATGTGCAAATTTGGGCATTTTAGATACTGACTGTCTTGCAGTTTCAGTATTAATATGAGCATAATTACTATGATCTAAGTAAAATTTCGCAGTAATCCGCTTCCTTATTGGTTAGAATCATAGTTTGTAATTGTTTTATTAAACCGGGTTCTAACATACAGGGCGTCCCAAAAAAAAACAAAAAAAAACACCACCAACCGTTCGTACCTTGTGCGGGAAGGCAAACTGATCGGTTTTCAAGAAGGAACTCATATCTGGAAATGCACGGCTTATGTGCTGGAGAGCGTCGTAGTCGGAGAAGGAACGGGTGTGACGGTTTGTTCCGATTCGTTTTAGTGTCTGAATAAGGAAGGTATGCAACCCTTTAACCATTTGTGTATGCAGATGGACGACACGAGCATCCAGACACACCTCGGAGTAGCCGGAAAGTTGCACGTAACTGTTTCCTGCCTTAAGTGTGTCAAAAATGGTTCAAATGGCTCTGAGCACTATGGGACTTCACATCTGAGGTCATCAGTCCCCTAGAACTTAGAACTACTTAAACCTAACTAACCTAAGGACATCACACACATCCATGCCTCAGGCAGGACTCAAACCTGCGACCGTAGCGGACGCGCGTTTCCAGACTGAAGCGCCTAGAACCGCTCGGCCACAACGGCCGGGCATTAAGTGTGTCCATTGTACAGTAAGAGAGTACCACTTTCTATCCGCAGTCTACTGTTTGTCCTCCGATGGGTGCTGAAACGCGATACGGATGGTCCAAGTTCCGATCGCGTTGTTGGACATTGTTGGTGGAGGAGATGCTGACAATGTTCGAAGAGGACCCAGCCACCAGCACTCAGCAAGTGCCACAGGCGCTCCACGAGGTAAAAGCGCCGTGTGGTAAGTTGCCCATGAACACCGGTTCTATCCATACCATCTGCAGAAAATCCAGGCATTACGGGAGGAGGACTACTCACGACGGGTGCAGTTTGTACAGTGGTACTTACAACAATGCGTACTCCAGCCCCTATTTACGAGCTTGATGCTTTTCGCGGATATGCACGATTATTGGGGACGGCGTATTAAACTTGCTCAACATGCATGTTTTGGCGGACGAAAACCCGCGTGCACAGGTGATTCAAAATCGCCAACAAAGTTCCAGTATTAACATTGGGGCCGGGATAATTAGTGAGCGTATCACCGTGCCATATCTACTGCCAAAGAGACTAACAAGACCCAGCTACCTCATATTTATTAGAGATGTTTTGCCTACCCTATTGGATGTCCAATGCCAGCACAGTCGCTAGATCTGACACCACTCGACAATTTTCTGTGGGGTAGTATGATGAGTGTGGTGTATGGTACACCTCTGTATTGCTAAAATTCACACAGTGACTGAAATAGTTCATAGTGAACCGCACGTACTGGCTCATGTGCGTGAGGGTAAGCACCGTCGATACAGGCTCTGCATTGACGTAGGATGTTTGGGTTTGGGTTGTTTGGGGGAAGAGACCAAACGGCGAGGTCATCGGTCTCATCGGATTGGGGAAGGACGGGGAAGGAAGTCAACCGTGTCAATTCAAAGGAAACATTCCGGCATTTGCCTGGAGCGATTTAGGGAAATCACGGAAAACCTAAATCAGGATGGCCGGACCCGGGATTGAACCGTCGTCCTCCCGAATGCGAGTCCAGTGTGCTACCACTGCGCCACCTCGCTCGGTGACGTAGGATGTACGCAGTTTGAAGCGCGTTTGTAATGTAGGCAGCACTATGTGCTACACATGTTGGGTTTACTAACGTGATGTGGAACGCATACCCGTGTCAGACGCTCTCCAACGCTCAAGCCGTGCGGTTCTTGAAAACAGATCGGTGTGGCTTCCCGCACAACGCTGTAACCGTTCTCGGTGTTTATTTTTTCTTTTTATTTTGAGGCCCTGTAGAAGGTAATATAACTTTGGATTAAAATAAAGTATTAAATTAAAGTACTTGACAATGAATTAACATTCATCGACTGAGTGGATGTCATAAAATATAACTGCACATAACATGGTGAATGATTGTACGTAGCCGGCCGGGGTGGCCGAGCGGTTCTAGGCGCTACAGTTTGGAACCGCGCGACTGCTACGGTCGCAGGTTCGAATCCTGCCTCGGGCATGGATGTGTGTTATGTCCTTAGGTTAGTTACGTTTAAGTAATTCTAAGTTCTAGGGGAGTGATGACCTTAGACGTAAAGTCCCATAGTGCTCAGAGCAACTTGAACCATTTTTTGATTGTACGTAGAAGTCAATGGACCTGATCGATGATAAAAAAAATGTCATGTATCATTACTCCACGTTAAACTGTATCGGAAGGTTTTGCGTCAGAACTGACTATAGCACACTGTGGATTGTAGCTACTAATATTGTTGAAATAATTCTTTGATTTTATTTGAATTGCTGGATCGTTTGAAGTGCGTCCTGGATAAAGTATATTGGAAACATAAATTTTGCCTTAATGCTGGCAAATTAATTTACCGTTATGACAACAGAGTGTCAATGCCCTGATATCACTTACAGTAACTTTCTTTCTTTCGCTTACGCCATATTCGCGCAGCGATCGCAGGGTCGGCGTGGTTACAACGGATTTGGCACTGTTAGTGTTAGGGATGGCCGGATGCTCTTCCTGTACCCCCCCCCCCCCACCTGGACCGAATCGGTGTACCCCAACTGTCTGCATCCAGTGTAAATCGTGAAACAGTGCGGACGTGTTTCAAATGTCTGCGACGTGTGTAACGGAGGCGGAACGTGGTGACCAGCCCGGTATTCACCCAGATGGATGTGGAAAACCGCCTAAAAATCACATCCCGTCTGGCCGGCACACCGGCCCTCGTCGTTAATCCGCTGGGCGAATTCGATCCGGGGCCGGCGCGCCTACCCGAGTCCAGGAAGCAGCGAGTTAGCGCTCTTGGCTACCCTGGCGGATGGTAGCACGTATAGTAACCTCTGAAGTGAAATGTTCAGCATTACGAAATCTACGCTGTAAATTCATCAGACCGCAATTGCAACTGTCCAAATTATGTTGAATTACCTAACGAGCATTTTTAAATGTACCATTCAACCTCATTGTTACGAGAGTCGACATTCCTAATATTTTTTCCACGCAAAAATTGGGTCTGTCTAGCTCTGCGTCTTCCACAACTGGTAGCCTAAATCAAATAAGCTTCCGTACAATAGAGGAAGTCGGATCTCTTAGTTATTCAAAATGAAAAAATTAAAAATTAAACTTACTTCAAATTTTCTATTAACAGTGCCAAATAACCACAAAGTTACCCTTAGAGAAAAGTAAGCTTAATAACGATGCCAACAGACAACGTTACTTACAGACTTCGTTACAACGATATTTTGATTTCCCCTGCTGACAACGTCATCAGCGAAGCAGTTATCGCAATGTAGCTGCCTGGTATGTGTGTGATACCGCAAATGAACCCTGCAAACATGAACATCTCTAGAATACGATTTCACGAAACGTTGTTACTTTCGAGTGTCACTTCTACGACAGCATCTGACCGATACGCAGTACAGAAGTTGTTAGAACTTCAAACTTCGATGTTCATGTATTGGAGATTTCAATGCGTGATAGAGAATGGATCATCAGAATTGTGAATATGAAAGCAACTACTTCTTTTTACCACTCTTAACGGCTACATACCCTCATGATTTTCTTTTGTGCACATATATGGCGAAATACCTTGAGAATGAGATAAGTTTCATTGGCCTCCTTGTATAATTAATATTAAAAATCCATACTTCAGTTTTTGTGTTCACGTATTAATGTTATGATTCTCAGCTTGCGGTTTGATCTTCTTCTTATTTATAAAGTACAGGCAAATGTGTGAACGCATCTGAGAGTAAGTACAGATATAGCGTTGCTCGTTGTCTCTAAAACTGGCATTCTTTGGTAGGCAGAGTATAAAACCTGATTGTGACTCGCAAACAAGCAAATTTAATGGGTGTTAATACTGTATACGTAGACAGTTCCCTTTGGCAATTATTACGTATTTGTAATGCCTGAGAGTTTATATGTTCTGCGAAATGTTACTAATATTACGCGGTTGTGACATGAAATTGTACCATATCAACTCGCTCATAATTGTTCATACGTAGGAATGTTTGCATAACTTTTAGTATGAGTTACATCAGAAAAACGTGGGGCTTTGTCGTTACTTAGTTTGTGCCACACATTAAGCAAAATAATATTTATCAGTATTTTGTTGCAATGAAACGCAAGACGTTAAAGAAGTTGGCGTCGGCTGTCATCGACCTCAGTGAGTCTGCTCAGCTCTTTGATCTCTTTCGACTCTATTGATACGAACTCTAAATTTGTTATCAAAAATTATAACTCATCTGTCCACAAGCCAGCCGCGTTGTGCTTTTCAGTTATTTATTTATGTATTTATTTCAGCTGGCAGGACTACAGCCTTCAGACCCCACTTTTATATTTAACAATACATCCTTAGTATGTTTACATCACAACAATCTGCAGATATTCTGAAATTATAATTTTGGTCGATTTGTTTTAATTTAAAAATATTTCTTTATAATAGTTCTTTTGAAGTGGTATTATAGTCTGTGCGTCAGCTTACATTAATGTTTGTATACTGTATCACGATCCATATCTAGTTTTATTCCTTTGTTGTTGTTGTTTTTCCTCATTCTATTTTTAATCATGTCATTTATATGCAAGTTGAATAAAATTAGGGAAAGACGACAACCTTATTTAGTTCCTCGGTTAATAATAATGACATTCTTATTTATTTTGCTCCCTATTTTGACTACAAAATTAGTTTCATTGTGTAAGCTGCTTACGGTCCATATCAAGTGTCATGGAATTATTTTCTTGTCATAATGATGAGACTGGTTATAGTAGTAGTAGTAGTAGTAGTAGTAGTAGTGTTGGTAATAAATGAGTGGTGTTACAGTAACGCAATAAGTGTTATCAATATGGTGAAAAGTACCTTTCTCGTAACATAATATTCCTTTCGAATGGGAGTTATGACTAACACAAATTAATGGCAGCAGAAAGGAGGACTCGGCTCTGGAGATGATCTTCGGGAAAGAGCGAGAAGTAATATTCAGAAATTAGTAGATGAGATGAAAAAGAAACAGGGATGGGAAAACTCAGATAATGTTCAATTTTTAAGCTTTTTTCCATACTAGTCATGGTGAATATCAGAAAAGTTCCGCTTCTTCACTTCAGGGAAGTTACACACAAACATTTCGAAGACAAGAGAACACACATAACGTATTTCAGACGTTTCGCTTATCCATTTTCAACGCTGAGGAATCCGATGACGATACAGAGTTCAGAGGCGTGGCCTAGAGGCTGCCTGGATTCCAAGTTGGTATTGTGTGGTACATAGCACGCCATTTACATCAGTATAGCGGCCGACCTTGATCCTGATGGCCACTTTACGTAAGCGACCCGAAGGTGTGGTCCTAAATCGGTGCCGAACGTTTCTCGAAACTCTGGATAAGACTTACCCATAGCACTATTTGTTAAAGCTGCGTCTCTGTCTGCAGCAGAGAATGTGCATCTCTAAAATTTGCAGCCATTTGTCTGGAGCTGGATGCTTTCTGGAACCTTGGATACACCGCTAGCGGGCAAGGTCGTCAGCGAAGTTCATGGCTGTCGGGAACCCAAGGCCATTAGATGTTATACATTGTTGAGTTTGCACCATATATTATCCTATATTATCCTAGATTGCTCTGCATCTGGACTTTGCAAGTGCGATTGAAGTTCTCGCCAATTCCATTGTGTGCAAAAGCCAGTACCCGTCTACCGTTTACGGTATATTTGTTAAAGATAATATAATAATTTCTGTAATACCAACATGTGCAGGTATGAACCAAAACAAAAAAATCTAGTATACATGGGCTCTAAAGTGTATACCCTAAGAATTATGAGGTCTTATTTATCTTCTGCTCCAAGTTCTTTGCGTTCCTTATTTTGAGAGGTGGTAGTACGGGCCAAAAGAAGAAAAAAAGTCCGGCAGAAATGGGCTCTGAATGAATAACTGAAAGCCTGTTAGCGCCTGTTGTGTATAGAGGTGCCACAGTAGCGAAGGTGAAAAACTGCTAGTAATTCTGAACTTATAAATTTAGGGCCCATTTACTAGAAGTTTTGGTCTATACTTCCATATCTAAACGTTTATCGGTGGAATTCTGGGTCATCCTGTATTCTACACAAGGCAGTGTACAGCACATGACAGCAGGTACTTGGTATCAGTGTCAGCAATTTTCACTCCTATTCCATTCGATTATGCGCACTAATCTCTCTTCTCTTATTTTCAATATTCTACCAAAGATATGCGATAGTGCCAGAAACGTTACACATTCTTCGAGTTCCTGTTCTCTAAATGTACCCAACAGGATTCGGCGAGGTCAACGCCGCCTTTCTTGCAAAAATTCCCATTTAAGTTTCCCGAGCAAATCTGTTGCACTTTCGTAAGGGTTATACGGATCTGTTACGATCCTAGCTGCGCATCTCTTCACTCATTTTGAATCTGCTGTCGTCCTATTTGACGAGTATTCCAATCACTAAGTACTGTACTAAGAAACAGCAGCATTAGCATCTTATACGCAGTTTCGTTTATAGTTACGCTGCTGTTAATTAGCACCCCTTCAACAAATGTGATACTTCCATTCGCTATTGTACTAAGCATTTTACGTGGTCGTCTCGTTGTATACAGGTTTTTAATTCAAGAAGCGATCAGAAAGTTTCCGTTTGAGGGCGTTGCTGCAGCGTATGTGAAACGTAGAGCGACGCCGTTGCTGGTATGTAAGCACCGACATGTAGGCAAGGAAAGGTGAACTATGGCGATGTTATTTCCGAATGCGTCCGAACAGGTCCAACGTGCTGTTATTCTTTTCTTGGCTGTCGAAGGACTGGCAGCGGTAGACATCCATCTGAGAATGGAGAATGTGTACGGGGCAGCATGTCTGCCGAAAACCAGCGTTGCGGAATAGTGCGTGACAAGGAGTGCTTCTTCGTGGTAACGCACGTCCCATATCGCACATGTCGAAATGAAGAAGTATTGCCAACAGTCGAGCAGCTGTCCTGTAGTCCTGGTGTGTCCCCATGCCATTGTCACACCTTCGGTCTCTTAAAAAAGGTTTTTAACGGACGATAATTCCTGTCGGACCAGGATGTGCATCAAGCAGTTAGGGCCTTTTTCACGCACCAGGGCACAGTGTTTTATCAACGGGTATCTTCAACCTAGTGGGTCGGTGAAATGATTGCCTAAATGCTCACGGCGATTTTGCGTGATTGGCTTACCGATTCTGGATGGTATGATCTTCGAACGGAGATTTTGGATAGTCTTTCATAGTACCCATAAGTATTTACTTTGTGTGGAGTGCTCCAAACGTGCGCCAATAATGTACTAGCGGGTTCTTTCTTCTTGGTGTGGAATTTTCTTGCACATATTCATACTGGTAGAGTTACAGTTCAATAAACACAGAGAAAATTTTGTCCGTTTTTCTGCATTTACTTCTGATCGTCCAGTGACAAGACTTCCGTCCACGCCGCGCGGGATTAGCCGAGCGGTCTAGGCCGCTGCAGTCATGGACTGTGCGGCTGGTCCCGGCGGAGGTTCGAGTCCTCCTTTGGGCATGGGTGTGTGTGTTTGTCCTTAGGATAACTTAGGTTAAGCTGTGTGTAAACTTAGGGACTGATGACCTTAGCAGTTAAGTCCCATAAGATTTCACACACATTTGAACATTTTTGAACTTCCGTCCGCACCAGCGTTTTTCCAATTTGTGTTCCGCTGAACACTGGTATTCCGCTGGAAGTGAATACGAGGTCCGCAAATAACCTAACATGGCGTTTTTTGAAGCACTCTTATTTTTTAAAAAAGTTTTTATGATGTTGTGTTATTAAATATGATTTTAAACTGAAGTAGTTCTGATTAAAACAAGTTTTTCTCAATTTTAAATCTTTTATTACTTTTGTTAACGTTCAAAATTAAAAAAAGGTGTTACATCAGAGTACCAGGATTCTGAAAGTGTTCCGTCAGACGAAAGGTTTGGGATCCCTGATCTAGAAAAAATGGTTCAAATGGCTCCAAGCACTAAGGGACTTAACATCTGAGGTCATCAGTCCCGTAGATCTTAGAACTACTTAAACCTAACTAACCTAAGGACATCACACACAACCATGCCCGAGGCAGTATTCGAATCTGCGACCGTAGCGATCGCGCGGTTCCAGACTGAAGCGTCCAGAACCGCCCGGCCACTGCGGCCGGCCTGCCTGATCTAGACAAAAGTGTCTGATCACATTGGTGATCCTTTTACACTTCTTTGTGCCTCGCTCGTTATTACTTTCTTTTCTTTAGACCATTCGCCCAGTACGACATACCAGCTTATACGAGGAGCTGCAGGAAATTAATGCCTACAAATTTTTTGTGTGAAAACTCTTACAGCTTTTTAAATAAACCTAAAATTATTAACATTCTATATCTTTATTCTCCACGTCTACATATCTGCAGCCCTCTGCCGCTGGAGGGCCCGAATTGTAACATGTAACATGGCGGTGTATAACGTAACTATGTCGTCACGTGAGAAACAACGTACTGCAATCGATTTTCGAATTGGAAAGAGTTCTTCCACACATGTAGCACCCTCTCCTTCAGCATGGCAAAGTCAGACCACACATGAGCGCTGCGGTATCTGCAGCAATTCGACGCCTTCGGTTCGCTGTCGTCGATCATCCTCCATACAGTGACAACTTGGTCCCGTCTGATTTTCATCTCTTCCCAAAACTTTAATACATTCGAGGACCTCACTTCGATGGTGATGAAGCTATGCAAGCAGAGACGAGTTGTGGCTGCGTCAACGAAGTTAAACATTCTGTAGTGACGATATCAAAACACTTTGTCTCTTATCGGGAGAAATGTGTTCGGCGCGCTGCGCGGAGTGGCCGCGCGGTTAGGGGCGGCATGTCACGGATTGAGCGGCCCCTCCCGCCGGTGGTTCGAGTTCTCCCTCGGGCACGGGCATGGGTGTGTGTATTGTTCTTAGCATAAGTTAGTTTAAGTAGTGTGTAAGTCTAGGGACCCATGACTGCAGCAGTTCTGTTCCCTTATGAATTCACACACATTTGAGCATTTTTTGTGTTCTCCGCAACATCGAATACATTGAGAAACAAATACGTAGAAATGAAGAATAAACATGTAGAATGTTAATAACGTTTGTTTAAAAAGCTTCAATAGTTTTCACATAAAAATCGGAGGCATTACATTTCAACACGCCTTGGTACCAGTGAAAAATTTGTCAAGGTGATCTCACATCTGTGAAGATCTCACTATCATCGTATCTTGGTTGTTAGTTGCCAACGTGTTACATTGCAAAATGTAAAATTTCACTACCAGAAACGTCACAGTTGCTGAAATATTCCGTGCTATTTTGTCGTGGTCGCATGAATTTCTCGTTGAAATCCAACGTCTCGTCCCATCTGCGGAGGACGACATAGAGGGTTCAGGTAGCATTTTCGAAGGTCCGATGGACATCATGGCTTGACTCGTTCAGTAGCTGGCCAGGGTGTGAATGGGACGTCCGGAAAAGCTACACACCGTTGAAAACGTCCTCTGCAGAAGGGGAAGAAACATTGCGTTTTGACAAGAAATTCATGGGACCACGACGTTGTAACATGGAATATTTTAGTAAATGTAGTGCAGTGTCCAATGTGTTTCGGAAATCTAGGAAGACGAAATCTATCAGTTCACCTGCATCTACTGTTTGCAAGATATCGTGTGTGAATCAAGCAATCTGTGCCTCACACAAGTGGTTTTGTTTCTGAACCTGTGGTAATTTTTTGAGACAAGCATATTTTACTGTAGGAGCGTCATACAACGTTCGTGCTTACAATACGCTCCAGAATATTCCGGAATGTTGGCGTTACTGGCCTGTAATTAATGTCAACACCGAGTAAATAATTTCAAAGTAGTAACTGTGTTCCAGATTTTAATAACAACGTCAACATTAAAACTTGCCTTGAGCACTGCACCGACTGAAGTACACAGTTTTGTGTTCATTAGTTTGTGAGCCCCATTTATCGTATTAAGAACATACAGACCGGTTTTTAGCTAGTGCAACGCGGCTTGAAAGTGACTGGAAAACGAGTGTGAAAAGTAATCTGAGGTCGTCTAGTTTTTGCGTAGGGGGAGCTGTTTTTTTAGCTGACCTGTTCTGCGTTTGACAAGCCGCCGGTAGCGATACCTCGTGAAGGAAGGCAATCTTCAGTTTGACAGGTGCACGGCAGGGCATCAAGCCTAGTTTTACTGAAGGCGTCATCTAATAGTCGTCTGCTGTACGCTGAATACAACAGAGAAAACGAGCGATATGCTGCATCTCGGACCTTAAGTTTTTTTTTTTTTTAACGTGTACCACCCCACTTGTTGCTGCTCGGTATGTCGCCAAGATTTAGTGGTAACTGATTAACGATAAAGTCCTAGGACAGATAACAGCCCCGATAAAGCGCTGAAGTGTTCTGAACCAGTATCATTTCCACGCATTTTGAAAATTAATAAAACTAACTAATGTAAATTCTCAAGCGAGTAGTACAAGGGTCAGTCAAACGAAAATCGGGCACTCGCCACAACAGGACCGTGCAATGGTGCCATTCAAAAGTAATCACCATACGCATTAAGACATTTATCCCACTGGGAGACGTGACCATCATTTCCTGTTACGTAGAACGCGGTCGGCCGCTAATGGATCCACAACAGCACCCGCTCTTGCACTTCTTCACCCGACTGAAACCACCATCCACATGTGTCGATCTTACGGTCGCCAATGATGTGAAAATGATACAATGACAGATCCAGGCTCTACGGAGGATGTTGCATTATTTCCTAAGTAAAGCGCCGAAGCGTAGCATTTGTCCGATTGGCAGTGTGGGGGCAGGCGTCATTGTGTCATAAGATGATTCCAGGGCGTTTTGACTTTAATGGTGCGTCGCAGTTTCTGCGAAGTGTGTTTATAGCGCTGCGCGTTGATTATGGTTCCACGCTCTAGAAACTCGACAAGCAGAGCACCCCTGCAGTCGAAGAAGAAGGCCATCATGACCTTACAGTGAACAGTTTTGGATGTCATTGACGGGGTAGATGTGCGATGTTTGCGCTATTGGCTCTGCCGTTCGCCCACGTTCCGGACTTCAACCTAGTTGCCCGAACCAACACTGCCTGTTGAACGAAGGCTATACTTCAGAGACTTGGTTGGGGAATACTGCAATATCCTCCGTGCAGCCCGGATCTTTCACCACGTGATTTTCACTCCTTTGGCGACATGAACAAAAATATGCAAGAGCGTCCGTCTCAGTCGGACGAGGAAGTGCAAGAGTGGGTGTAATTGTGGATCTGTTAGCGGCCGACCGCGTTCTGTAAAACAGAAATTGATCGTCTCGTCTCTCAGTGGCATAAATGTCTTAACATGTATGGTGATGGTGATAACTGTCGAAAGGAACCATTCCATGGTTCCGTCGTGGCGGATGTTAGGTTTTCATTTGACTCTCTCATATAAAAAAACAGCTCCATCAGGAAAAATGTTAGGTTTCAAATGTGTCCTTCACAAATTGCTCACTACACCCTCTATTGCAGCTGTCTCAATAGAACATGCCTAGGCGTCTTTAGACCAAGGCGGCAATACATCATCTCCCTCCCTCTCTCTCTCTCTCTCTCTCTCTCTCTCTGTCTCTGTCTCTGTCTTACACACACACACACACACTCTCCGCGATTTGCCTTTGCAGATGTCTACTGTGTACAGATACCGCGGACGAATTGTAGCGTCATGGTTCTCTCGTGGAAAAAAAGCCTCAACTTAATCGTGTCAATTACTTTACAAATTCCAAGCTTTTGCAGTGTGGTCGGTTTTCATGGAAACTACGAGGGACGATCAAAAAGCAATTCGACACATTTTGTCTCGGCAAATTGCGAATTAAAAAATGCGGAATTTGTTACGTGACACCATGCAATATTCCCATTTCAGCACCTTTAGTTAGGTTCCGATAGGTGGCGGCGCGTGGTATTCATAGGCACTTATAGGATGACTACGAAGACCTAGCAGTGAACAAAAACACAGTGAGTCGTTCGTTGGGCGAGGCGACTGTCACCCATGCAACAAAGTCGCTCAAACCTGTCCTCTCTCTCGCGTGCCGACCGGCCGGACATACACTACTGGCCATTAAAATTGCTACACCAAGAAGAAATGCAGATGATAAACGGGCATTCATTGGACAAATATATTATACTAGAACTGACATGTGATTACATTTTCATGCAATTTGGGTGCATAGATCCTGAGAAATCAGTACTCAGAACAACCATCTCTGGTCGTAATAACGGCCTTGATACGCCTGGGCCTTGAGTCAAACAGAGCTTGGATGGCGTGTACGGGTACAGCTGTCCATGCAGCTTCAACACGATACCACAGTTCATCAAGAGTAGTGACTGGCGTATTGTGACGAGCCAGTTGCTCGGCCACCATTGACCAGACGTTGTCAATTGGTGAGAGATCTGGAGAACGTACTGGCCAGGGCAGCAGTCGACATTTTCTGTATCCAGAAAAGCCCGTACAGGACCTGCGACATGGGGTCGTGCATTATCCTGCGGAAATGTAGGGTTTCGCAGGGATCGAATGAAGAGTAGAGCCACGGGTCGTAACACATCTGAAATGTAACGTCCACTGTTCAAAGTCCCGTCAATGCGAACAAGAGGTGACCGAGACGTGTAACCAATGGCACCCCATACCATTACGCCGGATGATACGCCAGAATGGCGATGACGAATACACGCTTCCAATGTGCGTTCACCGCGATGTCGCCCAACACGTATGCGACCATCATGATGCTGTAAACAGAAACTGGATTCATCCGAAAAAATGGCGTTTTGCCATTCGTCGTTGGGTACACCATCGCAGGCGCTCTTGTCTGTGATGCAGTGTCAAGGGTAAGCGCAGCCATGGTCTCCGAGCTGATAGTCCATGCTGCTGCAAACGTCGTTGAACTGTTCGTGCAGAGGGTTGTTGTCTTGCAAACGTCCCGATCTGTTGACTCAGGAATCGAGACGTGGCTGCACGATCTGTTACAGCCATGCAGATAAGATGCCTGTCATCTCGACTGCTAGTGATACGAGGCCGCTGGGATCCAGCACGGCGTTCCGTATTACCCTCCTGAACCCACCGATTCCATATTCTGCTAACAGTCATTCGATTTCGACCAACGCGAGCAGCAATGTCGCGAAACGATATACCGCAGTCACGGTAGGCTACAATCCGACCTTTATCAAAGTCGGAAACGTGATGGTACGTATTTCTCTTCCTTACACGAGGCATCACAACAACGTTTCACCAGGCAACGCCGGTCAACTGCTGTTTGTGTATGAGAAATCGGTTGGAAACGTTCCTCATGACAGCACGTTGTAGGTGTAGCCACCGGTGCCAACCTTGTGTGAATACTCTGAAATGCTAATCATTTGTTCATCAAATCATCTTCTTCCTGTCGGTTTAATTTCGCGTCTGCAGCACGTCATCTTCGTGGTGTAGCAATTTCAATGGCCAGTAGTGTATAAACCTTAGGCTGTAAAGTCATGAAGACGGTCTTCTGGAGCTTTGAAGGAGTTATTCTGTTTGATGTTCTCCCTTATGGTGTAACGATCAACTCTGAAATGTTTGTGGTATCCTCAGGAAATTGAAGAAACTACTTCAATGTGTTCGTCGCCACAGAAATGGCAACAAACTTTCACAACGCAAGGCCTCATACAAGTCTGCGCACCCGAGAGGAGCACACAAAATGTCATTGGACTGTTCTTCCTCATGCGCCCTACAGCCCAGATCTCGCACCTTCCGACTGCCACGTGTTTGGCCCAGTGAGGGACGCACTCCGCGAGAAGCAGTACGTGGATTGATAATGGAGAGGTTTTTGATACTACTAGACGTTGGCTCTGAAGTCCACCAGTAGAGTGGTACCATGATGGCATAGAGGTCCTCCCAGTAAGGCGGCGTAAGACCGCCATATTTAACGGAGATTATGTTGAAAAATAGATAGCCAAAAGAGACGCGAATAACGAATGACTCACTGTGTTTTTGTTCACTGCTAGGTCTTCGTAGTCATCCTATAAGTGCCTATGAATACCACGCGCCGCCATCTATCGGAACCTGACTAAAGGTGCTGAAATGGGAATATTCCATAATGTCACGTAACAAATTCCGCATTTTTTCATTCGCAATTTGCCGTGACAAAATGTGCGGAATTGCTTTTTGATCGTCCCTCGTAGTTTCCATCAATTCTGACCACACTGAAAAGCCCTGTAATTTGTAAAGTAATTGACACGAAAGTTGACGCTTTTTTCCACGTGACAACCATAACGCGACAAATCGTCTGCGCTATCTGCTCACAGTTGACACCTGTGACTTGTATGAGGCCTTGCGCTGTGAAAGTTCGTTTGCATTTCTGTGGCGAATCCTGAATAAAATAAACCTGCTTTCAGAAAACGAATGTATTGCATTACTTATTGAATGCCCCTTGTAGTCTACCAGAAGATCGTCTCCCATTTGGTACACGCCACTAATAACATTTCGTGCTGACGACTAGTTTGGCTGATTTCAACTCCTTTGAGAATAGGTATTTGGAACGGTGGAAGCGCCGCCTAATTGTGGCAATGAGCGCTTCCTCCGGCTGGAACGGTTCCAGAGGTCCGCAGGACAGCGGTCATCGCCGGCCGGCCTGCGAAGGCTGCGGGACGGGTTGGTTACGTAAGGAACATGTGCGGCCGGCCGTCTGCGCCAGGCGCGGCCTACCTGCTTTACGTAACGCGCCGTAAGCGCACCGCCTGCTGCTTTACCGGCATACACGTGGCGCTCTGACCTCTTTGCCCCCAAGGCCGTCGGTTATCAACACTTCCAGTGCCTCAGGATATCGTGACAGTAGCTCAGCCTCCCCTCTCGCAAGGATGAGTCCTGTCAGTCATTTCTCCCTTGTAAAGATCAGTCGAAAAGTAGCGTCAAATCTGAAACTCATTTACGTAAACGACTCACAGAGCTACAGTCGTAAAACCATAGGCGTTAGCAGAAATTTATCCATGGGGGAGCAAGATTTCAAAATTTATAGTTTCTATATACATGATTAACCGACCAGATCATGCAGTACAGCAGGTGTTTAAATACTTATCTTAAAACAGTTAAAATATAAAACTGAATGAAAATTATGATAGTCCATCGTAGCTGTATTTATTTAAGTCGATTAGAGATTGACTCGGTGAGTTTGAGAACATACACTACTGGCCATTAAAATTGCTACACCATGACGATGACGTGCTACAGACGCGAAATTTACCGACAGGAAGAAGATGCTGTGATATGCGAATGGTTAGCTTTTTAGAACATTCACACAAGGTTGGCGCCGGTGGCGACACCTAAAACGTGCTGACATGAGGAAAGTTTCCAACCGATTTCTCATACACAAGCAGCAGTTGACCGGCGTTGCCTGGTGATACGTTGTTGTGATGCCTCATGTAAGGAGGAGAAATACGTACCATCACATTTCCGACTTTGATAAAGGTCGGATTGTAGCCTATCGCGATTGCGGTTTATCCTATCGCGACATTGCTGCTAGCGTTGGTCGAAATCCATATGGAATCGGTGGGTTCAGGAGGGTATTACGGAACGCTGTGCTGGATACCAACGTATCACTAGCAGTCGTGATGACAGGCATGTTATCCGCATGGCTGTAAAGAATCGTGCAGCCACGCCTCGATCCCTGAGTCAACAGATGGGGACGTTTACAAGACAACAACCATCTGCGCGAACAGTTCGACGACGTTTGCAGCAGCATGGACTATCAGCTCGGAGACCATGGCTGTTGTTACCCTTGACGCTGCATCACAGACAGGAGCGCCTGCGATGGTGTACTGAACGACGAACCTGGGTGCACGAATGACAAAACGTCATTTTTTCGGATGAATCCAGGTTCTGTTTACAGCATCATGATGGTCGCATCCGTGTTTGGCGTCATCGCGGTGAACGCACACTGGAAGCGTGTATTCGTCATCGCCATACTGGTGTATCACCCGGCATGATGGTATGGGGTGCCATTCGTTGCACGTTCGGTCACCTCTTGTTCGCATTGACGGCACTTTGAACAGTGGACGTTACATTTCAGATGTGTTACGACCCGTGGCTCTACCCATCATTCGATCCCTGCGAAACCCTACATTTCGCCGGCCGAAGTGGCCGAGCTTTTCTAGGCGCTACAGTCTGGAACCGCGCGACCGCTACGGTCGCAGGTTCGAATCCTGCCTTGGGTATGGGTGTGTGTGATGCTCTTAAGTTAGTTAGGTTTAAGTAGTTCTAAGTTCTAGGGTACTGATGACCTCAGAAGTTAAGTCCCATAGTGCTCAGAGCCATTTGAACCATTTGAACCCTACATTTCAGCAGGATAAATCAGGACCGCATGTTGCAGGTCCTGTACGGGCCTTTATGGATACAGAAAATGTTCGACTGCTGCCCTGGCCAGCACATTCTCCAGAATTCTCACCAATTGACAACGTCTGGTCAATGGTGGCCGAGTAACTGTCTCGTCGCAATACGCCAGTCACTACTCTTGATGAACTGTGGTATTGTGTTGAAGCTGCATGGGCAGCTGTACCTGAACATGCCATCCAAGCTCTGTTTGACTTAATGCCCAGTCATATCAAGGCCGTTATTACGGCCAGAGGTGGTTGTTCTGGGTACTGATTTCTCATTATCTATGCACCCAAATTGCGTGAAAATGTAATCACATGCCAGTTATAGTCTAGTATATTTGTCCAATGAATACCCGTTTATCATCTGCAGTTCTTCTTGGTGTAGCAATTTTAATGGCCAGTAGTGTCTAATGCATCAAAAACTAAATTTAACAGCAATTACAAACAAGATTTACTGTCTGTCAAACGACGGATAGGGATCCGTTCAATCTTTCTAGGCAGAGGACTTTGATACCGAAATGGTAAGCAGATTTCATTACTATATGCTAAGTAATGTTTTAATGGGCGCTGGTAACCTCGGCGTTGAGCGCCAGCAAACTCCAAAAGCACACACGATATCATTGATATGAATATATTTCAGATTTCAGACCATATTTAGTTCTGAAACTAATTCTTAGGCACCATAAATTTATAGTAAGAAAGTACTTCGTACCTTCGTAGATTTTAAAAAGTCTTATGACTCGGTACACAGCATAACTCTCATCCACATTCTAAAAGGAGGAGGTCTGGACTCCAAAAGCTCTGCAATTATTGGTGGACCATTAAGTGTCACAAAATCTAAGGGAAAATTCAATGGAGAAATTACGGAATTTTTTCAAATTAAAGCAAGGGTGAGACAAGGTGATGTACACTGTCCATTGCTATTCAGCTGAGTCTTAAAAAAGTAATCTAAGAACGCTAGAACTAAAACTAGTGCTAAAAATATAAGAACCAATCAAATTAGGAAGAGCCAATAGTAGGAAAGACTGCGTAATTTTCCAGATGAGTTGGCAATTCTAAGTAAGGACATTCAAACAGTACCGGTGCAAAAACAAACGGAAATAATTAAAGAATCAGAGGAGAGAGAAGAACTCCAGGTGTTGTTTATTCAACAACAACATGGCACCCAAATTCCTGAGAACAGAGGGAGCATTTCAGTTCAAATATTTAGGCGAAACTATTCCGGAAACTGGCTTGCGAAGGACTGATGACGAAACATGGAAGCAGGTTTCAGGCTTAGAAGAGACATTTGTAACAAAAATGGTTCAAATGGCTCTGAGCACTATGGGACTTAACATCTCAGGTCATCAGTCCCCTAGGACTTAGAACTACTTAAACCTAACTAACCTAAGGATATCGCACACATCCATGCCCGAGGCAGGATTCGGTTCCAGACTGAAGCGCCTAGAACCGCTAGGCCACATCGGCCGGCCTCATTTGTAACAAAAGATGCATCTCAAAATACCCCAAACGCAGACATTACAACATACCAATCAAACCAGAGTGTCTCTGCGGGTCTGTGGCACTCATTTTAAACAGGACGTGGGACACTGAAGAAATCCAAAGTAGAAAGAAAAGCAATGTGTATTTAGGTCTAAATTATACTAGAGAAGGGAGGTACAGACTAAGAACAAGTAAAGAAATTGCATACTATCCCAAAGCGTATTCGGATACGGGTCTTGCTTGCTACGCAGAAGTGCTAACCATTACACCACCGCAGTACGATCGGATACGAATAACGCAGAATAAAACAATATGGGCATATTAAAAGTCGGGAACGAACCAGTTTAGCTAGACAGCTTGTGGAATTCTACGAAACCCGCAGTGCAGCAAAAATTGCAACTATATAATGGATCGATGGAGTAAGAGAAGACCTGAGACAAGTAGGAATAACAAAACCTGATATACGAGACAGGAATAAGTTTAGGAAGAAAATTCACGGCTGGACGGTTGACGGGCAGAAGAAACCATGAAGAACGGGCCAAATTGCCAGGCGAGTGGAAAACGAGCCCATTCCCAGACACTGTACTTACAAGGGACGGAAAAAATAAGTAAACTGTTTATTGGGAATGAAATTTTCACTCTGCAGCGGAGAGTGCGCTGATATGAAACTAACTGGCTGATTAAAATTGTGTGCCGGACCGAGACTCAGTTGACAGAGCACTCGCCAGCGAAAGGCAGGGGTCCCGCGTTCGATTCTCGGTATGGCACACAATTTTAATCTGCCAGGAAGCTTCACTGCTTATTACTTCAAAGGTAATCGTCCTAACTATTAATTGTTTCATCCCAGTGTGGGACAAGGCGGTCAATGCTTTCATGGAAAAATGTTTTCGGTGGGCTAGGGAACCATGATTTACATAAATGATCTAGGTGATAATCTGAGCAGCCCCCTTAGATTGCTTGCAGGTGACGCTGTAATTTATCGTCTTGTAAAATCAACAGACGATCAATTCCAGTTGCAAAACGATCTAGAGAGAATTTATGTATGGTACGCAAAGTGGCAACTGGCACTAAACAAAGAAAAATGCGAGGTCATCCACACGGGTACTAAAAGAAATTCGATAAATTTTGGGTATACGATAAATCGCACAAATCTAAGGGCTGTCAATTCGACTAAATACCTAGGAATTACAATTACGAGCAACTTAAATTGGAAAGACCACATAGATAATATTGAGGGGAAGGCAAAACAAAGACTGCGCTTTGTTGGCAGAACACTTAGAAGATGCGACAAACCCACTAAAGAGTCAGCCTACATTACACATGTCCTTTCTCTGCTGGAACATTGCTGCGCGGTGTGGGATCCTTACCAGGTAGGATTGACGGAGGACATCGAAAAAGTGCAAAGAAGGGCAGCTCGTTTCGTGTTATCGCGCATTAGGGGTGAGAGTGTCACTGATATGATATGCGAGTTGGGGTGGCAGTCATTGAAACAAAGGCGGTCTTCCTTGCGGCGAGATCTATTTACGAAATTTCAAACACCAGCTTTCTCTTCCGAATGCGAAACTATTTTGTTGACCCTACGTAGGGAGAAATGATCATCATAATAAAATAAGAGAAATCAGAGCTTGAACGGAAAGATTTAGGTGTTCATTTTTCCCACGCGCCATTCGAGACTGGAATGGTAGAGAAGTAGTATGAAAATGGTTCGATGAACCCTCTACCAGGCACTTAAGTGTGAATTGCAGAGTAACCATGTAGATGTAGATGTAGATGTACTCAGGCGTGCATCTCTTCGTCCGAAGCAAATCGACGACCACAACTGCCTTTCTTCAGGGCTTCAAAAACGGAAATCGAATGGGAAGAGATCGGAACTGCATAGAGGAGGTGTGTTTCCCAGCGAAACTTCTGCAGTGTAGTCGAAACTACAGGCACTTCAGCTCCGGAAAAGTCTTCCTGACCTCCTCCTTTGATTTCAAGGACCCACCGATCATTCACTCTCTGGAACACGGCGCCGTACCTATCGCATAGCGGTACGTGGACATTGCAAAAATTGAAGCACGCCGTCAGGTGCAAACATCCGGGAATGTTGACGGACAGCATCGCTCTGTTGCAGAATAATGTTTGCTCACGTGCTGTCGATGTTATTTGGATTATTTAGCAGAAGTTTCGCTGGGAAGCCCTTACACATTCTGCATACAGTTCCGATCTTTCCCCATGCAATTTCCATGTTTCTGGAATCCTGAAGAAAGACATTTGTTGGCGCTGATGTGCTACGGACGATGAGATGCACGCCTGGGTGAAATTTGGTTCCGTAAAAAAACCGCAAACATTTTTCCATGAAGCCATTGTCTCCCAGTGTTATAAATTTATTAACACTTACGGCGGTTACTTGCGAGATAATAAACAGTTGAGTACTGTTTTTCATTCTGTCTCGTTTTACTTTTTCCTTTGACTGCCTCTTATGGCAACGGCGTGCCCAAGTTCTCAGATCACAAGACCTCCGTTCCAGATTGCAATTGTTCTGCGAATGGATTCTAAGAGGAGGCGCAGAAAATACACTGTTCACGAACGAGGCAGGACCCACACAGAGCAGCGTTATGAACTCACGTATGGAGAGAGGTGAATGAAGAAAGCAAGGCGTCAGATTCGATTTAGAAACGACCAGCGACCGATCTGGCTCCGCACGGGTAGCACTATGTATCTAGGGTCAGACCACTTGTTTATAATATGTAATGATAGACCCGGCATTTGAATTGAGCAATTTAGGGAAACCACGGAAAAACCTAAATCTGGATGATCAGAGTCCAGGGTAATAACCACTGCGCCACTTCGCACACGGTAGCAAATCCGAGGTCAGTCTGGCGTGTTCACATGAGTTGGTGATTCTTTGAAGAGGAGGGCTGAAAGATGCGTACGAATGCTGCCTCACTGAACACCTGCTTGCGCATATCCGAGAGAAATGTTGCCCTTTGTAGGTACACTCAGAGGCAATAGCGAAATAGAACTGATGCCCTGTTTCGGTATCTGGAATATATTTTCAATCCAAATATCTGATAAAAGGAGCCATATATATTCCGTGATCAAGTGCTGTGGATATGGTTTTGTATTTTCTACAACTACATCTTTACTCCATATAACACTGTGAGGTACTTGGCAAAAACTGCTTCCGTTAAATACATTGAAGGTTCGACATTCTTTGTTTTCCAGTAAACAGTCGCAAAAAGCAATCAATAGGTTGTTAATGTCACCAATTACGATCCTGTTCAGATCAGTATTCAAGTATGTCAAATTTGAAATATGTAATGACACTTAACCGACATGCAGCGTCCATTTCTCTGAACTTCACAGAGATTAGTTTCTTTCTGTCCCATCTGCCGGATGGTATCAGAAAGCATTAATAGGAAACGATTTAGGGAAATCACGAAGAATCTAAATTTCAATGCGGATTTGAAGTCTGTTCCTTCTAAATGCGGTAAAATTTTAAAGGCTACGTCTCAGCATCGAAGAAATGAAATGCCAGCTATAAATGGATGGACCAAATCCTCACAAATTCGCAAGTTATTTTAGTCACGTAACAGTTTAATATGCGGAAAGAAAGGTCCACTGTTAAACAGCCAACAACAGCGAAGAAACCTTCTCTTACATGAAGACTTTGGAAATGGAAGGCAGGGCTCGTACATTTGAATTATGCATGGTCAGTTGGTATGTTATGTAACGGGATTTAGTGTGTAATTAATCCTTGGGTGTCGAGGTCATCTAAGATCCAGCTATACGGAAGTCATGGACAGGTTTCGACAATCAGGCGACAACAAATGTTGGCCTTGTGGGCGGAGAATTAGTGCTTCTGGCTTTAGGCCTGCTTTACGTAGGCTCAGATTTTCTACCATCTCAGTTTTTTCACTGGGCCGCCCGGACAGAGGAGCGCTCCGGGGCAAGGAGTCGAGCCGGTTGCGGATCTAATTCGCCCAGCGGATTATCGAGGTGAATCGGGTGTCCCGGCCAGCGTGGCTGTGGTTATTCGACGGTTCCCCGCATCTTACTAGGTAACTACCGGGCTGCTACCCACGTCCCGTCTCAGAGACACGCTACGCAAACACTTAGAAGACTCTCCCACCTCAACACGAGACACCCCTCTGCCAGTAACAAAGGAAAATCCGAAATAACACGCGGAAAAAGAGTAGGAAGTAAAAGAGGGTTTCAGTGTTTTCAGTCTACGTACCCCTCACCGACAGAAATAATATTTATGTTCCACATTGTTTATTAATTTTATTGCGTTCTTTTTAAGTGCTGACAGAATCTCAATACCATATCATGAAGTGGTGAAGAACTTGGGTGTAACTTCGCATCAGCACCTCAAATGGACAAAAAATACAGTCTCCACGGATAAGAAAAATTCCACTTGCCTCTTTGTCCTCCAACAATTTTGAGATATATTTCCACAGACGACACACACATACTTGCGTAAACCTTCCGCAAATTGTTGCATATTTGAATGCTGGGCCATCAACAAGTGTCAGCGTGCGCACCATTCAACGAAACACCATCGATGTGGCCTTTCGGAGCTAATGTCCACCCATGTACCCTTGATGACTGCACGACACGAAGCTTTACGCCTCGCCTGGGCCCTTCAACACCGACATTGGACTGTTGATGGCTGGAAACATGTTGCCTGGACGGACGAGTCTCGTTTCCAATTGTATCGAGCGGATGGACGTGTACGGGTATGGAGACAAGCTCATGAAAAAATGGTTCAAATGGCTCTGAGCACTATGCGACTTAACTTCTGAGGTCATCAGTCGTCTAGAACTTAGAACTAATTAAACCTAACTAACGTAAGGACATCACACACATCCATGCCCGAGGCAGGAGTCGAACCTGCGACCTTAGCGGTCGCTCGGTTCCAGACTGTAGCGCCTAGAACCGCACGGCCACATCGGCCGACAAGCTCATGAATCCATGAACCCTGATGTCAGCAGGGGACTGTTCAAACTGTTGAAGGCTCTGTAATAGTGTGGGGCGTGTGCAGTTAGAGTGATATGGGACCTCTGCTACGTCTAGATACGACTCTGACAGGTGACAGGTACGTAAGCATCCTGTCTCATCACCTGTATACATTCATGTTGATTGTTCATTCCGACGGACTTGGGCAATTCCAGCAGGACAATGCGACACCCCACACTTCCAGAATTGCTACAGAGCGGCTCCAGAAAGGATCTTCTGAGTTTAAGCACTTACGCTTGCCACCAAACTGCGCAGACATGAACATTATTGACCATATCTGGCATGCCTTGCAACGTGCTGTTCAGAAGAGCTCTCCATCCCTCGTGCTCTTACGGATTTATGGACAGCCCTGCAGGATTCATGGTGTCAATTCCTTCCAGCACTACTTCAGACATCAGTCGAGTCCATGCCACGTTTTGTTGCGGCACTTGTGCGTGCTCGCTGGGGCCCTACACGATATTAGACAAGTGTACCAGTTTCTTTGGCTCTTCAATGAATTTGACCCCCGTTACGGCATTCATACACAATACTCCTCTGTTGCTTCTGCCGGCCTCTGTAATAAGCTACCATGCACACTGCGCATAATTCGATTTCCTGTTGCATTTTATTGAAAACTGAAGCGTTTTCTTTTGTCAGTCTCATAACATTTTCCTAGAGAACTAACATGCGTGACATGTTTCTCTCAACGCGGCTGACTGTCATGTGGTGGACCTGACTTCTATTCCCGGTACTGCCAGGGATTCTTTCGTGGTGGGAGGACTGGAACAGGATGCAGTCAGCCTCGTGATGCCAATTGACCAGTCACTTGAATAGAAGTTGTGGTATGAGGTCTGCTAACCCGGCAACGACCGGGAGAGCCGTGTTCTGTCTCCATGTCCCTCCATGCTGTATCTCGATGACGCCGTTGCCTCAGGATGACATAGTGGTCGTCAGGCACCATTGTCAAGTCTGTGCTCGAATGACAGTGCCTTCCCCTCTTTTCCGTATATCAAACAGTGAACCAAATGCTTCTCTTTTTTTCCATGTTTCTTTTCTCAATCAGCCACGATACTCCAATCCACCGATCTCTTTCTCCCTCAGTACCTTCCACGTTCCACTTCCTTTCTCTCATCCATTGCAGGTAGTGCCTTCAGTTTAAATTTACCTAGCCATACCTGTCTTTTTTGTTCTGCTTTCGATGGGGTAACATCTCTGTTTTTTCTCTATAATAACTCTTAACTGTTTTCCACGATGTATGTTGTAGGTTTTTTAAGCGTCGTATCTCATGTTAAGTGTCAATATGTTTAGAATATACCTTGTATGTGTCATTAAAAACATAGTATAAAATATGCACAATGCTGGTTAGGTGTAAAGAGGGTCCGATGGCCCCCAGTAGTGTCAGGATAAATAGAGAAATCAATAAAGAAAACAAGTTTCACTATGCTAATAGAATGGTGTGTTATTCTGGAGATGTGTGGGTAGAACGAGGGCCGTGTGACTGACAGCCTGGATGTGGTTTTTGGGCGGTTTCCCACTACTGAGGCCGGCCTGAGTGGCCGTGCGGTTCTAGGCGCTACAGTCTGGAACCGAGAGACCGCTACGGTCGCAAGTTCGAATCCTGCCTCGGGCAGTTCTAGGCGACTGATGACCTCAGAAGTTAAGTCGCATAGTGCTAAGAGCCATTTGAACCATTTTTGAACCACTACTGAGTAGGTGAATACTGGGGTGGTCCCTATACCCCACATCAACTACAAAATCTGCTAACATTTAGAACACATTCACGCCCTTTCTCATGGGATAACCTTAAATGCAGATAGTTTGGGGTACACAACTGCTGTTCCGGGGGAAGGGTGCAAATCCGAAAATTAACATGCTGACCCTTTGAAGATAAGAGATAAAGGTCAGGAAAAAGAAATAGTTGTTATTATACTGATAAACGGAACAATGATATAATATTATTTTATAATGAAGGAAAGCATCCTTCAAGCGCCTTTCTAGTCGCCCCTTTGGCGTAATGGTATGTATACTGCTACTGACTGATACGCGTACGTCTTCGTGCACTTCGTCAAATTTTATACAATGGCGGTGTACGTTTCATCAACAAGAAACTGTGACGACCAAAACTTATATAATGTTACTTTATGAGTAACTTCCTGTTTCCAGTTCCCACCTGTAAATCATATGATAACAGCACACTGAAAGTGAGGGATACAGTCACACGATATCGTTTCATTTTTCTGCCACTGTTTTGTAGCTTTGCGTTTTTCTCACTGGGAAGGTTCACTCTCAGTGTGGTCTTAAGTTTCTGTTTGTCGGCAGAAGGCAGTCAGTAGATCTCATTAGGGGGGGGGGGGGGCAACGTTCTAGTGGAGTTGGGCAGTTTCTGCAGAAGATGGAGCGCGGTCTGCTCTGAACTTTTGCTAGCAGAGTCGGTGTCTGTCCTTGCTCAGCCCAGAAGTTACTGCGCTGCCACTGCCAGCCCAAGGGTATAAATGCCTATTCTGCATGAACATCAAACGATGCGATGCCGTGACACCGCCTGATCAACGTGGGAAAGTCAGTTGGTTTCTCTCCTTAATTTTGACGTACCCATCGAATGAATCGCCCCCTCCCCCCCCCCCCCCAAAAAAAAAGAATGCTTGGCTCGAAGAGGCCGACCAGTCGAGGAGATACTGCTCCGGGCTAGTACCAACTTCCTGTTTGTAAATGTACATCTTGTACTTGTACACCAAGAGTGGGAAGTTTCCGCTGCAGTCCTTTCTTTTTTCGTAACGTAAGCAACATTCTTGTTTGTCACATTGGCACCAAAATGGAGTCGTCCCACCTATGGGGAGTATTTTTGGAGAGTTAGCAGTTGAGGCTTTTAAACTGAGATTCTTGCCGATTCGTCTCTCGGCTGACGTCTGGTGCTGATTGGCGCCTACTAGCTGGTTTTAGAGAAATGTAAGTTTCGCAATTGTTGTTGCATGATCCATAGCAATAAGTAGCAGCCCGCTACTTACTTACTTTGCCACATAACGTGTGTTGCTTAATCGGTTATAATTTGTGGCCTCCTTTCTCTCGGAACTTTGAATTTGCCAGCTGCTCAGATGAGGAGATATTGTTGCGATTTCTCTGTACAATCTTCCACATATTTGGTATCTCCCCTCAGTATTAGCGTCATTTTGTAATTTCATTTGAATTTTAGATCACCTTGCCCTCTGTCGATTTTATGTGAATTGTGTCAAAATGGTTCAAATGGCTCTGAACACTATGGGACTTAACATCTTAGGTCATCAGTCCCCTAGAACTTAGAACTACTTAAACCTAACTAACCTAAGGACATCACGCAACACCCAGCCATCACGAGGCAGAGAAAATCCCTGACCCCGCCGGGAATCGAACCCGGGAACCCGGGAATTGTGTCATTCGTCAAGAACAAATAAATACGTTACTCTCAATTTTGATATAGATTCCAAGATCTCTTACTGTCTCACAACTTTTGCCTACTTAGGCGATCCACAGATAACAAATTAACCCTATTGTAGTGCTGAGTTGATGTAATTGGGACGGTATTTTATTCTACACAATGGCCACACTCAACAAAAAGTTATTTAAAAATCACAGAAAAGGGAACGAGAATTGCACTCGCTTGTATTGTGTGATTATAGATATTTTTATTGTCCAGAAAGAGTTATTTCGATTTCCTCTTTGACCCTACTTGGCTTATTGTTGTTTTTGATATCACAGATAACGACTCCACTGTGTTCAGCGAACCCATACACGAGATACATATTTGTCAACTCAACGTCATTAAACCCATCCATGCTGCTGTGTACCATTGTTAACGTAGAAACAAACCCGAGACAGACTTGAGCTGTGCTAAAAGAAAGCTTGAGCACGAGGATTAGAGCGGACGTTACTCTTTTCAGCAGCAAGTACCATGAGAGAAAGGAACAAGTTTATATCTAATCCAGGACATGTCGTCGACAATTTATTTTTGCGCAAATATTTTAATTACAGTACTGATACAAAGATAAATCGGACTTAGGAAATCAAACGAAATTTAATTAGTCTGTAACGAGCCAATGGAGACCAAGGGTGTCTTACGCACATCTGGAAATTCCTTCTTGGCCGTACAGCGGGAATTATTTTCGCCTAATCCACTGTTATCCTTTTCGTTACGGCAGCGCACGAGCGCCGACTTGCCCACACGCGCTAAAGGGGTTGGTTGGTGGCTTCAGTCAGGCGCGGCATGATCCGATTACACTACTCACATTTCTGGGAAGCCAAGACCGCACGCACCACTCCTAAAGCCGCTCTCTCTCCACCCATTTCCGATCCAACCCGCTCTCCCGCTGTATACGTTGTAGCGAACGGCAAGTACGACAAGGACTGCGCAAAATTAAGTGCTTTACATCTCAGGATCTAGGCAAATTGGACCGTCATGGAATTAGGTAAAGAGGCTCAAAAATAGTTCAATTCATATCTTGCAAATAGGAAGCAGGAAGTTGTCCTCCAACAGAGAACAGATTAGAATCTGCTTATGGGCTGATAAGTAGGGATAGGGTGTACCACAGGGTTATGTTCTTGGACCATTACTAAGAAGAGTATCTCTTGAAAAGCAACATTTTTGAACATCGAATACAAATTTAAGAAAGGTGGAAAGTCTTTCTAAGGTATTGGTTTGAAGTGAAGGCTTATAGAATGTTAAACGTGGACAATAAACAGTTCAAACAAAAAGAGATGCGACACTGTAAAAGAATGCTGAAGACTAGATAAGTAGATCAGATAGCTAATGAGATAGTAAAGAACTGAATTGGAGGAGAAAAAAGCGTTATGGCACAATTTGACTAAAAGTTGGTATCGGTTGATAGGACACATCCTGGCTCTGGCTCTGAGCACTATGGGACTCAACTGCTGTGGTCATAAGTCCCCTAGAACTTAGAACTACTTAAACCTAACTAACCTAAGGACATCACACACATCCATGCCCGAGGCAGGATTCGAACCTGCGACCGTAGCGGTCGTGCGGTTCCAGACTGTAGCGCCTTTAACCGCTCGGTCACTCCGGCCGGCGACACATCCTGAGGCATCAAGGAATCGCACTTTGGTGATAAGAGGGACGTGTGTGTGATAGATATCATAAAAGATAAGCAAATTCAGAAAGATGTATATTGCAGGCGTTAAGCAGATATGAAGAGGCGTGGTCAGGATAGCTTAACTTGAAGAGCTGCATCAAACCAGTCTTCTGAATGGAGGGCACAACAAGAAAAACAGGCTAATAACCTGCCACTCAACATCACAGATGATTAAAAAATGTTGGGAAAATGGCGGTTAGAACGATTTATAGTGTCGTGCAGGCTGCTGTTCAAGCTTATCGGAATTCTAAATGTGCCCTCGTGTGATTTGCGGTTAATAGGAGATACAGCTTACCTGCGAATGTTCAAAAAATGGTTCAAGTGGCTCTGAGCACTACAGGACTTAACATCTGAGGTCATCAGTCCCCTAGAACTTAGAGCTACTTAAACCTAACTAACCTAAGGACATCACGCACATCCATGCCCGAGGTAGGATTCGAACCTGCGGCCGTAGCGGTCGCGCGGTTCCAGGCTGAGCGCCTAGAACCGCTCGGCCACAGTGGCCGAAGGCGAATATTCGACAAAAAACGATTTGTGCTTGGATACTTCCTTAAATATCGTATAGACAGGTAAAAACTATTCTGCTGCTTCCAATTTCAATACAGTTCATTCAAAACTGAAAAATTTGAGACACACATGCTAGTTCTTGAACTCAGGTTACACGACTTTCTCGTGACAGTCATTTTCTTTACAGGTATTGCAAGCAATATTTTACTGTCTTACGATGTAACGGTCCCTCGTAACTTGAGAAAAATAAACAAACAAATAAGATGGTTCAGACCACGCAGCGCAGTGTTGGATGATCGACGAACAAATTACATTTCCTGAAGCACAGAAGACATGCGAGTTATAGAAGAAAAAGGGAATCGTTCACTATAGCTATAATCCAAAGAACCAAGGCACGGGTCATGGCAGAGAAAATTTTTTACCACAATCATTTTGTCCATCTACCTCCAGACTTCCTCCTCCACTCTCAGACAAAGAGACGCTGTTTCTAAGAATGAAACACTCTTGGACAGTGACTCGGTCTTTGTCTCAGAATGGAGGAGAAAGTCTGGAGGTAGATGGACAAAATGATTGAGATAACAAATTTTCTGCTTTCCGAAGGAGGTGGCTCAGTAGCAAGACACTGGACTTGTATTCGAGCGGACGGAGGTTCAAATCACGGACAGAATATCCAGATTTAGGTTTCCCACGGATTCTCTGTATCGATTAAGACAAATTCCGGGATGAATCCGCATCGTTCCTTAATTCGAACTTGTGCTCCGTCTCTAACGATAGCGTAGTCTACAGACGGGCGTTGAACTTTAATATTCTTCCGTTCATTATGCTCCTCCTCATTCGCACAAATATTTTTCAGTCGTTAGATGTCCAGCTGGCATGCTCATTTCACTACATCGGTCATTAACGATCATGAATAGAGAAGTAAGCAAAAAACGTCAGGATTTAAAAAAGCGCTTCGGAACAGACCACAGACTCGAAAATTACCCACGGTCATTTAAAAGGAACCATTTCCGAGAAAACTCGGAAAATCTCAATCTTGACGGTCAAACGGGGATAGAATATGCAAACCGTTTATTGACGTGATTAGGGTGGTGGTGGTGGTTTGTGTTTAACATCCCGTCGACAACGAGGTCATTAGAGACGGAGCGCAAGCTCGGGTTAGGGAAGGATTGGGAAGGAAATCGGCCGTGCTCTTTCAAAGGAACCATCCCGGCATTTGCCTGAAACGATTTAGGGAAATCACGGAAAACCTAAATCAGGATGGCTGGAGACGGGATTGAACCGTCGTCCTCCCGAATGCGAGTCCAGTGTGCCGTGATTAGGGCATTGGGTATCTGACGGACTAGCATCGTGCGACGCATAGCGATGGATAATATACCAGGGTGGAAGAAATCATCACTATAGTTTGACAGCAGAAGTTTGAGATACCCAGATTGCCTGCCATTGGTCGGAGCTCTCCATTATGTTTGATGTCAAGTGGTGCTAACGATGGTGATGGGATATTATGGAACACGTTTTATCCTCAAGCATTATGGTGTTTCTGGAGAATGAAAATCATCTGTATGAGAATTATCATGATTACCGTAAACAGAGATTTTGCGTAACTCAGCTCGCTGTGCTCGTCCATGAAATCCAGAACGCTGGAGACAGAGGTACCCAGTCTGATGCCGAGTGAATGACTTTCGGAAGGCATTCGATACAGTTCCACACTGCAGTTTACTCAACAACCATACTAGCTGATTTGTGAATGCATTCAGGACTTTCTCCCAGACAGATCTCAACACGTTGTTTTTAACGGGACGAAACAGGCTGATGTAAAAATTCGTCTTCCCACGCACTATTCAGGAATGCAGCACGGAAGGAGGGAAGTTATAGTGGTGTACGCTGTCAGGTGGCGTGTATAATGTAGATGTAGATGCAGACGTACATCCGTCCGTCCGACATTATGCACGGCTGTCTCGTAGGCCTTGCATCGGCACCAGGACTTTTGATCCTCCAGACAAAGATGCCTTATGACTCTCTCTCTCTCTCTCTCTCTCTCTCTCTCTCCCTCTCTCTATCTCTTTTTTTTGGGTGGGGGGGGGGGGGGGTCATTAGTCTTCTGACTGGATTGATGCGGCCCGCCACGAAATCCTCTCCCGTGCTAACCTCCTCATCTCAGAGTAGCATTTGCAACCTAAGTCCTCTATTATTTGCTGGATGTATTCCAATCTCTGTCTTCCTCTGCAGCTCCCTCTAGTACCATGGAAGCCATTCTCTCATGTCTTAACAGATGTCCTATCACACTTTCCCTTCTCCTTATCAGCGTTTTCCACATATATCTTTCCTCTCCGATTCTGCACAGAACCTCCTCATTCCTTACCTTATCAGTCCACCTAGTTTTCAACATTCGTCTGTAGCACCACATCTCAAATGCTTCGATTCTCTTCTGTTCCGGTTTTCCCACAGTCCATGTTTCACTACCATATAATGCTGTACTCCAGGCGTACATTCTCAGAAATTTCTTCCTCAAATTAAGGCCTATATTTGATATTAGTAGACTTCTCTTGGCCAGGAATGCCCTTTTTGCCATTGCTAGTCTGCATCTGATGTTCTCCTTGCTCCGTCCGTCACTCTTTTTTTACTGCCTAGGTAGCAGAATTCCTTAACTTCATCTACTTCGTGACCATCAGTCCTGATATTAAGTTTCTCGCTGTTCTCATTTCCACTATTTCTCATCACCTTCGTCTTTCTTCGGTTTACTCTCAATCCATTCTCTGTACTCATTAGACTGTTCATTCCATTCAGCAGATCACGTCATTCTTCTTCACTTTCACTATATCTCTTTATCTGTATTTTCTGTTCCCCCACTTTGTACGAGTGTTGCGTCGTTCACATGACATCACCAACATCGATTCACTTCAGTCACTCCAGCTCTAGAACCCCCCACGTGTGCGGTCCTTTAGGGAAATATAGGCACCACTCCTATCGAGTCTCACGATTCAGTCTTTATCAAACACGAATAAAACACTTTGTTTCTGCATCACGTTCGAATTCTCGGTACTGTGCTACAATGAAACAGGACAGAAATTTAGAGAAAGTTGTACGGATTGGAAACGACGATTTTATTTGTCTTTTACTACTTGGGCTACCAAATTGTTTATAAACTATGGCTGCGATAATCTGATTTACTTCCGGTTCAGCAAGGTACAGGGATTGTCAACTACAGTGTCCGAATCTCCTTATTTCCCGCATCATCTTGTAATGAAACGCCATCCCCTGAAAAAAATGAACCATAACGAAATAGTGCCATGATGAAGCATGACAAGAGGTTGTTGCACTTTAGTAAAAAGTTGAGACGATACACAAGTTTTAGAAGAACGTTTATAGAGCTTCTTTCATTGTGATCATGGTAGAATAACAAAAGGGAATGAGTTTACTAAGTAGAACATGGCATCAATTCTGAGGGGTTCCGCAACATCGCAAACGAAAGCAAGAGCTTCGCTGTTCAAAAATGGTTCAAATGGCTTTGAGCACTATGGGACTTAACTGCTGAGGTCATCAGTCCCCTAGAACTTAGAACTACTTAAACCTAACTAACCTAATGACATCACACACTTCCATGCCCGAGGCAGGAATCGAACCTGCGACCGTAGCGGTCGCGCGGTTCCAGACTGTAGCGCCTAGAACCGCTCGGCCACCCCGATCGGCTAGCTTCGCTGTTGCAGGACGTACTCCCTTCTAATGAATGGCCCAACAACAGCTTACCTGACGAGGGAAAAAAAGGAGGGAAACAACAAGGAAAGTTTTACAGCGGTTAATGAGACTGTCAGCTGTGAGTTTCCACACCTCTGCTCTCCGTATTTCACGGACATGAAAACTCCTATACAGAGAAAATTTTGGACAGATGTGTGTAGGACTCACGCTCACACGGTTCCGTACAAATTTAACGATTATACAGACAGCTAATCCACCCGGGAATCTAAAATCTCGACGATTTGTGTCTGCTGTCGGCACTGATACTGGCAAGATAACAGTTCGGTGAATTCCAAGACTTTCAAGGTGTTTTAATTTACAGTCGGAGAACCAATGACAACAAAAAAATAAATTTCCCGTGATATAATTACTGGTTAACAATTTCGGATTTGTATCCTTTCGTTGTACCGTGAAACGTTGCTTCTTACCAAATTTCATTATTCTAGGTCAACGGCAAGTATCCAACAGGTGCAGTGACTTAGAAGCTTGAGTTTTTACAGCGCCAAGGGATCATAGATCTTAATGTGTGACGTAAATTTCAGACTCAATACGTCTATCCACACCAGAGAAAAAAGGGTTCATTAGAGACTGACAGATAGTCGGATAGCAAATGAAAAAGAATTTTTTTATATGGGATAATTATAAATTAACAGTTTTCGGACATTTTCCTTTACTTGTACTGTGAAACCTCGCTCGCCACATTTCATGGTTCTATACCATCAGGAAGTACTCTATAGGTTTTGATGAGTGAGTTTGCGAGTGTCAAAAAAGTGACAAACGGCCGTATTTTTTGACTGCATTGAGTTAGAAGCGTAAGTGTTTCACACCGCCCGAGGGACCGTAGACGTTAGTATCTGACAAATTTCAATTTGATGCGTCTACTCGGTTCTCAGAAAAAAAAGCACGTGGACAGGCGGGCTGAGAGACAGTCGGATAACGAAGTGGTCCTGCAAGGTTTCTGTGTTAACCGCTTGAGATACAGTGAGATACAGGACCCTAAAAACGAATGGACTGCCATCTGCAACTATGTCATTTTTAAGAAGGCATAAGCTATCTATTTTTTATTGTTAAGGATTTGTAGTTTTTATTTGCTTCTTTTTGTGTTTGCAAAACAATTTGTTTGTTTCGTGGGTGTACATAGATACAGAACAAAATTCTTTCCCATCCATCTTGATGCGTTTTGGGAAGATTATTTTCATATTCCTTCCTCCTTTCCTGACTTTATCCCGTGTTTGTGTGCCCGGATACCCTTCCTTCCATCCCCCTACTATTATGGGATATATGTAGACGTATCCGTTTTCCCCCTCCCATTATGGGATATATGTAGACGTATCGGTTTGCGCCAAGCGTTATCGCATGTGATAATGTGTGAACGTATACGAAGTATTTGCGAATCACGTAACTAAGGCGGGGCTTACAGGTAGGTACCAGCCCGGATGTGGGAAACGGACTCCGAAAAGCGTACTAAAGTGTGCTGCTATCCGATCTGGTTAAGATTATTTTCTTCCTACTAATTACTAACTGTAGTATGCGGATTTTGTAATTTTGGTTTTTTGAGCACATACCGAAAGCCAATGATTTTGAAAAATGTGATGAAGGAACACATCGCTGTCGTGGAAGAGTTTGTGAAGGAAAAGGGGCATAATTCTGTAAAATAAATAGCCATTATTTTGGGTTTTAAGTGTTGTGCTGCGAGTCAATAAATTGTCCGCAAGGTAACTAATACTTCAGTTGACTGCTGAATTGAGAAATCATCGCATCGGTGCCTGTGAGGAAGTTTTGCGTCGTTTTCAGGTCGATGGTAACTGATTTGTGGACAAATTTTTTTACGAAAGATGCAAAAGGTGTGATTTTGGAGCATTACATGGATGTGAAGTTAAGAGAGACCAGTAATTTTCGAATCTGCTACGACAGTATCTTCGACCCGCAGTCAGAAGTAAATGACCAGGACTTCAGGAGTTTCATTGTTACACGATAATACTCGTCCCCACATAGCCAATTCAGTACGAAATACGAAATTTGAATGTCTCAGACTCCTACCTTACTCACAAGACTTTACCCCAAGTAAGTTCCATGTGTTCGGACGACTCTAAGAAGCGCTAGGAGGCATGCATTTCAGAAGCGATGAAGAGGTAAAAACCGAAGTGCACGAATGGCTGCATTCATCACCAAAACAATACTTTTCACGAGGTATCCACGCACTTCCGAAGCGATGGAATGCATACATTACACGTCATGGCAGACTGGTAGGGATGTTCTCCGGTAATAAGGACACTTTATGCCAAGTTGATAACGATCCCTTGGACACAGCTCTGTCTATTCAGCCGTGTTTCGACGAACATGTAGATGATCCCCACTCATTCCTTGAACTGCCCAACAATGGTGAGCTTTTGTTATCTGTTTTTGACGGTAGTATCTTGTGCAGACATCACAAAACCTCATTTCCCGCCGCCGCCTCCCCCTCACACCAAGAAACTCTCCATTATTGCTAAGAACACCAATGGAAGCTAAAATGTAGGCTCAGCCACTCACAACGCAAAAACCATTAATTTAGCACGTTTCGCAAACTGCGGAAGCTACACAGGTTTTGGCCATAAGGATAACAAGATTTATTATCAAAATATCCGTTGTTATCGACTTTTTGTGTACTTTGAACTTACGTCTATCATGTTGTACCTTGATATTCAAATCAAGGAATTGCAGTTTACTATTATTTTCAGGTTCGAAGGTAAACCCAATGTAAATTACTAAATTTGTCAACTCGTCGTCGTCTCTGTTTCTATTCATTCGGCAGCAGGCCGTGTTGGAACATTTATGGTACTATTGCACTTTTCCTCCGTCTTCTTCAATAACACTGTTGTTCGAGTCCAGATTCCCTCTTCTTCCACTGTTCTTGATCGAGTCATTCTGCTCTGCGTCTCCCTCTTACCCTCGAACTTGGTCTTCATCATTCGTTTTCGTCTTCTTCTATCCTCTTTACAAGTCCAAACTATTCCAACTCATTCTTCGCAGCTCTTCCATTCTTTCCTGCTCAAGTTTTCTTCCTAACATCTCTATTTTTCACACTGTCTCTCCTTGTTTTCCCTAACATATTTCTTAAGAATTTCGTTTCACTAGCTTGGATTCTGCTCCACTCTCTTCGTGTCACTGTTCAGGTTTCCAATGGCTATGTCAATATGGGTGTAAAGTACGTCTTGTAGAGCACTTCGTTGCCTCGCTTCCACATACTAAGCCCCCTCACAAACTGATAAAATCCATTGCCCTATTACAAACTTTTGCTAATTCCTACCCCCATCCACCCACAATTTCAATTTCCAGCCTTTTAATATTAACTTGTTCTTTCCACTCTCTATATTCCCTAGTCATCACCATAATCTTACGTTTCTCAATACTGCATTTCATGCCACATTTCTCATGTTTTTCTTTTAATATGTTCACATTTGTTCACTATCTTCGTCTCGTAATTCTGGCTAGTACACTCTTACCAGCTGAGCTATACAGGCACAATTCAGGGTTCGTCGTCACAGTTTCACTTCTGCCAGCACATGTCTGCGATATCTTTTCTCGCAGGAGTGCTGATCCTTTAACGCATACAGAAGAGTTTCGCTGAAGATCGGAAACTAAGAGAGATATCTGCTAAAATAAGGCCGTGAGCGCAGGTCGTGAATCGTGCCTGGATAGCTCAGTCGGTAACAACATTGTCCGTCAAATGAAAAATTCCGATTTGAGTCCAGTCTGGTGCATAGTGCTAACCTGTAAGGAATTTGCAAACAGTGAAAGGACTCATTCTGGTATTGGTCGATTTTCCTATGGTATTTCTATTCTGCCTCTTTCGATGACTGTTTCAGTTCTCTTCCAGATCCATAGTACTCTTATTCTGAGAGTATTTTGGGTATAGACTGGAGAATAAGCAAGGAAGGAGACGGTAAGGAGTACGCTGCCCTTGGAAGCCATCTGTGGCAGAAGCCGTACGACATACCAACGTGGCGACGCTTGTCATAAAGAGGGGAATAAACAGAGGCCCCTTAGCCGATGAAAATGTTCCTGTTGACAGGCAACGTGTTAAAGATCAATTCCGTTCAATCGAGCTACAGAGCTATATACATTCAGATGCGAAGGGCAGCCGCGCTCCATCGTTGCTTAAGTAACTGCTCCGTTACGTAAGCTCAGCGTCCAGAAGTTGTCCGCCAATTATGCATAGTGACGTAATAGCTCTAGTGCCAATTCTGTATTTGGGTGGTTCCTTCTTAATTGCTTTCGAATCGATTTCAGATCTTCTGTTGATAATGACAGGTCTCTTATATTAGCGCATTAGGGTACGTACTAGCGAAATGAAAATTCTAGAGTACTTCCAGCGGAAGTGTATTGTAGTTGATAAATAATGTATTCGACTGAAAAATTATAGTATTGCCATTATGACTCACGTATTTCCTATCATCTCCATTCAGAGATAAATAATTTTAGACCCTCTACCATGTATATAAATGTGAAAATGCAGAGTACTTATGTAGATGTAGCGTTTCACTGCGTCTGTGATAGTAGATAAACTTTGGACTTCGCGATGAGAAAACATAATAATGAATTGTACAAGAAAAACGCTAAAGTGCCTGTCGGGGAATGTTAGACAAAGAGTCGTACTGCACACATTCCCGCCAGGTCACTAGTGGGTTTTTCGGCAAGCTCTACTAATCTCCCGAGAAAACAAAGGATAACACAGTTCACCCAGCACTGCAGTGTTGAAAATGATAAAACAATAAGAAACATCGCCCAACAAATAAAAATAACAAGGCGTAGAGGTTCTATGTGCAATAACAATATAATAGTTTGTTTTGTAAGGGGCAGACAAATTAAAACGAGACAGGTGTAAGGAAAGTAAATAAACCGTTTACTATTTCGCAGGTAATCGCCGTAACTGTTAATACATCTATCCCACTGAGAGCCAAGATGGTCAGTGCCTTCATGGAAAAATGTTAGCGGATGTCTACGGGATTATGATTGTACTGAGGCGTACATCTCTTCGTCCGAGGCAAATCGACGCCACAAATGTCTTTCTTCAGGACTCCAAAAATATGGAAATCTCATGGGGAGAGATGGGGACGGTGTGGAGGATGGGTAACGGCTTTCCAGCGAAACTTCCGCAACGTTGCAGAACAGCCCAGATGTTGCCATGGCTGTTTAGACTACTCTGCAGAAGTTTCACTGGGAAGGCCTTACATATCCTCCATACAGCCCTGGCCTCCCCCCATGCGAATTCCGTGTTTTTCGAACGCCAAAGAAAGAAATTTGTGGCCGCCGATTTGCTTTGAAAGAAGAGATAAACGTCTGGGTACATCCACGGTTCTTAGGCAATTCAAACATTTTCCCCTGAAGGCATTGACTGTCTTGTCTTACAGTGGGATACAGGTATTAACAGTTATGGCGATTATTTAATGCAATAATAAACGGTCCACTTACTTTTTTCCATCTGTTGTGTTTTTATTTGACTGCCCCGTATACCTCTATAGCTTCCATGAATTTACAAAATTTTAACAGCATGTAAGCAAAGTCGAAATCTGACTCCGTACCGAGATGGTAGAACGATGCACTCCATGGACAGAGGAATTATGCATCCTTCGATTCTCAATCTGTATGATAAGTCTCAGGAAAATAACCTCCATTTTCATATATCATGGGAAGTTTTTTCTTTTTTTTTTTTTTTATAATTTATTGGCTTCCGCAACGTGTCCATACATCCATCTCAACACTGGAAATGTTATATTCCAGATTACAGTTTATTTTGACAATTCAAAGTACACAGGCGTAATTCGAAGTACATGGGCGTAACAAAGGTCTGACTCCGACATAAAAGAAATTTTACAACCACGTTACACTGAAACTTGTAACCAAGACGAAAATATATCCCAGGATACACAGATTAAAATGTTAGTGGTAACACAATAAGAAAAAATAAATCGTTGTTGGTACACATTTGAGATATTCCCAATCCAGTCCATATCAATAACTATGTATTTAAATTAACAATAAAATGTACTTTTCACGTCCTGTAAGAATTGTTTCAAAAGCTGCGGATAGAGAACGGGATAGTCGTGCAGGTCTATAAGCACCATCTGGACAGAACAGGTGAATAATTTGCAAGTACCACATTTGGGTATTGGTAGCAGGGGTAGTAGTGGGGAGGAACGAAACATCCGCTTCACTGACACACAGCAGGTCAGTATGCGACAGCAAGGAAATGACGTTGCTTCTCGTTTACCCACAGCAATCGTTCGAAATGAACGTTGCAACTGAAAATGCTGCCATATGTTACTTGCAGAAAAACTGAAAACTTTTGACATTCATCGTAAAATTTGAGGTGTACACCGATCGAATGTTGTGAGTGAAGGTATCGTGCGTCAGTGACGTCCTTTATTTAATTGCGGAAGGAAGAATGTTCATGATGATAAGTAACCGTCCGTCTGCAGTCAGCAACGAAATGGCATAGAAAACTTATGAGAGAAAAAAATAAGAAAACCGGCGTTGCACGATATTTCAACTATTGAACAACTCCCCACAAATTGTCAAATTATTGCACATGAGCCGGCCGCGGTGGCCGTGCGGTTCTAGGCGCTTCAGTCCGGAACCGCGGGACTGCTACGGTCGCAGGTTTGAATCCTGCCTCGGGCATGGATGTGTGTGATGTCTTTAGGTTACTTATGTTTAAGTAGTTCTAAGTTCTAGGGGACTGATGACCTAAGATGTCAAGTCCCATAGTGCTCAGAGCCATTTGAACCATTTTATTGTACATAACAACGTGACCAAACAATCAGGGTTCCGCAAATTAGGCTCGTCGGGTTCTAAATTTCTCACGCTGCAGAGTGTTATGCAGAGGATATATGTCATTCAGTTAAAAGATAATTGCTTGAATTTGAATGGCGCCTGCGTAGGGTAGTAATGCATCCGCGTAGGCTTAACATTGTCGCCATAAATTTGACTTTGTTATCCAGTGTTTCATTTACAGGCTAAAGGAGGCTACGTTTTGGACAGCGTTCGTAATAACAATGAAATGCTGGTCATAACGACAGTAAAAATGTGTTGTATATGCCAATCGTACAGGGTAGGCATAAATACTTCCCTGACTCCAAATCTTTTTTTCTAGGTAACCATGCTGGATACAGCTATTCGGTTTATTGCACCTGGCAGCTTAATTCATGAAGTTTCTTATGGATACACTTGTGCTTTGACACATGTGTTTCGTCAACATTTAATTTCTTTTCATTCTCTCATGTTGCAGGTAGCGTAACTCAGGAGTGTTGCTGTCAGCATGGCGGCTATGCAGGAGAAAGCACAAAACACTGTCCCCTATTGCAGTTCAGCGACCGTTCTACCGTCGAATGATGGTATGAATACTTTAAAGAAACTAACAGTGTAGGTGACAAGGCAAGAAGCAGTAGACCTTGGGTGAGTTACGACTCTGTTGATAACCGACGGTATAGCGTTTCAACGAAGTCCGCTGAAATCGACACGTCGTGTCCTCAGACAAATTGGCATGCCTCAGAGCACTGTGGTGAAGATTATAGACAAACGGCTGCATTTCCATGCATACAATGTGCAACTCCAGTAGATATTCTATGGGGGTTTTGGAACACATTGCGGACGTATACGTACCGTCCTTAGCACCGTACCGCCCCGTGACATCACTACTGCTCGCTGCTTGCTCTGGCAGCTCTCCAGTGCAGATGTTACGCACGTGCGCACACACACACACACACACACACACAAACACACACACAAACACACACACACACACACACACACACACACACACACACAATCAGCATGTACTATGGATTTTTTTTATTTTGTTTTTACAAATTTATCCAGCTGTTGTGTGCATTGCTGAATCCAAGCCACTTCACCAAAGCTTTTCTTCCTTTCTTACGTATTATTTTCTCAACCATATACGTTGATGGATATTTAGTTTCTTGTAACTCTTCAACATAGAAAGCTCCAGCTATGGGCTGTGATTTGTAATCTTCAAGGAGGTCGTTCTCGGATTGGTTTCTTGCACTTTACGTATTTTGAAAATTTCCGTGGACCAATTGGCGGTGTACCCTTTGTCAGAGACTGTTTTCTGTTTACTAATTCTGACGTAATCACCAACTTTGAGTTTTGACTGGCGTGGAGCAATCATTTTAATTTTGTTATACACAGTAGATAGAAGACTATTATCTTTTACATCCACTGGTCGCATTTTAATCGTTCTGTGTGTCATGTGATTATACTATTTGCCCAGATCTTGTACGGTGTTAATCCATTTGTAGGAGCCCTGAGCAGTAAATTTTCGGAACATAAGGCTCTTGAGAATTCTGTTAAAGCGTTCAACTACGGAAGCTTTCATATTTGAAAAAGTGGAGTAGTGATTAATTCTGAGTTTATGCAATAACTTGTTAAAACTAGTAATGTAGAATTCCTTTCCTAGATCAGTTTGAAAATTTACTGGGGCCCGCTTACTTTTTATATATATATTTTTTAAGTGCGTTTGCAACTGCAATTCCAGTTTTAGTCTTTAGTGCAGCGACCGAGGCATATTTTGAATAAACGTCAATTACTGTTATCAAACACTTATACCCAGAATTCCATTTAGAATATGCAATCATATCGGCTAAGTCTGCTTGATGGAGATCATCAAGTCCTTTCGTGATAACAGACCGCCTGGGGTACGTTCGGCGAGCAGGACGATGAAGCTCATCAGCAATGGTAGCTTGCATCTTCCTTTTTTTATTCTAACTTCCTACTTACTGAAGGCAATATGCTTTTCGAAATGACACAGTTGTGATAAAAACGTTTGCCTATATGGAGCTGGAAGGGGGCGGAGACACGAGGAGGAGAAAGAGGAGCAAGGGAAAAAGAAAAAAGAAAGATAACAGATATTTTAGGTAGATGTTTTATTTTCAAAATACCATCGCATAATTAATCGTACATTAGTCTTTGCTAAACATCGATCATTTTCTTCATCAGCAACATTGAAAGATTTTTTCAGCATTTTCAATGATGGACAGTCCAGAGATTGCATGTTAACCACTCTGCCATGATCTGTTCCCAATAAAGTCGTCGTTCAATCTGTTTTTTCTAGACCCATTACCATAATGTAGTCACAAGATGTCGCCATTACATTGCTTTCTTATTATATACATCGTTCGTCGGCTGATACTCGTATCCGAGTTTTCATTTCTCTCCTGAGATTTCCTTTGTCACGGTTCAGGCGTGGAAGTGTCGTTGATGGCTTAGCAATGCAATCCTAGCGTGGAACAGGCGGCCACAGACATCACAGCTAATGGAAGGTGGAGGACGTGGATGAGCCTGGAGGAGTTTACGTCTCCGGCGTATGTCATTCTCCATTCTTCGCCGTTCCAGCTCAAAGTTTTGAAGACCATTTGAGGTAACTGAGCGCCAGGGGCTTCGATCTTCTGCTATTGTGGACCAGTTACTCGGATCGATGTTAAAGTTTTTCAGATTTTTCTTGTGCTGATCCTTATGATTTTTGAGAGGGGCACCTCGTGGCCTTTTACCTGTGCTCACTCCGCTGTACAGCATTTGGCGTGGAAGTCTGTCATTTTTCATCCGCTGGACTTGTCCGACCCATCTGAGTTGATGCCCAATGATAAGAGCTTCCGTGCTATACATTTTTGCTTTCTCAAGAACAGCCGTGTTGGATATGAAATCATCCCATTTCAGGTTCATGATAGATCTTAGCTTCTGTTGGTTGAAGCGTTCTAGTTTCTTCAGATCACAGCAATATAACGTCCAGGTTTCGCAACCATATAGCAGGGGGGAAATGACTACAGCTTTGTACACCATCAGTTTGGTATACAGTGTTAGGTCTTTATTCAGGACGACACGCTTTGTAAGACGTCCAAATGCTACACGGGCAGCACGTAATCTATTCTCCACATCTTTTCCAGATGAGCAGTTAGATGACAGTATGCTTCCTAGTTAGAGGAAATGGTCCACTTGTTCCAAGGGTGTATCATAAATGGATATACTGAAATCAGGAACGGAGGAGCCAGGAGTTGGCTGCGCCATCACCTTTGTCTTCAGAATATTGTTGGAGAGACCAAATCGTTCGTACGCCCTGCTGAAGGAATCAACTGACAGCTGCAACTCTGCAGGTGAATGAGCTGCAGAAGCATTGTCATCAGCATACTGCAGCTCTGTCACACGAGTGGTACTGGTGAACCTTTTTGAATGGAGTCTGGACTGGTTGAATAATCCTCCATCGAACCTGTACTTTAGTTCTATTCCTGCATTGTTTACGGATGTCTCGTGAAGCATAGCTGCCAGATACAATGCAAATAATGTTGGTGCAAGAACGCATCCCTGTTTAAGCCAACTTGTTATTGAGAATTCACCAGTTGTTTCATTCTGGCAGAGGACCTGTCCAGTCTTATCATCGTGGAGAGCTTCAATCGAGTCAATAAAATGATCACGGCAGCCGAAGCGTTTTAAGACCATCTACATGGCTTCTCTAGGAACTGTATCAAAGGCCTTTTCTAGATCGTAGAAAACAAGTAGTAAAGGCTTTTGCTGTTCTCTGCACTTCTCCTGTAGTTGTGCACAAATAGTCCAACCTCCTTTTTATTCACAAGTGGAATGTTATATCTGTTATTAACAGGAAAATCTGAAGTATCAAACCATTTTTCCACATCACTTTTGATATCTTCATAAATATTTTGAGATTTAATATGGTAAATTAAACTACCGGTATCAGTGTAACACAGTTTTACATCTTTTACAGGGAACTTGTTCAGTATATACCCATAATGAAAGTCAACAAGACGCGTCTTTGAAATGTCTAAAATCGCCATACCTACAGATATAGGCTTGTCAAACACTATATTGAGTTTGTCTAATTCAATACCAACTAAATTTTCCTGAAATATAACGCTCCTTTTGAAATTTGGTTTTGCAGTCATTGCAGATGCTCCATATTTACCATCCCATGAAGTTACTAGTTTTATGTCCCTTTCGTACATTTTGCATTGTCTTACCAAAGACGCTGTTATTCATTAGCTTAAAAAAATTCTTTTCAAAATCGTTATTTGCTGCCATACGTTTCTGTGCGTTAATATCGATGTATGGTTTCATCCATGGAAGTTGTCTGAATGACAGTACTCTGTGAATCTTTCTCAATTTCAAATTATGTTGCAAAGACTGTTTGAGATTTCTATAATGAATTACATAATTTTTCTTATCATACAAAGTAGAAATTAATTTTTTGGGAGCACTAGCCTTGCCTACCACACAGCTAGATGGTGGTATCATTTTCTCAGGACATAGTGGTATATCAGAACGCATATCGTGGATGTTTTCAGGATATTCAAGATCTACTTCCAGAATGTAGCCTATATCAGAGTCATCCGGTATGTTGTTTACATCAAAAGTTTTAACAATTTCAGGGTTGAGCCAAGAAAAATGTGAAACTGGGAGGTACTGTAAAGACTATTAACATCAAGGTAAATAATATAGGACTCATCAGTATTTTCATCATAATTAGACATGAACCTGTTGTTTGCCACAGCATGTCTACACGAGCAGTGAACAATGCCGCCTGTAGTACCTCGTTCGATGAATTGAAGTTGCTCAATGTCTGTAATGAGTTCTAATTCTGCTTTGGTAGTTTTCAATAATGCATCCCAAGCCAATCCAGGTGAAGTAACATAATGCGCAGGATCAAACTCATAGGTTTTAATGCAGAGATTTCGAAAATTTTCAAAAACATCGCTTAACAATAACACATCAATTTTTAAATAAAGATCGGAGTATTCCCCCAGGTCTTGCACTTGAACAAATGCCATACATTGCACGCCCTTTGATAATCACACTCTGAGACAGTTCTTCCACCAGTCAGCAAACTTTTAAATTCCTGAATCGGAGGTAAGTGTTCTTCTGATAAAACACTCTCATCACTTACATACTCATACTGAAATATACCCTTCTGATTGACTAAATAAAATTCACGATCATCAGGAAAGTATTTCCTCACTATCCTGAGTTCCTCTGGCTTTAGGTAAGATGCACACTTTTCTAGCGAGCATGATAAAAAATTAAATGAATCTATAAATCGGAAATTTATGTAGCAGTGCCGGTCTTTATGTGTTACTTGAATGCTCTTCGTGAAAGATTTGTATTTCTCCATATTCGATGGTAATATAGAAACGCGGCCTGGATTTAATTTAGTTTTCCTCCTCCCGTTCTCATTGACTATTTGCTCGCAAATATTTGTAATTACGAAATGACTATCATAATTGGACAGATTGTGGAATACGACAGGCACTGTAAACTGAGGTCTGTAGTTTACATTGCAGCTAGCATGCGCTGCACCGCGGTACTCACCTGTAAAATGGCAATGATCACGATGCTTCACATCGCCTGCCTCAAAGGCTTCCTTACAAATATGACAAATCTTTGCAGAGCGAAAGGCTATTGGCAGAGACTCGTATGGTTCTTCTCTCAGCGTGCTGCATCATATTACCGTGTTATTTGCTAGTCATGTTATCAGATAATGTCCCTCCATATCCTCAGAGAGAGGTTTTTTTTTCTTTTCCCACCCTGCGGTATCATGCATTCACTTTATGCGATCACATAACATCAGCTGTTGGACGAGGACAATGACCGCCAGCCCAAAAGCAAGGGCAATGATGCAACTGATTACTCCAGATGGTTGAGAACAAGAAAAAACGGTACGTCCCGGCAGCCTCGATCACATGCGCAGATGTTCACTATGACCTTTCGCAATGAAATTTTTTTTTTCTTTTTTGCCAGCCGACTTCGTCTTCTTCTCTTCCTTTTACACAGCTGGTGTTTAAAGCCCCTCCTGGACAGCTGCAAAAATGGTTCAAATGGCTCTGAGCACTATGGGACTCAACTGCTGAGGTCATTAGTCCCCTAGAACTGAGAACTAGTTAAATCTAACTAACCTAAGGACATCACAAACATCCATGCCCGAGGCAGGATTCGAACCTGCGACCGTAGCGGGCTTGCGGTTCCAGACTGCAGCGCCTTTAACCGCACGGCCACTTCGGCCGGCCTGGACAGCTGCGAACCTCCTGCTGTTGCTAACATTGCTATTATTGTCATACAGCATCCTCTACATCCATATTTTTTGCTTTTAAGTAATAACTTCTGCTTTGAAAAAAACAGCAAATAAAATGAGATGCTTTTAGAGAACTGCTATCAGTGTATGTTTCACCGAGGTGGCTGCTCCTTCTATCCTCCTCCTCTTATCATCGCCATTATCGTCTATAGAGAGAGAGAGACATTATCTGTTTGTCAGGCAAGAGAAGTCGGTGATGGATGGCGATTTACAATGATACTAGCAACATTAAACGAAATTAGACGATACCTTCATCAATTCTTTTTTTTTTCCTTCTCACATCATGACAGAATGAAGATAGCTTTCGTAGACCTGCAAGGATTCAAAGACGATGCAAATAATTTTGTGCCTAAACAAGTTGCTGCTCTCCTCGTGGACGGCAATCAAGTTATTGCAGAGCAGTTTGTCACTATCGCACAAGTTTTAGCATTCAGCACCTCATCAGAAAAAACTCAGAGGATAAGCTCGTGGGTGACACGCAATCATCTTCATCAGCAGTGGGGAATGGATGGAGTGTCACTACTTACTGCGAGAAATACGCTGTGGGAGTTGTGCAAATCTTGTGACTACATTATGGTAATGGGTCTAGAAAAAGCAGATTGGACGACGACTTTATTGGGCACAGATCATGGCAGAGTGGTTAACATGCAATCTCTGGATTGTCCATCATTGAAAATGCTGAAAAAATCTTTCAATATTGTTGATGAAGAAAATGATCGATGTTTAGCAAAGACTAATGTACGATTAATTATGCGATGGTATTTTGAAAATAAAACATCTTCCTAAAATATCTGTTATCTTTCTTTTTTCTTTTTCCCTTGCTCCTCTTTCTCCTCCTCGTGTCTCCGCCCCCTTCCAGCTCCATGTAGGCAAACATTTTTATCACAACTGTGTCATTTCGAAAAGCATAATGCCTTCAGTAAGTAGGAAGTTAGAATAAAAAAAGGAAGATGCAAGCTACCATTGCTGATGAGCTTCATCGTCCTGCTCGCCGAACGTACCCCAGGCGGTCTGTTATCATGAAAGGACTTGATGATCTCCATCAAGCAGACTTAGTCGATATGATTGCATATTCTAAATGGAATTCTGGGTATAAGTATTTGATAACAGTAATTGACGTTTATTCAAAATATGCATGGGTCGCTGCTCTGAAGACTAAAACTGGAATTGCAGTTGCAAATGCACTTAAAAAAATATATATAAAAAGTAAATATGAAAGCTTCCGTAGTTGAACGCTTTAACAGAACTCTCAAGAGTCTTATGTTCCGAAAATTTACTGCTCAGGGCTCCTACAAATGGATTAACACTGTACAAGATCTGGGCAAACAGTATAATCACATGACACACAGAACGATTAAAATGCGACCAGTGGATGTAAAAGATAATAGTCTTCTATCTACTGTGTATAACAAAATTAAAATGATTGATCCACGCCAGTCAAAACTCAAAGTTAGTGATTACGTCAGAATTAGTAAACAGAAAACAGTCTTTGACAGAGGGTACACCGCCAATTGGTCCACGGAAATTTTCAAAATACGTAAAGTGCAAGAAACCAATCCGAGAACGACCTCCTTGAAGATTACAAATCACAGCCCATAGCTGGAGCTTTCTATGTTGAAGAGTTACAAAAAACTAAATATCCATCAACATATATTGTTGAGAAAATAATACGTAAGAAAGGAAGAAAAGATTTGGTAAAGTGGGTTGGATTCAGCAATGCCCACAACACTGGATAAATTTGTAAAAAGAAAATAAAAAAATCCATAGTACATGCTGACTGCGCGTGTGTGTGTGTGTGTGTGTGTGTGTGTGTGTGTGTGTGTGTGCGCGCACGTGCGTAACATCTGCACTGGAGAGCTGCGAGAGCAAGCAGCGAGCAGTAGTGATGTCACGGGGCGGTACGGTGCTAAGGACGGTACGTATACGTCCGCAATGTGTTCCAAAACCCCCATAGAATATCTACTAACTCCTCGAAGCTTTACACCCTGATGATAGGTCCAGGCGTGGTGAGTTCACCAGGAACATGTCGGAAGCATTCGATGCAGGCAACGGCGACCTTATAGTTTCCTTCTCGAATGAAGCGAATTTTCACATCTCCCGGAAGTAACTAGTCATAATGTCCGGACCCTGGGGTCGGAGAATCCATACATCGTGGTACAGCAGATAAGGGACAGCCCGGAAGGGAATGTGTGCTATGGCACAATCGCAACACAGTTATTAGACCTCTCTTTGTCCTTGAGTCTACCATTACGATAACAGTTAACCTGGACGCGTCGGACTTTTACTTCGCACGTCAGTTGCAGGAATTTGAGCCGTGGGTTGTGATTCAATAAGATGGTGCACCGCCACCCTGTGGGTTACTGGTTCAAATCGTTCAAATGGCTCTGTGCACTATGGGACTTAACATGTGAGGTCATCAGTCCCCTAGACTTAGAACGACTTAAACCTAACTAACCTAAGGACATCACACACATCCATTCCCGAGGCAGTATTCGGACCTGCGACCGTAGCAGACGTGCCGTTTCGGACTCAAGCGCCTAGAACCGCTTGGTCACAACGGCCGGCGTTACTGGTTCGTTAGTTTTTAGGATGGATCTATAGAGACAGTCCACCATCATGGCCACCACGTTCAGCAGACATAACCCGTCTTGATATTTTTGTGGGGTTGCATTAAAGATAAATTGTTGAATATACCAGATCTTGACGTGTAAACACTTGTGGCTCGAACACGCCATGTTGCAGACGCGGTGACGGAAGTGAAGTTTGCAAAGACATGGAGAGAAATTTGGAACTGCCTAGATGTTCTATAGGCAAGAAATTGGGCACATATGAAAATGTATCCATAAAAAAACCTTATGACTTAAGGTACCATTTGTAACAAACCGCACAGTTGTATCTAATATAGTTCCTTAGAAATAATTTTTTGTCTTGAGGAAAAGACTTCATGGTCATGCTGTATAATATTTTTTTATTCTGCTGACTTATGATGTTAGAGAAACAATAGAAGATGTGTGGAGGTAATAAGAAGTAGAACATCTGTGGTTAAAAGAGCTTTTTGATTAGATGAAAGACTTGCTCACAGCAAAGATAATTTCGACAAAACGAGAAAAAGACATTTGCTTAAAAGCCTAGTCTAGAGTGTAGTATATACAACTGTGTACAAAACGTAAGAACGAAACCAACTTTCCCATGATGCGTCACTGCCAAGAGATATAGCTCGAAGAAACTTCGACCATATATAGAACTACCACAATATAGATTTCAAAGATGTGGGTGTCAGTATGCTAGTACAACATTATGGCTCCACACACCCATACACCTGGACCACCAAAGTGATCGTGTTCGACAATGCTGTACGTACCCTCATATGGAGAGGGGTGAGAACACTTAGCGCACCGCGGAACATTGTCGAACATTATTGTTTTGGTGGTCCAGGTGTTATGGCGTGTGGAAGCATAAAGTTGCATAGGTGTGCCGACATCTAAATCTTTGAACAGGGTCCACTCACCGCCAACGTGAATACACCTTTAGTCCCTCCCCATGCGCATCTTTTCGAGCGTGCATTTTGCCCCGACTTGATTTTTATGGATTAAACGCGCGACCGCATCGAAAGCGCAGGTGGATGAGCTCTTTGAACAAGAGGATATTTGGCGAATGGACTGGCCTGCCCGTTCTCCTGACTGAAATATCATCGATCATATGTGGGGTGCGTTGGGGAGAATTACTGAAGCACGTCCACACGCAACAATGGTCATCCGGCATTGCCGTCCCTGCTGATCACACACGGTTAAGAACCGTACCCCGCCTTTTGTGATATCCAGCGGCCATCATACATCGTGACGACATCACTGTAATTATTCTCATTAAATAAAATGTCATTTATGGTTGTCTCATTGCGTATTTCTTTCCATTAGCTTCTGTAGTATATTGTAGCAGTTCTTTCTATCTGTGCTCCATGTTTCAACGAGATATGTTACTAGACTGTGACACATAATGCGAAAGTTACTTTCGAGCCTCCGTTCTGCACACAAGTGTATGTTACTAAACGGCTAGCCGGCCAAGGTGGCCGAGCGGTTCTAGGCGCTACAGTCTGGAACCGCGCGACTGCTACGGTCGCAGGTTCGAATCCTGCCTCGGGCATGGATGTGTGTATTGTCCTTAGGTTAGTTGGGTTTAAGTACTTCTAAGTCTAGGGGACTGATGACCCCAAGAAATTAAGTCCCATAGTGCTCAGAGCCATTTGAACCATTTTTACATTCATCGAGAATTTGAGATGATAAAACTTAGACCTTCCAACAAACTTTAAACAGACTTTTTCTCGCATATATGCTAACGTCAGATATTTAACACATTAAGTTATTTCTAAAGTAATCAGACATTTGAAGTTGTTTTATGCACGTGAGACCGAAGCTTTAAAGAATCGGCGATGTGCAGTTTATTGTTTGTATGCCAATACGTCATTAACAGTCTAAAAGAAACAGGAGATATACTAGGATACTTTTTAAATGTGGTTAAGGGGCAGAACTCTTGAAGCTAAATGGACTGACAAAATGAAGTACAGAGGATGAAAGCTGGCCGCGGTGGCCGTGCGGTTCTGGCGCTGCAGTCCGGAACCGCGAGGCTGCTACGGTCGCAGGTTCGAATCCTGCCTCTGGCATGGGTGTGTGTGATGTCCTTAGGTTAGTTAGGTTTAAGTAGTTCTAAGTTCTGGGGGACTTATGACCTAAGATGTTGAGTCCCATAGTGCTCAGAGCCATTTTGAACAGAGGATGAAAGTTACTTATACGATAAGAGAGGAAAACTGTTGGAAATCATAGGAATGAAGACAACAACTTGCTAGCGCATGTACATCGAAGGAGTTGCCTGTAACAAAGCGCCATCAAAGGTAAAATGTATTCGTGGAATGCTGGATGACATTAAAAGTGGGCGAGGTTGTAGACAGCTTAACGGAGGCTCGGGACAGAGGAAAGTAGAGAACGTCCAGTCGATACCTACAGTTGAGGAAGACCTACAGAAGTTGAAGAACATGTATCTCAGTGAGTCCAATACACAAATTTCATAACAATGCAGTAACAAATTATGTAGTCGAAGCGTACTGGCAGGCTATTACTGTGTGCTGAACCGGCACTCGAACCTGGGACCTCTGCTTTTCCCTGCCAAGTGCTCTACCGAAGCAGCTACCGAAGCATAAGTCAACGAGTCGCCCTCACGGCTCTATTACCGCCGGTGTATCTTCTTCATCTTCAAAACTCCACAGATATTCTCTTATGTACCTTACTGGACTAGCGTTTCGGAAGAAAGGATATTACGGACAACTGTCCCAGGTACAGCCTAGAATCAAGTATTCGTGCCGCCCGCGGTTCTCAGTCCGCATTTTATGATAACCATCTAGCAACTACACTACTGGCCGTCAAAATTGCTACACCACTAATATGAAGTGCTACAGACGTGAAATTTAATCGACAGGAAGAAGATGCTGTGATATGCAAATGATTAGCTTTCCAGAGCATTCACACAAGGTTGGCGCCGGTGGCGACACCTACAACGTGCCGACATGAGGAAAGTTTCCAGCCGACTTCTCATACACAAACAGCAGTTGACCGGCGTTGCCTGGTGAAACGTTGATGTGATGGCTGGTGTAAGGAGGAGAAATGCGTACCATCACGTTTTCGACTTTGATAAAGGTCGGATTGTAGCCTATCGCGATTGTGGTTTATCGTATCGCGACATTGCTGCTCGCGTTGATCGAGATCCAATGACTGTTAGCAGAATATGGAATCGGTAGGTTCAGGAGGGTAATACCGAACGCCGTGCTGGATCCCAACGGCCTCGTATCACTAGCAGTCGAGATGACAGGCATCTTATCCGCATGGCTGTAACGGATCGTGCAGCCACGTCTCGATCCCTGAGTCAACAGATGGGGACGTTTGCAAGACAACAACCATCTGCACGAACAGTTCGACGACGTTTGCAGCTGCATGGACTTTCAGCTCGGAGACCATGGCTGCGGTTACCCTTGACGCTGCACCACATGAGCGCATGTGATGGTGTACTCAACGACGAACCTTGGTGCACGAATGGCAAAACGTCATTTTTTGGATGAATCAAGGTTTTATTTACAGCCTCACGATGGTCGCATCCGTGTTTGGCGACATCGCGGTGAACGCACATTGGAAGCGTGTATTCGTCATCGCCATACTGGCGTATCACCCGGCGTGATGGTATGGGGTGCCATTGGTTACACGTCTCGGTACCTCTTGTTCGCATTGAGGGCACTTTGAACAGTGGGCGTTACATTTCGGATGTGTTACGACCCGTGGCTCTACCCTTCACTCGATCCCTGCGAAACCCTACATTTCAGCAGGATAAGGATAATGCACGACCGCATATTGCAGGTCCTTTACGGGCCTTTATGGATACAGAAAATGTTCGACTGCTCCCCTGGCCAGGACATTCTTCAGATCTCTCACGAATTGAAAACGTCTGGTCAATGGTGGCCGAGCGACTGGCTCGTCACAACACGCCAGTCACTACTCTTGATGAACTGTGGTATCGTGTTGAAGCTGCATGGGCAGCTGTACCTGTACACGCCATCCAAGCTCTGTTTGACTCAATGCCCAGGCGTATCGAGGCCGTTATTACGCCCAGAGGTGGTTGTTCTGGGTACTGATTTCTCAGGATCTATGCACCCAAATTGCGTGAAAATGTAATCACATGTCAGTTCTAGTATAATATATTTGTCCAGTGAATACCCATTTATCATCTGCATTTCTTCTTGGTGTAGCAACTTTAATGGGCAGTAGTGTATCATCGGTAGATATGCGGCCCGATGTTCTGCCCCACATTGTTGAGCAAACAAGTGTGACGACCACTCGCTTAGTGGCTGTCAGGGATTTTCTAGTCGGCGCACGTGCCGTTGCAGACTGAAAATTAATTGTGGCAATTACCTAGTTACTTACAGATACAGGAAAATTTATTGGCGATTAATGTACGCCCTAAGAGACGAGGGATTTCAACAGCAAAAAAAATTACACGGGTTTGTAGACAACTTTCACAGTACACTGTCGTCTCTGAGCACCACGAAGAGAAAACACGTAACCGAACCTGGAAATACACGAATACCTCATCAGTTCCACTGGGGACAATGCATGTCAAGTACCGCTGCGCCATTGAGGTGAACGTCGACCGGCAGTGCAGAAATGTTTTCCGATCTCTAACAGCGCACGGAAGCTCCGTCTGCAGGAGGACGTGCTACCTAGTGCACTTCGACCACTTGCTTCCACAAGAGACTAGATGCATCACAACCTTCAACGCCGCGGCACGCCAGCGATGCGTAACATGTTCTCTGCGTTCTTCACGTTTCTTACAGATATCACGGAATATCGGCGAGGTTAATTCTGCCCAACGGGTAATCGTCTACGACGTCGCTTAGAACACATGTTCTCTGCGAGATAATAAACGAAGCAGAAAGAACTAGCCGTTGTAGTGGTCGGTGCCGGCCGGAGTGGCCGAGCGGTTCTAGGCGCTGCAGTCTGGAACTGCGCGACCGCTACGGTCGCAGGTTCGAATCCTGCCTCGGGCATGGATGTGTGTCATGTCCTTAGGTTAGTTAGGTTTAAGTACTTCTAAGTTCTAGGGGACTGATGACCTCAGCAGTTGAGTCCCATAGTGCTCAGATCCATTTGAACCATTTTTTTTTTGGTAGTGGTCGGTAATTATTGATATGTAGTACTTAGTCGTAAGATAGTTGCTTCGAATCTTGACGGTGTACAAAATTGTAATCACCAGGGTTTGGCCTGCAAAAAGGGGGAAACAAAGACATACTTTTTTGTTGAACAGATTGTTTGTGAGTACCCTGTGCTAAGTTCCATAATACAAAGCACTCCGTCTTCAGGGCACGAGTGGCCTACCGGGACCATCCGACCGCCGTGTCATCCTTAGAGGAGGATGCGGAGAGGAGGGGCGTGGGGTCAGCACACCGCTCTCCTGGTCGTTATGATGGTATTCTTGACCGAAGCCGCTACTATGCGGTCGAGTAGCTCCTCAATTGGCATCACGAGGCTGAATGCACCCCGAAAAATGGAAACAGCGCATGGCGGCCCGGATGGTCACCCATCCAAGTGCCGACCACGCCCGACAGCGCTTAACTGTGGAAATTCCATAATACACCGTAGAATAATATGTGATATTGTTGGTGGAATCAACTGATATGCTTCGTGATACACTTGGTGCTATGGAAGAAGAATGAGCTATGTGCCGAGGATGTACTGTATCCTCTCTTCACTTATGATGACTACCAACAGAAACACATAAACAGCACATCCCACATCGAAATATTATTTTCTCCTACACTGAACAAATGTACGTAAGGTCGAGTAACATGAAAGAATTCCCTTAGGAAGGATTCTTCTTCCATACGAGCTTATGCTCCGTCTCTAAGGACATCATCGTCGACGAGACGTTAAAACCGAGTCATCCTTCGAACGCACTCAACTCTTCTGTGATAAAGCTACGTATTATAGAGAATAACCACTAAACCCTTATTTCCAAGTATTTAAGGAATCTCAGACCGATGTATAAAACAGCCACGAACGTCTGATTACTTTACAAATGAGTTAATATGTTAATGTTTGGCATGAAGCATGTAAGCCGGGAAAAGTACTATATATAGGAAGTGGTGGTAATATGGACCCGCAGTTTGTTTTTCAATACAATATTGTACACTAATACAATAATAGTACCTTAATTGATATAGTTATACTCTACTGACAGTTAAATAAGGCAGGCGATATCAAGCTGGTAACAAAGGCACTCGCGTCGGTCTTCTGCTGCCATAGCCCATAAACGCCAAATTTCGCCGCACTGTGCTAACGGATACGTTCGTCGTACGTCCCACATTGATTTACGCGGTTTTTTCACGCAGTTTTGTTTGACTTTTAGCACTGACAACTCTACGCAAACGCCGCTGCTGTCGGCTGTTAAGTGAAGATCGTCGGACCCTGCTTTATTCGTGGTGCTAGTTAATGCCTGAAATGTGGTATTCCCGGCACACTCTTGACACTGTGGACCTCGGAATACTGAATTCCCTAACGATTTCCGAAATGGAATGTCCCAAGCGTCTACCTCCAACTACCATTCCGCGTTGAAAGTCTTTTGTCTTCGTCGTGCGATCATAATCACGTCGGGGATCTTTTCACATGAATCACCTGAGCACAAATGGCAGCTCCACCAATGCGCTGCCCTTTTATTCCTCGTGTACGTCATACTACAACCAGCTCTATATGTGCATATCGCTATACCATGTCTTTATCACCTCAGTGTATATATTATAATAAGTGGCCCACTGCGTTTCACTGTTGTCTATGAAGGCTTATCCCAGGAATTGAGCCGGCCGAGGTGGCCGAGCGGTTCTAGGCGCTACAGTCTGGCACCGCGCGACCGCTACGGTCGCAGGTTCGAATCCTGCCTCGGGCATGGATGTGTGTGATGTCCTTAGGTTAATTGGGTTTAAATAGTTCTAAGTTCTAGGGGACTTATGACCTCAGAAGTTAAGTCCCATAGTGCTCGGAGCCATTTGAACCATTTTTTTAACCAGGAATTGATTTAGGGACTTTAATACGGGTTTCGCCAATAGATAACTTATTCACGAGAATGGGTTGCGTATATCACTACGTATCACAAACAATTTGTCTGGAAATAAATACATAGTATCACCCCCGCAGAGCAAGTGGCTAGTGTTAACATACGAGGGCAGTGGAGCGTAGTCGAATTGACTGAGGTGATCCTGAAGGAATTAGAGTGGGAAGTAAGCCGTTGAAAGTATTACACGAATTTTACTACTTGGATAGCGAAATAACTGACGACAGAAATAAAAAGGGTATAAAAATGAGCACGTGGGGTTGATAGTCGGTAAGACGGATGCTCGACTCTGTTTTGTGGGGCGAATTTTGGGAAAGTGAAGTTCATCTACGAAGGATACCGTGTATAGAAAGCTAATGCGACCCATTCTTGATTATTGCTCGAGTTTTTGAGATCCCAACCAGATCTGATTAAAGGAAGACTTTGAAGCAATTCAGAGGCGTGCAGCTGGATTTGTTACCGATAGGTTCGGTCACCAAGCAAGTATTGCGGAAATGCTTCAAGAACTCAAAAGGAAATCACTGGAGGGAAAGCGGCACTCTTTTCGTGAGGCACTATTGCGGAGATTTAGAGGAACGGCAGTTGAGGCCGACTGAAGATCGATTCTACGTCGCCAACGTACAATTCGTGAAAGGACCACGAATATATGATTAGAGGGATTAGGGACCGTACGGAGGCGTGTAGAAAGTAGTTTTTCCCTCGTTCTATTTGCGAGTAGAACAGGAAAGGAAATGACGTGTAGTGGTACATGATACCCTCCTCCGGTGGCTTGCGGAGTATATACGTAGGTGTAAATAAAATGCAGAGTGGGAACAGCAGTAAAAGGTTTTGCTGAAATAGATGAGTATGGTAACACTGAATATAAACGTAAGCGTTCGAATGTCTTTTTTAAAGTGTTTGTGTGGAGTGTAACTCTACACAATGACCTAACAGCGGTAGCTGGCGCGCAGTGTAAACTCCGACAGCTCTCCCTCCTCCCCCCCCCCCCCCAACCCATTTTTTCTCCCACAAACCAACATCACTCCAGTTTTTGTTTAATACTGATCGCTGCCCTTCCTGTTTATTCGTTTATTGGGTTGAACACAACTTTCTAACTAAGCAAAAGGTACACATTTCAATAATTCTTTGTTATATGACACAGTTCAAACACAGTCCAAAGTCGTATTGCTCGCAACAATAAAGTGATTTATTTTTTATCGTTTCGTTACGCATCAGTGCAAAGCCGCAACAGACATAACAACGAACGCAAAAAATGTGCTTTGCCCTTTCGTTGCATCGTCTCATTTGGCATAATGAGAATGGTTACATCTAGTTGTCGAAAACAAGAAACAATTGTCTGGGTACCTGGAAAAGGTAGGTCTTACAAGACTGTTGCTCCAGTAGTTCAAGCCGAATCTCCTCATAATTATCTTTCATACACCCCCCTTCCCCCCCCCCCCCTTCCCGTCTTAGTGCCCTCTTCTTCTTCTCGTCCACAGCTCATGGTCTCGCGGTCGCGTTCTCGCTTCCCGAGCACGGGGTCCCAGGTTCGATTTCCGGCGGGGTCAGGGATTTTCACCTGCCTCGAGATGACTCGGTGTTTGTGTTGTCCTCATCATTTCATCATCATTCATGACAGTGGCGAGTTTCGACTGAGCAAAGGTTGGGAATTTGTATGGGCGCTGATAACCGCGCTATTGAGCGCCCCACAAACTAAACATCATCACCATCATCATCATCTTTATTTTCTTCCCCTTCTTCCTTCAACCCCTCCATGTTACTTTTACTTTCACCCTCCTTCGTTTTTCTTCGCCCGGTTCAAAACTATGCCCTCACGGAATCGACATCCTGGACACGCACCCCGCTGCCACTACGTAGTTGCGCCCCTCCTTTTATACAGCATAGAAAACAACGGGTAGAAGATCCGTCGAGTGTGGCGCGAAAATCTCGTATCGCTTACCTTGACGGCGCAGCGCTGGTATTCGTGGATTGTGGAGAAAACATCCGAGGGTGCGCCATTCAAATGGCCGCAACAACAGCACAGAAATTTCTGTTTCAATGCATTTTTACTGTGCAAGCTACTGACTGATTTACAATGAATAATAATATCACTGAATTTGTAGCATACAGCTCTTACAACTCTGCGACAAAAAATATAGTTATATTACGAAACGTCGATGGTTTTGTATCTCGGCGATTAAAGAAGTTGTAAAAATGCATTGGTCTTGGTTTGATGCGGTCCCAGATTCGATACTATTCCTGCAGTTGAATATAGATTATAAATATCTTTAGCGAGCCGGCAGTTATTTGAGATGAAAAAGTTGAGCTTCGCACCGTATACTTGCAGCTTTAGTACTCATCATAGGGCAGACGTTCTGTCTGGCTAAAATTAAAGTTTCGATTGAGGAGTACCGCAACAATGACGTGAGTGGAGCGCACCTGTTCCCGCTACTGAGATACAATAGGAGGCAGTTTGACAAGGCAATAGCACATGCATTCAAGAGCAGTCAGTTCGTTTGCAGCTGGTTACAGGGCGTACTTTGGAAATACTTGTGTTACCGCGACGCCCACTTTCTACACGGAAGAACACCATAACTTTTTTTCCACATACAGGTTCTTTTCAGGCTCCGTCGCTTCGGTACAAAAAGAGCATTCCACTATCATCCATCGCGTAATCCTCCCCCTCCCCCCACGTATCCTCTGTTGAATAGAAAGAAGTTATAACTTCTCGAAATGCGAAGCTCTTAGTTTTCTAAACTGTGTCAAGCATTCATCTATGTGTGTGGCTGCTGTCCGCACTGACTAAAATAAAGTATCAAATATCAGTATTATAGCGATTTATTAATAAAAGATAACATGGTCCGCAGTAGGCAGTGATGTAGACGAGTTTTACTTAAACCATGCGATTAGCTAATTTCGACGACTTGTCATTTTCGAGCACCTGTAAAACCAACGGAAAAAGCATCACATTGTCTGCATACATCGCCATGTGTAACACATTACACATCTCACACTAACATAGCACCTTATAGTACTAAATTACTATTCACATGTGTATTATTACATATTACACGTCAAAATTGTCTGTTTATTTTTCACTACACATAAGAAGTAGACATCATATTCCATCCTTACGTTGGGAATGGGTCCACAATAACTCGACAATTTCAAACATCGTATTGCGATCTTTGCTCTAAGTACTACAGCTTGACAACTAACGGCAGATGATATTTCGTTGCCAGAGATATACCTACATCCAATCACTGTACGACTATCGATAGTACATGTGAGAGGCACATTATATATATTGCTGCCGTGCCAGATTTAGTTGATGTGTTGTATATCAGACACACAACGACCAAAGACTAAAAGGCATACAAACAGACAATAAATTATTTTATGCAATACATTAGCCATAGTATACGAAATAAGTACAAATTTCATAAAATACTGAGAACTGAACAGTCCATTAATTGCTGGCGAGCCAGACATAACGAATGCCTTACATCGCAGGTGATCAGTGTGTGAATGCTGCGTATAGACACAAGAAGGCAAACTACCGACACTTTTTTAGAGAAGAGTTATCCACAGAAACACAATTTTCATATTTTTAAAATTATATTATTATTGACGAACGAGCAGAATCCTCAATTTATACACATAAACGTATGCCTGTATGTTTGGTTTGTATTTTGCTAAAATGGATAAGTAGAGATAGTAGAGCAGGCCGAAGTGGCCGTGCGGTTAAAGGCGCTGCAGTCTGGAACCGCAAGACTGCTACGGTCGCAGGTTCGAATCCTGCCTCGGGCATGGATGTTTGTGATGTCCTTAGATTAGTTAGGTTTAACTAGTTCTAAGTTCTAGGGGACTAATGAGCTCAGAAGTTGAGTCCCATCGTGCTCAGAGCCATTTTTGAAGAGATAGTAGATACCAAAAACGCAAAAAGATTGCGAGTATAAATGACATTTCTGGGCACCCCTTGTTAGACACACGAGGGAGCTAAAACGATCCTCTCAAAAACGTATATATCGTCTTACCTTAACCAGATACACAGTAACCCTTCACATCATTTGAGAGAAAATGACAAGTCGTCGAAACGAGCTTATCACACGATTTATATAAAGATCATCTACATCACAGCCTACTACGGACCACAAAATGGCTCTGAGCACTATGGGACTTAACAGCTGAGGTCATCAGTCACCTAGAACTTAGAACTACTTAAACCTACCTAACCTAAGGACATCACACACATCCATGCCCGAGGTAGGATTCGAACCTGCGACCGTAGCGTTCTCGCGGTTCAAGACTGACGCGCCTAGAACCGCACGGCCACAGCGGCCGGCCTACGGACCACATTTCCTTTTCTTAAGCATTAGGAGGCTGTAGATCCCCAGAAAAACAAAATTAAAAAAATTATAGCTGATGACGTCGATGCCTGAGTGTTCAGTCTGCTCCTTACTGAAATTGGAATAACGTCGCTCATTAGACGCTGTACATAGTCACATGCGTAGCTTTTCTAAGTAAACCGCATAGAATTTTCTCAGTCCTGCTCATCTGATGCAGTATTGATACTCTGTGATTAATGTACATATTTTAACGTGCCTGCATTCCACACGTGCTAAGCTGTAGCGTTACATAATTTTCGCGCGCACATGTTTTGTGATTTCTTTCGAAATTCTACAATATTTCTGTACAGCGACTTCCTCTTTTAAACAGCAGCATTAACGAGAAATTAAGTTACTCCACAGCATTCATTCCAGTGAGTTAAGAATGATGTACGTATGGTACGAGCTCCTAATATTTCCTTTTATCACTTTACAAAGCTACAATGAATTAACAAATCGAAAACGGTGCCTGTTGGAGCATGTCACACACTTTCCTGCGACAATCAGTAAACGTGAACTACGCATACGTAAGCAGCAACTTGTTTCGCGTAGACACACGTCACTGGCGGAGGACGAGATTGTAAAACACGAATAGTTTCAGCGGTGTTGAACCCTGTAACCAGTATGAGAATCACGCGATTTTTCCCGCTTGACTTTACGTAATGAAAAAGAAGAAAAAAAGAAGGAAACACCAGTTACGTTAAAAACTATGTTCTCTAAGGTAGACAAAAAATATTGTAAAATGGTGGCAAACTGGAAGATACAAATTAAAATAGCAGCATAACAGAATAGAAATGCAGCCCAGGAAAGTAAACAACAGCACGTGGAAAGCGTAGGCTTTGAGACTTACCATTGTTGGCGCGGAACAGGGGGAGGCGAGCTTGTCGAAGACGTAGCGGGTGCGCGCACGCAAAGCTGGTCGATCCCTGTGGCGAAGTCTTTATACAGGGTGCGCGCTACCGGCCTGCCACCTGGCGGCCGGCGGCGCCACCTGCTGTCCTCGCAGGCGGCCCGGTGGTTCAGCGCGGGCCCTGTGGCTAGCTAGCCATCAGGTTTGCAGATGCGGCGGTCCGCCGGTAGCCAAGGCCTCGGGCCGCGACGACCGCACGTTCACTGTTAACGCGATTCTCTGCGCTGACAGCTAAGCTCCTGGAACCTGCGCGCTTAGGGCTGCAGCCCGGACAACCGCCGTAACCTATATGCCGACTGAAAAATCAACAGCTATTTCCGCCTCCACTCTCCTCTGTTACGTAACGAAACGTAACACTGACTTCGTTCTCAGCGTCACTCGATACCGACTGGTTATGTCATCTAGGAGTTAAATCTCCTTTCGCTTCCCTCCAGAACTAAAACGATACGTTTTCTGCAAGAATACGAAGATTTTGCGTATTTTACCACACCGTAATCTGGAAATTCATTTCTTCTGCGAAAGTAGATACGCGAGATATCTGTGAACATATTAGCATGCGTTGTCTTCAAGAACATTTCGAAAAATTCTCCTGACGACAGTAAGCAGGAAGCTTGTCGTAAAGACGCTGTAAATCGTCTGATTAGGCGAGAACATTTTATCAACATAAATGGTTCCTTCCAAATTGGCAATTGTTATTTAGATTACACTTTTTAAATTACACTACATTCCATACTTCTTATCACTGTCTAATCATTACCACATACGTACTCTGACAAAAAGCTCGGCGAGATGGCTGAATCCGTAATAAACTCTGAGGTGACAAAAGTCATTGGATAGTGATATGCACACATACAGAAGGCGGTAGTATCGGGTACACGAGCTATAAAAGGGCAGTGCATGTGCAAATGTCATTTCTACTCAGATGAATCTGTGAAAAATTTCCGATGAGATTATGGCCGCACGACTGAAATACACTACTGGCCATTAAAATTGCTACACCAAGAAGAATCGCAGATGATAAACCGGTATTCACTGGACAAATATATTATACTAGAACTGACATGTGATTACATTTTCACGCAATTTGGGTGCATACATCATGAGAAATCAGTACCCAGAACAAATGCCTCTGGCCGTAATAACGGCCTTGGTTCGCCTGGGCATTGAGTCAAACAGAGCTTGGATGGCGTGTACAGGTACAGCTGCCCATGCAGCTTCAACACGATACCACAGTTCATCAAGAGTAGTGACTGGCGTAATTGTGACGAGCCAGTTGTTCGGCCACCATTGACTAGACGTTTTCAATTGGTGAGAGATCTGGAGAATGTGCTGGTCAGGGCAGCAGTCGAACATTTTCTGTATCCAGAAAGGCCCGTACAGGACCTGCAACAGGCGGTCGTGCATTATCGTGCTGAAATGTAGTGTTTCGCAGCGATCGAATGAAGGGTAGAGCCACGGGTCGTAACACATCTGAAATGTAACGCCCACTGTTCAAAGTGCCGTCAATGCGAACAAGAGGTGACCGAGACGTGTAACCAATGGCACCCCATACCATCACGCCGGGTGATACTCCGGTATGGTGATGACGAATACATGCTTCCAATGTGCGTTCACCGCGATGTCGCCAAACACAGATGCGACCATCATGATGCTGTAAACAGAACCTGGATTCATCCGAAAAAATGACGTTTTGCCATTCGTGCACCCAGGTTCGTCGTTGAGTACACCATCTCAGGCGCTCCTGTGGTGCAGCGTCAAGGGTAACCGCAGCCATGGTCTCCGAGCTGATAGTCCGTGCTACTGCAAACGTCGTAGAACTGTTCGTGCAGATGGTTGTTGTCTTGCAAACGTCCCCATCTGTTGACTGTGGGATCGAGACGTGGCTGCACGATCCGTTACAGCCATGCGGATAAGGTGCCTGTCAACCCGACTGCTAGTGATACGAGGCCATTGGGATCCAGCACGGCGTTCAGTATTACCCTCATGAACCCATCGATTCCATATTCTGCTAACACTCATTGGATCTCGACCAGCGCGAGCAGCAATGTCGCGATACGATACACCACAATCGCGATAGGCTACAATCCGACCTTTATCAAAGTGGGAAACGTGATGGTACACATTTCTCCTCCTTACACGAGACATAACAACGTTTCGCCAGGCAACACCGGTCAACTGCTGTTTGTGTATGAGAAATCGATTGGAAACTCTCCTCATGTCAGCACGTTGTAGGTGTCGCCACCGGCGCGAACCTTGTGTGAATGCTCTGAAAAGCTAATCATTTGCATATCACAGCATCTTCCTCCTGTCGGTTAAATTTCGCGTCTGTAGCACGTCGTCTTCGTGGTGTAGCAATTTTAATGGCCAGTAGTGTAAAATACTTTGAATGCAAAATGGTATTTGAAGCTAGACGCATGGGTCATTCCATTTCGGAAATTGTTAGGGAATTCAGTATTCCGAGATACACAGTATCAAGAGTGTGCCGAGAATACCATATTTCAGGCATTACGTCTCACCAAGGGAGAGGCTGACGGCCTTCACTTAACGGCCGAGAGCAGCGGCGTTTGCCTAGAGTTGTCTGTGCTAACAGACAAATAACATTGCGTGAAATAACCACAGAAATCAATTTGGGACGTACGACGAACGTATCCGTTAGGACAGTGCTTCGAAGTCTGCCGTTAATGAGCTATGACAGCAGACGACCGACGCGAGGGCCTTTGCTAACAACACGACTTCGCCTGCAGCGGCTCTCTTTGGCTAGTGACCATATCGATTGGACCCTAGACAACTGGAGTACAGTGGCCTGGCCAGATGAGTCCCGATTACGGTTGGTAAGAGCTGGTGATAGGGTTCGAGCCGCAGAACCCAAGACGCCATGGACCCAGGTTGTCAACAAGGCTCTGTGCAAGCTGGTGTTGGCTCCGCAATAGTGTGGGTTGTGTTTACACGGAAATGAACCGATCATTGACTGGAAATGGTTATGTTCAGCTACTTTGAGACCGTCTGCAGCCCTTCGTAGACTTTATGTTCCCAAACAGCAATGGAATTTTTATGTATGACAGTGCACCAAATCACTGGGGCACAATTGTTCGCCATCAGTTTGAAGAACATTCTGGACAATTCGATAGAATCATTTGGCCTCATAGAAAGTCAGACATGAATCTCACCGAACATTTATGGGGTGAATCGAAAGATATCAGTTCGTGCACAAAATCCTGAACCAGCAACACACTCGTAATTATGGACGGCCATAGAGGCAGCATGGCTAAATATTTCTGCAATGGACTGCTAGCAATTTATTGAGTCCATACCACTTTTAGTAGCTGCACTAGGCCGGACGAAAGGAGGTCCGCCACGGTATCAGGAGGTGTCTCGTGACTCTTGTCACCTCAGCGTAAGTCTCCCTTTGACGCACGACGTTATCAAAATGGCGGACAGAAACAAAAACTCCTCATCGAAATCCAATGTGCGTGAAATAAGCACCATGACTATTTTAAACGGTGAACCACGACTTCTTTCATGGGTTGGTCAGGGATATTATCTGTGTACTTAGGAGAAAGGGCCCATGGTATCTGGTGGCTCGTTACAGAGAAATGATTTATTCGGTCTCTTATTCCGGTTTCCTGTTGTTTCTGTGAAAATACCTCCACAACAGTGAAAAAGCCTGCAATATGTAATCACCAAACCGTACTATACAAGCGTAGATTAACGTAAAAAACTCAGACGAAACAAGCCAACTTTTCTCACAATGTATTTGCTCTGTCAGTGTACAGTACAGCTTGCAACAAATGCGGAACTGTTCCTTTTCAGAGAATGGTAAAAATGTCGACAGCTATGATCACGGCAGAGAGTACAACAATGCACCACCAACTCTTTTATACTCTCAAGAATACCAATAATTTGGTGTACCACTGCGGCTGCAACAATTCTCTTAACCACATCCAAGTGAGTACGCACCGAAGACTCGTAAAGTAAGCTCTTCACAAGCCACAGAAGGAGTCCACCAATGTCATTTATGGCTGTGAAAAGGTGAAACAGCATTCCGAGCTGTATATCTTGGAAACAACCATCCACTGCTGTACTTCTTGCCTTGATCGTGCTTAAAACATCAGATTCATTTGCTGCTGCATGATCACAAGTAAGTAGATTAAAGACAGTAATGAAATAAAAGTAGAGTACAGACCACTTTAAAAATACATGGTGACAGTCATTGAAGAAAATGAAAGAAAGGTAAATTAGTTACAAACAACAGCGTGCACACACTTTGTTGAACACGTAAACGTCACTACAGATATGCGGATTCAGTTCTGACATGTTCGATATGCCTGCCATCACTGGTGATGAAGTGGCGCAGACGACTAGCGAAATTCTACATGACCTGCTGAAGTATCGGAACATCGATGCTGGCGATTACCTCTTGAATGGCTGTTTTCAGCTCAGCAACGGTTTCGTGGTTATTGCTCTACACCTTGTCTTAAATATAGCCCTACAAAAAGGACTCGCATACGTTCAGATCCAGAGAATGTGGCAGCCAATCGAGACCATGCCAGTGGCCTCTGAGTACCCCAGACCCATATTACGGTCCCCAAAGTTCTCCTCCGGGATATCACTCTTCTGCTTGGATGGGGTCGAGCTCCGTCTTGTCTGAACATCTTCTCGAAGTTAGGGTCACTTTGGATCATGGAGATGAAATCATCTTCCAGAACCTTCACGTACCGTCTGGTAGTCACCGTGCCATCAAGGAATATCGCACCGATTATTCCGTGACTGGACATTCTACACTGCACAGTCACTTCTTGAGGGTGAAGAGACTTATCGATGGCGAAGTACTGATACTCATCCAAATGAAAGTGGGCTTCGTCGCTAAACCAAACCATATACACATTCACATAATTACCATCATTCCCCGCGACCAAGGTGCAGTTTTAATGTCCTAACGCAAACCATTCAGAAGTTATGACGATTTTGTTTCATATAGTTCAATAATTCTCACCCTGTATATAATTTGGAAAAGGAAGGACCATATTTACGTCAATAATGGGGTTTAAACCAGATAAAATTGGTGGCAATGTTGCATTGACGCAAGGGAGAGATTACAAGAACGAGAGACAATGCTCGGTCGGGCGAGAAAAACTATACCGATATATTATTAAAGGACTTTTAACTCTCTGCCCACATGTTGGATTGGATGGACGTTAACAACAAGGTCGGGTGGAATCCCACCTGGGTAGTACGCAAAACGGAGCAGGCCACCCCTCCACTAGTGTGAGCGTGGAAGGGGTAGAAGGACACACTAGCTGAGGTTAAGGTACATCGCGCATGCGCACTAAGTCAAATAGTGCGGGCGGGTGGTTTTCCCTTGGGAGCTGAGGGTTAACTAAAGGGAGAAATACGCTGATCAGCCAGACCATTGTAGCCAATATGTCCATCCGGCACGGATAACATCGGCGGTCCATTGTGGCATGGAAACAAAGAGGCCTCCCTCACTGGAGGGAGTTGGGGCAAGATCTGGACACACAAGTCACCTAACACACAGCCGATGAACTCTGACGCCACTTTCAGCCTCATCCGAGACGTGTTCGATCAGGTTCAGATCCTGCGAGCTGGAGGGCCAGCACATCAACTGGAACTCCCCACTGTGTTCCTCGAACCACTCCATCACACTGCTGGCCTTACGACATGACGCATTATCTTGCTGAAAAATGTCACTGCTGTCGGTAAACATGATCGCCATGAAAGGGTGTCCGTCATTTGCAATCAATGTACTATATACTCCTTGGACATCCTGGTGCCTTGCACGAGCTACACTGGGTCCATGGATAACTACGTGAATGTTCCCCAGAGCATAATGGAGCCGCCGCCACCTTGTCTCCGTCCCACAGTACAGGTGTCAAGGAGCTGTTCCCCTGGAAGACGACGGATTCGGGCCCTCCCATCGGCATGATGAAGAAAATACCGGGATTCATCAGATCATGCGGCGCCCTGTCACTGCACCAACGTCCAGAGCCAATGGTCACGTGCCCATTTCAGTCGTAGTTGCCGATGTTAACATTGGCACGTGCAAGGGTCGTCGGCTGCGGAGGCCCATCGTTAAGAGTGTTGGATGCACTATGTGTTCAGACACACTTGTATCCTACGCAACATTAAAGTGTGATGTTAGTCCCACCACAGTTCACCGCCTGCCCTGTTTTACCAGTCTGTCCAGCCTACGACGTCCGACGTCTGTAATGAGTGGTGGCCGCGAAACCCCGCCACATCTGGGGTGGTTTCACCTTGCTTTCGCCCCGTGTTGAAGACACCACAACACTCCTCGAATATCCGACAAGTCGCGTAGTTCCGAAATGCTCGTGCTGAGCCTGCAAGCCATCACAATCTGCTCTCAGTCAAACTCAGATATGTCGCGCGCTTTTCCTATTCTACACAAGGACAACACGCTCACTGATACTGCATGAACCATGTGTGTCTGACTAGCAGTCATTCCTCATCAGGCGACGCTGCTGTCGCCTAGACGGTTTTATATCGATAGTAGGTCAATGGTCATAATATTCTGACTGATCAGTGTAGAACACATTATTGAGGGCGAAGTGCGAGAGAGATAGGTCTAGTGATGGCAAAAGGCAATAGAACGAAGAAGTTTACCATGGTGGCTGCATGAGGCGTCAGTGGTCCAGGCTGCGCTTGCAATTACGAGTCATCATCATAATTTACGATGGTCTGAGTGTCGCAACTAGCGAATAACTAGACTATGAATTGTTTTTCGGACCAACCGGTTACATTATAACGACCTCCAGATGCCTGTATCATCCAGATAACTGTCTCAACATGGCACTTAAACGGCAGGACCATTTGGTTTGGACTGGGAGAAAACGGCCGACTGCGCGAAGGTTTTACTTTTTATAGTCAATCTTTTGGTGATCATTTTCCACGCTTTGGGAAATGCTACAAAGTTAAGTTTCGTTGAGATAGCAACGTCTTCCTCGAATTGTTAGGCTTCTTCCCGCGACGCCCTAGGTGTATCCATGCGCGAAGGACAGTTCATATTAGGCACAAAAGGCTCCCTTGCAACAGAAAACGCCATTTTGGTGAAAATTACCAACTCTTGAATTTATGGCAACTACGAGCCACAAAATTTAGGGACAGTAATCCTACACCTTGGCATCATTCCTGTTTACAAGTTGACCAACAGTCCGTTAACATTTGAAAATTCAATACTCCACGGAATAATATAGACAGAGAGGTAAAAATTGTCGCACATGCTTGAAATGACATGAGGTTTTATTGAAAAAAAAATCCACAAAGTGACCAACAGATGACGCTTCATATAATACAACAGCAATAATTAACATAACAGTTGTCTTTTAGCAAATACGATGTTTTTATAAGTAATGATCAACGAGTCGGCCATCATTCATCAACAATACCTGAAGTCGAGGGACAATGTTGTGAACAGCACGATACAACGTATCAGTAGGTAAGGTGAGAAATTGCGTCGGATGTTTGTCTTTTAGCATCCCTGATGAGGTCGGACAATCGCGGTAGACTTGACACTTCCGGTAACCCCACAGCCAATAACCACACGGATCGAGGTCCTTACCGAACGACACGCGTAAGACATCGTTCAGCCCACCCGGTTAACCGAGCGGTATAACGCACGGCTTTCCGGAGCGGGAAGGAGCGCCGGGTCCCCGGCACGAATCCGCCCGGCGGACTTGTGTCGAGGTCCGGTGAGCCAGCCAGTCTGTGGATGGTCTTTAGGCGGTTTTCCATCTGCCTCGGCGAATGCGGGCTGGTTCCCCTTATTCTGCCTCAGCTACACTATGTCGGCGATTGCTGCACAAACAAGTTCTCCACGTACGCGTACACCACCATTACTCTACCACGCAAACATAGGGGTTACACTCGTCTGGTGTGAGACGTTCCCTGGGAGGGTCCACCGGGGGCCGAACCGCACAATAACCCTGGGTTCAGTGTGGGCCGGCGGAGGGGTGAAGTGGACTGAGGTAGTCGTCGTGGGGTTGTGGACCACTGGGGCTGCGGCGGGGACGGAGTCTCTCCGTCGTTTCTAGGTCCCCAGTTAACGTACAACATACAACATACAACATACAACATACAAGACATCTTTCACACGTTTAGCAATATGGAGTTGAGCGCCATCCTGCATAAAAGTTGTACCTTCCAGTGGGTGTTTACAAGCCAGTCTTGGGATGATATGATTTTGTAACACATCGGCTTCCCTCTACCCGTCACTCTGACAGTTTCAAAAACAGCAACTCGAATTTTCTCGAAGAAAAAGGGTCAGATCACGATTGATGTGGTTAATTCACACCACACCGTGACTTTCTCGTCATGTAATGGGGTTTCCATGATAGTTCTAGGGCTTTCGGTATCCCAAATTCCGCTGTTGTGTGTGTTGACGGACTCTCGGAGCGTGGAATGAACTTCGTCGGTCCACAACACGTTAGACAACCAATCGGCAACTTCCCCCAATTTTTGCAGTGCCCACACTGCAAATGCTCTCTGCGTCACAAAATAGGTGGTTAACAAGTTCATGATGGCGCCGGATTTTGCACGGATAGCATCAGAGGCTACGCCTTAGTGCTCTCCAAACAGTAGCGCGTGGAATGCCGGTGCGACGTGCGACTTCACGAGCTCTGAAAACACCATGCGGAGGTGGATCCGCTAAAATCATCATTTGGACCTGAACTGTCCGAGTAACAGTAGCACTTGTGTCTGGTCGCCCACTACGGGGTCGATCGTCTAAACAACCCGTGGCCTCCAACTTCTTGATCATCTTCTTCGCAGCGACACTTGTCGCTACACCTTTACCCGTTCAAATACTCTTCTTACGGCGATAGTATCGTAAAGCCGAAGTGGCGGATTCTCCATTCTGATAGAAAAGCTTCAGTAACGATGCCTTTCCTGGTAAAGTCAACACGCTGCGACTGCTGGCGCATTTGACTCCCTCTCTCTCACAACAGCTCATTTTACACACGATTTTCATGCTACGCCACTGTTGCTGTCGTGCGCCAGATATTGACCAGTTTGTGCACTCGTTTTAGTGTTGATAGACCACATGTCATTTCAGGCATGTGTGTCAATTTTTACCTCTCTATCTACGAAAATCGGTGAATTAGTGTATTTTTAAATGTTAACGAACGTTTGGGGTCACCCTGTATCTCTCGTCCACCCTCTCAACACACGTAAAACCGCAAATATACATTAGGTAATATTTAATACTTTATATTGCTGTATCCTCAACGGTGAGTTACCCTGTAGTCAACCTAATCGAGGTGTGCCGACAATAGTTTGCCATCCACGGAGGATGTGACAATACATGGTGACCGCACTGGTCATTAAACCATTGTTGTCGAAGGAAATCAAATTAATCTGTAAGCGATTCATCGGAGACCACGGGTCCCTGATACCAAAATGCTCATATACCGGCTGATCAAAAAGTCAGTATAAATTTGAAAACTGAATAAATCACGGAATAATGTAGACAGAGAGGTACAAATTGACACACACGCTTGGAATGACATGGGGTTTTATTAGAACCAAAAAAATACAAAAGTTCAAAAAATGTCCGACAGATGGCGCTTCATCTGATCAGAATAGCAATAATTAGCATAACAAAGTAAGACAAAGCAAAGATGATGTTCTTTACAGAAAATGCTCAATATGTCCACCATCATTCCTCAACAATAGCTGTAGCCGAGGAATAATGTTGTGAACAGCACTGTAAAGCATGTCCAGAGTTATGGTGAGGCATTGGCGTCGGATGTTGTCTTTCAGTATCCCTAGAGATGTCGGTCGATCACGATACACCTGCGACTTGAGGTAACCCCAAAGCCAATAATGGCACGGACTGAGGTCTGGGGACCTGGGAGGCCAAGCATGACGAAAGTGGCGGCTGAGCGCGTGGTCATCACCAAACGACGCGCGCAAGAGAGCTTTCACGCGTCTAGCAACATGGGGTGGAGCGCCATCCTGGATAAACATCATACGTTCCAGCAGGTGTTTATCAGTCAGGCTATGGATGATGCGATTCTGTAACATATCGGCGTACCTCTCACCCGTCACGGTAGCAGTTACAAAACTTCTGCAGTTGTGGGCGTAGACAGACCCTCGGAGCGTAAAATGAGCTTCGTCGGTCCACAACACGTTACTCAACCAATCGTCATCTTCCGCCATCTTTTGAAACGCCCACTCCGCAAATGCCCTCCGCTTCAATAAATCGCCAGGTAACAGTTCATGATGCCGATGGATTTTGTACGGATAGAATCGGAAGGTACGCCTAAGTGCCATCCAAACACTAGTGTATGGAATGCCGGTCCAACTTCCCCGTACATAGACGAACCCGCTATAGTCTCCATTTCTTCCTGAACTGTCTCAGCAGCATTACGCCTTGTACTCGGTCGGCCACTACGGGGTCTATCTTCTAAACAACCCGTGGCTTCAAACTTCGAAATAATTCTCGCCACAGATGCATTTGCCAACGGACCTTTACCCGTTCGAATCCCCTTCCTATGGCGATAGTATCGTAACGCTGAACTAGCACATTCCCCATTCTGATAATCCAGCTTCACTAAAAGCGCCTTTTCAGGTAACGTAAACTAGCTGCGACTGCTGGCGCATCTGATTCTCTCTCTCATTACAGCTCCTTTTATACATGACTGTCATGCGCAGTCACTGACGTTTTCCTGTCCAGCGCCATCTGTCGGACATCTTGGTTCTAATAAAACCCCATGTCATTCCAAGCATGTGTGTCAATTTTTACCTCTCTATCAACATTATTCCGTGCTTTATTAAGTTTTCAAATTTATACTGACTTTTTGATCACCCGGTACATCCCTGAATAGCCGCCCAGGGTGGCCGAGCGGTTCTAGGCGCTACAGTCTGTAACCGCGCGACCGCTACGGTCGCAGGTTCGAATCCTGCCTCGGGCATGGATGTGTGTGGTGTCCATAGGTTAGTTAGGTTTAAGTAGTTCTAAGTTCTAGGGGACTGATGACCTCAGAAGTTAAGTCCCATAGTGCTCAGAGCCATTTGAACATCCCTGAATAACCTCTGAAATTACGTCCGTCGATGGAGTTCGGGTTAACGTTGTAGTTGTTCTTACAATAATACATTCGTTGGCTTCTCCATCTCACAATCGGTCACCTTCCAACCTAACCTAGACTTCGGGTTAAGCTACAGATCTCACCGCCACTATAACTTACATTATAAAAATAACACAGAAACAAAATGTATATTACCAATCTTCCGTTCTATATCAGTCTGCGCACTATGACATCACATAGAACAAGATAAAACGTTACGGTTCAAAGCCGACATCCTGTCTCGATAGGTTCAACCATCCGACCACACTGTTTGGCGTGTCCGGGAGAACGAAAGCGACACATGGAGATAACGATCTCTGAAATATTCTGCGTAACTGAGCTTGAAATCACCTCGTTTATTGACATCTCGGACACTTTATATATTGTGTTAACTGCTAGATAAAGTTGCTATCGACAAAAATGATTCAATACCGAATAATGACACTATGTATTTCTATCGATTCATCGACTCCCACCAGCCACTTCGCAGGGAGCTAAGTACGTGCAACAAAAGAACACTAACATAAAGTCTGTATCGGAATGCTTTACGAGCAGAAACGTTGTCGAATGTTAAATGAGAACCCGCAAAGGGCATGTTGTTGTTGTGGTCTTTAGTCCTGAGACTGGTTTGAGGCAGCTCTCCATGCTACTCTATCCTGTGCAAGCTTCTTCATCTCCCAGTGCCTACTGCAACCTACATCCTTCTGAATCTGCTTAGTGTATTCATCTCTTGGTCTCCCTCTACGATTTTTACCCTCTACGCTGCCCTCCAATTCTAAATTGGTGATCCCTAGATGCCTCAGAACATGTCCTACCAACCGATCCCTTCTTCTAGTCAAGTCGTGCCACAAACTCTTCTTCTCCTCAATTCTATTCAATACCTCCTCATTAGTTATGTGATCTACCCATCTAATCTTCAGCAGTCTTCTGTAGCACCACATTTCGAAAGCTTCTATTCTCTTCCTGTCTAAACTATTTATTGTCCATGTTTCACTTCCATACATGGCTACACTCCATACAAATACTTTCAGAAACGACTTCCTGACACTTAAATCTATACTCGATGTTAACAAATTTCTCTTCTTCAGAAACGATTTCCTTGCCATTGCCAGTCTACATTTTATATCCTCTCTACTTCGACCATCATCAGTTATTTTGCTCCCCAAATAGCAAAACTCCTTTACTACTTTAAGTGTCTCATTTCCTAATCTAATTCCCGCAGCATCACCCGACTTAATTCGACTACATTCCATTATTCTCGTTTTGCTTTTGTTGATGTTCATCTTATATCCTCCTTTCAAGACGCTATCCATTCCGTTCAACTGCTCTTCCAAGGCCTTTGCTGTCTCTGACAGAATTACAATGTCATCGGCGAACCTCAAAGTTTTTATATCTTCTCCATGGATTTTAATACCTACTCCGAATTTTTCTTTTGTTTCCTTTACTGCATGCTCAATATACAGATTGAATAACAGTGGCGAGCGGCTACAACCCTGTCTTACTCCCTTCCCAACCACTGCTTCCCTTTCATGTCCCTCGACTCATAACTGCCATCTGGTTTCTGTACGAATTGTAAATAGCCTTTCGCTCCCTGTATTTTACCCCTGCCACCTTTAGAATTTGAAAGAGAGTATTCCAGTCAACATTGTCAAAAGCTTTCTCTAAGTTTACAAATGCTAGAAACGTAGGTTTGCCTTTCCTTAATCTTTCTTCTAAGATAAGACGTAAGGTCAGTATTGCCTCACGTGTTCCAGTATTTGTACGGAATCCAAATTGATCTTCCCCGAGGTCGGCTTCTACTAGTTTTTCCATTCGTCTGTAAAGAATTCGTGTTAGTATTTTGCAGCTGTGGCTTATTAAACTGATTGTTCGGTCATTTTCACATCTGTCAACACCTGCTTTCTTTGGGGTTGGAATTATTATATTCTTCTTGAAGTCTGAGGGTATTTCGCCTGTTTCATACATCTTGCTCACCAGATGGTAGAGTTTTGTCAGGACTGGCTCTCCCAAGGCCGTCAGTAGTTCCAATGGAATGTTGTCTACTCCGGGGGCCTTGTTTCGACTCAGGTCTTTCAGTGCTCTGTCAAACTCTTCACGCAGTATCATATCTCCCATTTCATCTTCATCTACATCCTCTTCCATTTCCATAATATTGCCCTCAAGTACATCGCCCTTGTATAGACCCTCTATATACTCCTTCCACCTTTCTGCTTTCCCTTCTTTGCTTAGAACTGGGTTTCCATCTGAGCTCTTGATGTTCATGCAAGTGGTTCTGTTATCTCCAAAGGTCTCTTTAATTTTCCTGTAGGCAGTATCTATCTTACCCCTAGTGAGATAAGCCTCTACATCCTTACATTTGTCCTCTAGCCATCCCTGCTTAGCCATTTTGCACTTCCTGTCGATCTCATTTTTGAGACGTTTGTATTCCTTTTTGCCTGCTTCATTTTTATATTTTCCCCTTTCATCAATTAAATTCAATATTTTTTCTGTTACCCAAGGATTTCTACTAGCCCTCGTTGTTTTACCTACTTGATCCTCTGCTGCTTTCACTACTTCATCCCTCAAAGCTACCCATTCTTCTTCTACTGTATTTCTTTCCCCCATTCCTGTCAATTGTTCCCTTATGCTCTCCCTGAAACTGGTTCTTTCAGTTTATCCAGGTCCCATCTCCTTAAATTCCCACCTTTTTGCAGTTTTTTCAGTTTTAATCTACAGGTCATAACCAATAGATTGTGGTCAGAGTCCACATCTGCCCCTGGAAATGTCTTACAATTTAAAACCTGGTTCCTAAATCTCTGTCTTACCATTATATAATCTATCTGATACCTTTTAGTAACTCCAGGATTCTTCCATATTCTGAGTAATAGGTGATGAAATATAACTGTTGCTTAAGTATTTTCAACTGTTTTGGTTTTTTGGCGAGCAATTTGTGACTGGAAAGTAACGAAAGAGAGAGACTCTTCAACATGTCTTGCTAACTGTACATATTCACAGTTATGGTTGTTAACATTTGATATTTTGGTTCGTCTTACGCACTTCACTGCATTCTGAATTGCACTCGCATCTGAAAACGGCATATCCTTTTGTCAGATGTATGTTCGCCGTTGTGCAGCAGCTCTGTACTAGTGCCAAGTTAGTTGACTAACAGGTTTATAAACTCGATATTCAGGTCGGAAAACATCTCGAGAAAAACGTGTGTTTCTTTGGATTTATAGATAGAAATATTTAGTGTATACTTTTCATGTTCAACGTTGGTGCTTACACATCTCGAATATTTTTGCACCTTCTGGTAAATTCTATTGAAACAAGGACGCGCATACGCTTATAATAGTCCGTTTGACGCAAGCTGCGTCTAACCGACAGCGTATCAGCTCGCAGCCTGTTTCAGTGCTCGGTATTATCGTCGTTTACTTTCACTGTTAAGAGAGTTCACAACTTTCGCACGTTTGCTTCCATCACTTTTTTTGTAACAAGGTCTGCCCCCGGTAGCTGAGTGGTCAGCGCGACAGACTGTCAATTCTACGGGCCCGGGTTCGATTTCCGGCTGGGTCGGAGATTTTCTCCGCCCAGGGACTGGGTGTTGTGTTGTCCTCATCATCATCATTTCATCCCCATCGACGCGCAACTCGCCGAAGTGGCGTCAAATCGAAAGACTTGCACCAGGGGAACGGTCTACCCGACGGAGGCCCTCGTCACCCGACATTATTATTATTATTATTATATTGTAACAAGAAGAATCGAACATGAAGTGTAACCGTTTACAGTTCGCATTATTCTCTGCTCAGAAGAAGAAATGCAAATGAATAAGAACCAAAAACTCGCTGAGCATATTGCACCCCAAGTAGTACCACAGTATGCCGTGGTTCTTGTAATACAATGCTTCACTTAGTCAGCCTACATGATGCATACACGTATGTTTTCTGAAATTAACAGATGTCTTACAATTTCACACGAGTAGTGAAACAGAGCACTCTACTTTGTAAGACGGAGGACAGGAAGTGATTTCCGGTGCTACGTACATGATAACTACCCACAACACAAGATGACTGCAGCCGCCTTTGTGGTTAGAATACTGTGAAAAGTCAGCAACAGTGATGCACTAGAATCTGTTTACTTTACATGCTTCCATTCATTGATTGCATGTGGCAAAGTATTCTATAGCAACAAAATTCCGGCAGAAAAATTAATTTCAGTCCAAAAGCGAACCATCTAAACCATTGTCATCGTCATTACGTCTCGCCGTGTCTGTGCACTCTTATGCCTTGCAACACAGAAAGAACTGGTAGGACGTGTCGCACACGTCCTTTTCATTTCTGCGTAACTTTTTCCATTATAGTCCCTGTGCCATTTGATACTTTTATTGCCTCTCCGACCGATTACCAACATGCGTATCTCAATTAATCGCTGAACGTTTAATTTTTGAATGGTTTTCGCTTTTGAAGTGTATATCCCACTACTATAGGTGTAGCTGTAAATGAATGAATACTGCTAATACGCATGTAAACTTTCCTTTTCATACACATCAGCAAGTTTTTGACACCCTCTGGACGGTAAGTGGTGTTATCGCTAGAAACTTATGCAGGCCTCTTTTTAACGAGCTGGGAACGCTTACACTGACATCGAAGTAAAACTCTTCACTTATGAGATTTGTGGTAGACATAAATTTGTGCAGTACGAACAGTAGCATACATTCACTGAGCGCAGAGCACGGGAACGATCTATACGATGACCGTAAATTAACTGTATGCTACAGTACCTGAAACCTCCAAATTTTGTTTTCATGTTTCTCCGAGTAAGTATCTTTGATGAAGACGATCTCTGCAAAGCAGAAGATAGCTCTGCAAGTCGATTCAGGGCTATAACACAGTGAATTTTGCCCAATGAGAATGGTTGTGTGCTTTCATTGCTACCATAAAATTATTCCACTACGAAGTTGTTGAACATGTCAGTATGTGGGTTGGAGCACAGTACCTCTTGCACTTGGTCGGTCAATAGGGGGACGTTTAATGCCGGAATGGATGACGCTGGAGTTGTCGTTTGATGGTGCTTTATTTGTGCTCGATTGGAGAGTTATCTGCTGATCGAGCAGGAGAAGGCAACATATCCACATTCTATAGAGCATGTTGGGTTACAACAGCGGTATGTGGGCCAGCGTTATCCTGTTGGAAAACACCTCCTGGAATGCTGTTCATGAATGGCAGCACAACAGGTCGAATCACCGGAATGACGCACAAATTTGCAGCCAGGGTGCGTGGAATAACCACGAAGGTGCTCCTGCTGTCATACGAAATCGCAAAAAATGGCTCTGAGCACTATGGGACTCAACTGCTGAGGTCATTAGTCCCCTAGAACTTAGAACTAGTTAAACCTAACTAACCTAACATCGAGGCAGGATTCGAACCTGCGACCGTAGCGGTCTTGCGGTTCCAGACTGCAGCGCCTTTAACCGCACGGCCACTTCGGCCGGCTTACGAAATCGCAGCCGAGACTAAACTCCAGGTATAGGTCCGATGTGTTAAGCCCACAGACAGATTGGCTGCAGGTGTTCACTTGGCCTCTTCCTAACCAACACACAGCCGCCTCCGGCACCGAGGCAGAACCATGTTTCGTCAGAAAACACAACAGGCCTCCACCCTGCCTTCCAATTAGCTCTAGTTTGACACCACAGAAATCGCAAATGGAGGTGGTTTGTGGTCTGTGGAATGCACGCTACGGAGCGTCTGGCTCGAGGTGTCCTTGAGGTAATTGCACTCAGCCGGCCGAAGTGGCCGTGCGGTTAAAGGCGCTGCAGTCTGGAACCGCAAGACCGCTACGGTCGCAGGTTCGAATCCTGCCTCGGGCATGGATGTTTGTGATGTCCTTAGGTTAGTTAGGTTTAAGTAGTTCTAAGTTCTAGGGGACTAATGACCTCAGCAGTTGAGTCCCATAGTGCTCAGAGCCATTGGAACCAATTGCACTCAGAGCGGCAGAGCCTAGGTTGGTGAAATGGCATGTTAGAGTAAACGTCGACAAGTGCGATGCCGTTCTGTTCACTAGAAGACCGAAACTACTGCGCAAACATCATCACTGCAACCCAATAACACTACATGCACGCACAATACGTTTCCGTGAGAAGGTGTCTGGCTGGACCGGAAACTACTCTGGAGGGACCACATTTCAACACGTTACCACCAAAGCAAACGCGAGGTTCAAGCAGCTCTACACTATGCTTAACAGGTGTAGCACACTGAACAGGAAGGTGTCTAGGTTCATGTACACCACACTTATTAGACCTCTGATGACGTTTGCTGCTCCCGCCTGGGGATACGCTGCGCCCTCACACCGTCGCCGTCTGCAGCTCATACAGAACAAAGCAATGCTCCGCGTTTCACACGCACCGCGGATCTTCATCGGGAATATCGGCTAGATACCCTCTTGCAGGTATTCCAAAAACTCTCCACACGACTGTAAAGAAACACGAGACACTCGCGTAACCCGTTTATCCTTTCTCTAGGGAACTACGACCGCAACCATAGATGGAAACGTACCGCGGATCTTCACCGGGAATATCGGCTAGATACCCTCTTGCAGGTATTCCAAAAACTCTCCACACGACTGTAAAGAAACACGAGACACTCGCGTAACCCGTTTATCCTTTCTCTAGGGAACTACGACCGCAACCATAGATGGAAACGTAATAGGCCAAAGACACTATTAACAAGAAACTGAACACCTGTGGTCCATAGCACGCTAACACAACAGTACTGGCGAGCTCCTGCAACACAGCTACTACTGGCAACCCCAGATGCTCGACCCGCCGAAAAACAGGCAATCGCATGGAAGCCGTACTGTACACAATACGCAAACCAGCCACCCCCCCTCCCCCCTTAAACTGTGGACTGATCTATGGCCGATCGCCCACTAATGTATGATGACCTCGAACTGTTACAGGGACTCAGCAGCTGCAACAGGACCTACAACGAGCACCCGCAACGACAAAGGTAACAATGCGCGATGCCTCGCACTAACATAACGACACCTTGCATGCACTGTCGCAGTTAGCAAGCCGCTACTGCCCTTACTGCCCGTCCTACTGTCGCAGAGGTTTTTTCCCCTTGGCACTTTTTTCCTTCTGCCCTTAAAGACCGCTACCCTTCGATCGCTTTCGTCCACTTTCTGTCTCCTGATGGACCATGTCAATGAGTAATTCAACAAGAACCGATATTTTGATCAGACAGAATGGGCATATTATAAGCGAGACGGAACAGTTCAAGTTCGTAGGCGTTCGGATAGATAGTAAGCTGTTGTGGAAGGCCCATGTTCAGGATCTTGTTCAGAAACAAAATTCTGCTGTATTTACCATTAGAACAGTATCTGAAATAAGTGACAGCTCAACACGAAAAGTAGTCTACTTCGCATATTTTCATACGCTTGTGTCATATGGTATTATTTTTTGGGGTAATTCTTCTGATTCAAAAAGTGTATTTTTGGCTCAAAAACGGGCTGTTCGAGCTATGTGTGGTGTAAGTTCGAGAACCTCTTGTCGACCCCTATTCAATAGTCTGGGAATTCTGACATTGCCCTCACAGTATATATTTTCTTTAATGTCGTTTGTTGTTAGCAATATTAGCTTACTCCCAAGAGTTAGCAACTTTCACTCAGTTAATACTAGGCAGAAATCAAATCTGCATGTGGAATGCACTTCCTTGACTCTTGTGCAGAAAGGAGTGCAGTATTCTGCTGTATCCATTTTCAATAAGCTACCACAAGAACTCAAAAATCTTAGCAGTAGCCCAAACACTTTTAAGTCTAAACTGAAGAGTTTCCTCATGGCTCACTCCTTCTATTCTGTCGAGGAGCTCCTGGAAGAGCTGAAAAATTAAGCAAATTCCAGTGTTACATTGTTGATTTTCTTTATTTAAACTTACGAATTATCGCCTGAGTATGTTTCTTATATTTCATTTTATCTGTTTCTACTATCGTGTTATAATTTCATGTATTGACTCGTTCCATGATCATGGGGATTTCTCCTTAATTTGGTCCCACGGGACAGTAAATAAATAATCCTACCCAGACGCATGGGCAACATTACAGCCCGCATCCTGTGACTCCTGATTTGAAACCTAACATGACATACGGAGGTGACAGTAGAACTTTTGGTTTGGTCACTTCGTCGGTGTGAGCGAGGAGGGGTCTCATCCTATCAAAAGAAATAAAAAAGTTCGTTGAGTCACTGTGGAGCCAAAGCTACTCAGATTGCTATTGCAGATGAAGTACGATGTGCCGAACACGATGGTATTCCTTCTCTTTAGTGTCACGTGGCCGTAAGCGACCCGGCCTTCTTGCGACCGTTCTTTCTCGTGACCACCGCTGTCAACGATCATGTACTGTGGCTACATTCATATCAAGCCTTTCATCAGTATCCGAGAAGGAACCTCCAAGTTCTCTTAGCCCAATTACACGACCTCGTCAAACTCAAAGAGGCGTTAATAAAGGCGTCTTTGTGGCCTTAAAGACAGTCTCGACTAACGTAAACTCACCACGTCCAGTCTGAAAGATAACTAATGCTCACGAGCGTTACAGCGTATATTCAGAGCAAACTTCATTTGCATCCTCATAGCGGCACTTCTGGCACCGCTCTTACGCAACTGTCTCGAAATCTGAATAGACATCATCTTTCAGACGTAAGAACACGCCTACCGTGAATTTATTAACTTAATCTGGTATTTTCGTTAGTATGATGTGCAGTGATGGCGATTATTTACATCTTGACGTTCTTAAGCTGGCGCCTTCCAACATCGATAAAAGCTAAGAGAAAGAATGATTAAATCATTGAAGGGACCTGTTTCAAGTCTTCCTCAGTTTTGATTTGGTAAACACTTGAGAATCTACACTACTGGCCATTAAAATTGCTACACCACGAAGATGACGTGCTACAGACGCGAAATTTAACCGACAGGAAGAAGATGCTGTCATATGCAAATGATTAACTTTTCAGAGCATTCACACAAGGTTGGCGCCGGTGGCGATACCTACAACGTACTGACATGAGGAAAGTTTCCAACCGATTTCTCATACACAAACAGCAGTTGACCGGCGTTGTCTGGTGAAACGTTGCTGTGATGTCTCGTGTATGGAGGAGCAATGCGTACTATCAAGTTTCCGACTTTGATAAAGGTCGGATTGTAGCCTATCGCGATTGCGGTTTATCGTATCGCGACATTGCTGCTCGCGTTGGTCGAGATCCAATGACTGTTGGCAGAATATGGAATCGGTGGGTTCAGGAGAGTAATACTGAACGCCGTGCTGGATCCCAGCGTCCTCGTATCACTAGCAGTCGAGATGACAGGCATCTTATCCGCATGGCTGTAACGGATCGTGCAGCCACGTCTCGATCCCTGAGTCAACAGATGGGGACGTTTCAGGACAACAGCCATCTGCACGAACAGTTCTACGACGTTTGCAGCAGCATGGGTTATCAGCTCGGAGACCATGGCTGCGGTTACCCCTGACGCTGCATCACAGACAGGAGCGCCTGCGATGGTGTACTCAACGGCGAACCTGGGTGCACGAATGGCAAAACTTCATTTTTTCGGATGAATCCAGGTTCTGTTTATAGCATCATGATGATCGCATACGTGTTTGGCGACATCTCGGTGAACGCACAATGGCAGAGTGTATTCGTCATCGCCATACTGGCGTATCACCCGTCGTGATGGTATGGGGTGTCATTGGTTACACGTCTCGGACACCTCTTGTTCGTATTGACGGCTCTTTGAATAGTGGACGTTACATTTCAGATGTGTTACGACCCGTGGCTCTACCCTTCATTCGATCCCTGCGAAACCCTACATTTCAGCAAGATAATGCACTACCGCATGTTGCAGGTCCTGTACAGGCCTTTCTGGATACAGAAAATGTTCGACTGCTGCCCTGGCCAGCACATTCTCCAGATCTCTCATCGAATGAAAACGTCTGGTCAATGATGGCCGAGCAACTGGCTCGTCACGATACGCCAGTGACTACTCTTGACGAACTGTGGTATCGTGTTTAAGCTGCATGGGCAGCTGTACCTGCACACGCCATCCAAGCTCTGTTTGACTCAATGCCCAGGCGTATCAAGGCCGTTATTACGGCCAGACGTGGTTGTTCTGGGTACTGATTTCTCAGGATGTATGCACCCAAATTGCGTGAAAATGTAATCACATGTCAGTTGTAGTATAATATATTTGTCCAATGAATACCCTTTTATCATCTGCGGCGGCCTGATGATGGGGGAATGGAACGTCCGGCCACCTTATGGCCAGCATGGGAGCACGTCGTAGAGCATGCTCTGCTGTTCATAGTAATCGCTCTCCATATTAACAACTATGTCCCCCCTTTTGTTATGTCGAGGGGACAACCATGAATCACGACGACTTGAGTGTAATTATCGTCATTGCATAAAATTGTCATTTTCGGTAGTCTCACTGGGTATTTCTTTCGCTTCAGTTCTCTAAAAGACTGCAGCAGTTCTTTTTACGTATTGTCAAAGTTCCTTTGAGGTATATTACTTATCATGATACATCACAAGAATGTTACTTTAACTTTGCACACCAGGACACGTCACTTACTGTGCCTTTGTGTACCTCTGCATTTGAAGACAACCTGTCTGTAGTCTGTTGTTGTTGTGATCAGACAAGTTGCTCGTGTAGCTCTTCACAATTTTACATATGATTTTCGTTTGTGCCCAATATCGCTAAAGTGTTAAAGCAGCGGTGCGGTTATATGATAAAAGATAATCAGATCTTCCCAAGCCCTCAAGATCTGGTTTGGCAGACATGGCAAAATATCATAAAAATTGAACTATGAAGAACGAAATACACCAAGGAATGAAAACACTAACTGTTGATAGTAACGCATCTAACATTTTAAGGCATCAGCTGCAGAAGCGTTCTAAGAATAGTACATTCCAACGCATCCAATCCATTCTACATCTCGCCTCATCAACAGCTTCGTGACAATGACTTTCAAAATCGATTACAGTTCTCGAAACGATGTCCACAAATCTGCAAAGTTATACTTACTCGCCGTTTCTGTGGAAGATTTTATACGGATGAATTTTGGGCAAATCAAGCTTCGTAATATGTACTGCTGGTCAGTTGAAAATCCTCACTGGTTGAGTGAAGCGGGTAACCAACGACGTTTGATCTGTTAGTGCAGGCTTTTCCAGAATTGCATCATTGGTCCCTGTTTTCTTCATCGGCTTCTATATCAACTCAAGTACTGGCAGTTCCTAACAGTTATGCCGCCACAGTTGATGGAAGGCGTCTCACTGGACATAAGGCAAGTCGCTGCAGTAACACTTTGAGATAATTTCATATTTCATTGCATTCTCTGTCTTGCGATTCATCTGCGAAAGTCGTCAAAGCGTCAACGCGGTGGGAATGTTTTTTACTCGTGTTAAAGGCTGGTAGTGGCCAAATGTTTACTTCGAATATGTTTTGAAACGTAATGCATTAGTGGTTATTTTAGTTATTTTACATTCGACCTGGACAGACTTTTAAAACCTACGACGGTAATACTGACACACAAAGATATAGTGGCTGCAAGTGGCAGCAGCGATGCTATCAAGAGACTGCAGTACATTGTATCTCTGGCTCTGTTAGCCGACTTACACGTAATTTCTAATTTTTTTGGTTTGTTTTGTCTTCCTAGCGGTAGTAGAGTGAAGTATATATTGTTGTATGAAAGGTATAGTCCACCATTGCAATCAGAATTGTGACGTTAATGTTCGGTGTCTATATAGAAAAGGTGGAAGGCTTGAAAACCATTGTAATTCGGAAGAATTCATCTTGATGAATAAACGGCGAATATAATCATCGTCAAAGACAACAAAACAGGAAAAAGTAATTCATTCTTTAAAACCCCGACACTCCACACTGGGCATTATATACGTTTAAGTTTTACCAGCAAGACTTAAATCCTATGGTGAAAATAATTTCAAGATCCTGCGTCGAATTTATATTGACACGGATCAAAACCAATGACGTGCGACATTGCAGTCTTTTCCCAAAAGCAACATTCAGTTTCAGTTTCATTCCCCTCCCGTTTTACTTTGAGATTGTGCAGAACCATCAATACTAAATCGCCGATCGCCGCAGCAGTGGAGTCGCGGGATCGACGTCGCAGAGATTCAGACGAAGAATTCTTCTTCCAGCGAATCTCTATTGCTGGAGATACAATAATGATTATAATTATTATTATTTTCAGAGAATCTTCAAGATTTTTGTGAGGAGAAGTCCTGCATTTAATTTCACAAATATTTATCATATTCTTGTTTTTTTTATTTTCATTTTTTTTTATCTTCACAGTCGCCCAGTAAATTACACATTCATTCAAGAGAGAATTAGTACATTATTTCAGTTAACTTGGGAAGGGATATTATAAGAATTGGCAACAGTTCACAGGACTTTCGGGCAAGAGATAGGAATTATATACTCATATGTTTGTGTGTATGCATCAATATTATTTGTGGCATGACATGTGCTCGTTCTGTGTGTTTTATGTGCTGTAACCCGAACGTGACGGACTGAGGCTGCTACTAGCAACTTAATGTTCATCGTGAGTACGTCACACATCAATTTCGTAGCAGTGTGAACATCAGGTAAGCCACAACCATCGTTCCGGCCCTGTTTCTCTCTTCTATCTTTTTCTAGAAGTATACTTCCCTTCACTATTAATGATTTGATTTATTTTTGCAAATAAATTGTATTTATTGTGATTTGTTGTATCTAGATAAGAGTGTGGAGCTATTCGTAGACTACACATTTTATCATATGGTTAAGACTATGTTGCAAAGTAAGATGGAGCGGGAAGGTAATTTGCACGGAAATGTACAGACAGTTGAGGAGGTTCCTGCAACTCAGACTGGAGTTACAACTCAGGCACCACCCCGTTGTGAAGAAATGAATATTAGACATCTGCTCGAGAGTACATCACAAATGATGCAGAATTTAACGACAGCTGTCCAAGCCTTATCTGCAAAGCAAGATAGTGTATCCCCAACTGTTCAGAATGTAGCTGCCGAACAAGAAAATATATCTCACGTAGTGCATACGTTGTTATTGAACAAAAAAAAAAAATGGCTCTGAGCACTATGGGACTTAACTGCTGAGGTCATCAGTCCCTTAGAACTTAGAACTACTTAAACCTAACTAACCTAAGGACAACACACACATCCATGCCCGAGACAGGATTCGAACCTGCGACCGTAGCGGTAGCGCGGTTCCAGACTGTAGCGCCTAGAACCGCTCGGCCACACCGGCCGGCTGTTATTGAACAGGTTAGCTTATCTGCAAAACAAGATAGTTTAGGGCAGAAACAAGATAACCTTGTAGCCGAACAGAGAAAGATTTCTGTCACTGTTAGAGATTTGGTTGCTTATGTTAACACATTACCTACCAAGTTAGATTTTGATAATCTCAGATCTGATGTTCATCATATAAACTCACAAAATGATTTAGTGGAGGATATAGCTAGTCTAAAAATCTCTCAGTAAACTATTACGTCTGAGATTTCACAAATTAAATCTAAGGTAGCAATATTAGCAGACAAGGTCGAGGAAGTATCCTCGGGTTGTGTTCAAGTGATAGCAACTAAAGTGCCACAGTGTGTTGCTACACAGTTACAGTAAGCAATATAACAAATGCCAGCATCTGTAATACCCGATATTGCACAAATCCAAACAGAATTTACTAATGTAAATCAGCAAATCGCAGCCGAACTTATCAAATGGAAGGAAGAAATGGAGGAAACCATAGATGACTGCAATAGAACCATTCATGACCTCAAGTGGAATATTTCAACAACCCACGTTGCATTTTCTGACGAAATCAGACCGAATTTTCAAGCAAAAACTACCGTAATGAGTAGATCTGTACCGACAGCTGAAAGTGAACTTGCGGTGTCAGACACATTTCATGGCATCATATCGAACAATAATCTGTACGCACAGATGCTCATGGAAGAGAAGCTACTAAAGCATCGACAATCCTTGACCTTTCTACAGAGGAGCGATCAGTCAATCCAGTCGTTTTCGTTCGAAGATATCGAGGAGTCTTGCCTCGGGCATGTTCTGATGCCTAGAAAATCAGTTTCCTGGAAGGCTACATACAAGGGGAAGCAAGACTTTGGCGTACAGATGTAATGGAGACATGCCAGACGTATGAAGAATTTGAAAAGGCTTTTCTCAGCCGATATTGGTCCAAGGGAATCCAGGAATGTTTGAAAAAAGAGATGTGCAATCCAGAACCCTTTTCCTTCAAATCAGGCAACCTCCGGAGATACTTCGAGAAGTATTTGAATAAGGCCAGATATTGGACCGAAGCAGTGCCTCAGAAGGACATAGTGCAAATTATTAAGGCCAAGGTTCCGGCAGAGGTGCGTGAGACGTTAATTTACGCACCAGAAGACAATGTTGAGAAATTTCTATTCGTGATAGTCACAGTTGACTTTGTCCAAGAAGATTTAAGATAAAGAAACCAAAATAGTAGTCCGTCTAATTCCTTTAATAAATATTTTGCAAACCAGAATGGACAGAACCACAAAAAGAGGCAAAACAATTCAGCTAGCACGAATCACGCCGAACGTCAACAAATGAACAACGTTCAGCGACTTAATGCAAATGCAAATGCATCGAATTTTCAACCTCGCTGGAACAAAACCAGGAGGTATGATAGGCGTTTTGACCCTATGTATCCAAACAACCAGGGCAACAACACATAAACTAGGTCACGAAATCAAGGCAACTGGCAGCAGCCATCAAACTCGAACCAGTCTACTGCTAGTAACAATCCCATCTGGAGAAACAATCCGGTGATAATTACCGATGTAACGGGTGAATCAAGACCACCAACCAATCAACAGTTAGGCTAAATGCGACCGGATCGCGCCCCAGATGGACGGTCGTCAGTGCAGAGAGGGGCTCCAACAAGAGAATGAGTATGTTCACATGTAATAACGGTCGTAATTTAAAGGACGAACTGACTGACGATGTAAGCAGATGTGCCACTAGGAGGACGACTGTTCTTACGCCGATGATTTATGCATAGATTCTGGGTATAACGGTCAAGGTAATTGTTGAGACAGGTGCCAACGTTAACGCTACTTCAGTATCTTTGTTTGACAAACTGTCTCGAAATGCGAATTGCCAATATTTACCGTAAGGAATTCTAAGGTAATTGGAGCCGAGGACAGTAAGGCTCAGAGTATACGTATACAGACTCTATTTGAGTTAAGACTAGGAAATGCAGCGATTTTACGCTCGTCCTTAGTAATTAGTAAGTTGTTGGAGGACAGTATGGTAGGATTGGAGGTGATACGCGAGAAGGACGTGCACTTCGACTTCTCAGCAGGATACGCAGATTTTAATGTTGATGGTGGAAGGACTTGTGTGGAGTCGATACGGGAAGAGAGCACACACGGGCGGTTTTGTCAGGGATCCAAGTAATTGTAGAAGCTGATATTAAGAGAATTTCCACCTTGGATGATCATGTAATTCAGAAGACATCTGAATCTACTTGTCTGAGTGATAGTCAAAGAGCTCGACTGTCAAACCTTATGAAAGACAACCCAGTGGTTTCCGATGAAAAGCCAGGAATCATCAAAGGATATATGTGTCTCCTGGACGTATATCCCTATGACACACATTGTCATAGTTTTCACTCAATACTATGGAGGCTACGTCAACCTGTTGACGAAGAAATTCATCGAATGATGGACTGAAATCTCATCGAGACTTCGTCTAGCCCATACTGCAGTCCATTGTTGGTTGTACCAAAGCCAGGTGGTAATGTTCGCCTAGTTTTGGATGCCCATCAGATCAACAATATTATCGTTCCAGTCAGAACGCACCCCGAAAAAAATGACTAATTGATTCAAAGATTTCACGGCAAGAAGTACTTCACCACATTCGACCTTCGCGAATAGTACTGGCAGGTCAGGCTAGAAGAAGAATCTAGGAAGTACACAGCTTTTGTCAACGTGGGCAGAAGCTATCAGTTTAAAATTCTGCCATTCGGACTGAACGTGAGTTCAGGAGTCTTCATTCAGGCCCTAGATGCAGTACTCTGACCTGGCGAAGCCAGCTAACGCTCTTCATAGACGATATACTAATAGCAACAACATTGCGGGATGAGTACAATCTCTTGTAGAAAGTTCTCTCAACATTTCAACAATCTGGAAATACTACGCATTTACAAAAGTCGCACTTTGCACTGAACAAGATCAAGTTCCTTGGTCACCAGCTTCTGTGAAGGTAAGCGCCATAAATAACTTTCCAACGCCCAGCAACAATAAACAGCTGAAAGCCTTTTTCAGAATGTCTTCATTTCCTTCTTCGGAATGTTGTCATTTTTTAGAAGATTTCTCGACGATCAAGTTACGAACGCGGAAGAGCTTCACCGATTGCTACTTAAAAATGTGCCGTGGCGGTGGGCAAGTGGATGCGATATTGCATACCGGCGCTTCAAAGATGCCTTAGCAAATGCAAAAATCCTGCCCGGACATGTCCCAGGAATTTGGACTAATGATGATTCTTTGAGCACTGGATTAGGCTCAGTGCTCTTGCAGACTAAACAAATTACTGCAACGTTCTGCCCCATTGCATTCGCGAGCAGAATTTTGTCCTGTTGTGAGTGATCACATATGACAACTGAATTAGAGGCCATTGCAGTCGTATGGGCTTTTAAAACAAATCATCATTACTTATATGGTGCATGCACAACAGTATACTGCGATCATCAAGCCCTGTTTTTTTACAACAATGTAAGCTCTTACATGCTAGGCTGTCACATTGGACGTCTGCACTCCAGGACTATAACTCCCGAGTTGTGTATATTCAAGGAAGACAAAACCAAAATGCAGATGTGCTCTCCTGTAAAACGCTCTACTGTAAAACCATGTGAAAGAATTTAGCAAGTTTACAAAGGGAAGGATCCACATTGGTCTTCAGTTCTAGCCAAACTTAGACAGAGCAAGCAGCCACAATTAAAGAAGTTTCTCCGAATAGTGAATGATGTACTCGTATTATTTGACAGAAGAAAAGAATCTTCAGATGAATGGCATGTGTGCATCCCGGCGGATTATGTTGAAAGACTGATTGTACGTACGCATTATGTTTCAAATGGCTCTGAGCACTATGGGACTTAACATCTGAGGTCATCAGTCCCTTAGAACTTAGAACTACTTAAACCTAACTAACCTAAGGACTTCACACATATCAATGCCCGTGGCAGGATTCGAACCTGCGACCATAGCGATCGCGCGGTTCCAGACTGAAGCGCCTAGAACCGCTCGGCCACACTGGCCGGCTACGCATTATGTTTGGGGGCACTGTGATGTGCTCAAATGTGCGAAGAAGACAGGTACTTACTGATGCTATCCCAGCTTGAGAAGAAAAGCACAACAAGTATTAACAAAATGTAAGATTTATCAAGTAACTAAGCCGAATAACCAAGGCAATTTAGACATTTTACATTCAATCCTTCCTGAAAAGCCCTTGCAATTAATTTCTCTGGACGTTTGTGGTCCTGTGCCTCGTGAAAGAGGAGGATGCAAATACATTATTGGAGTGCTTGATACCTTTTTCAAAGTACATTCAGTTGTATCCAGTACGTACAGCAACCAGCAAGGCCATACTGAAGAAACATTTTAATGCCTTCATCCCATCCATTGAAAAGCCAGAAGCAATTCTTACAGATAATGCATCTGTATTTACCTGTTACACCTGGAAGAATGCTATGCAAGCAGCAGATATCAAATATATCAAAACGAGTTGTTACCATCCTGAAGCCAGTCCGATAGAAAGAGACTTTGGAGAACTGAACCAGTTTATGAGGACTTATTGCTCCAAAAAGCAAACCAAATGGATTGAATACATTGAAGATTTTACTCAGATTATGAATAATTTGCCGCATACTACAACCGGGTATACACTGGCGGAACTAATTAGATTAGATTAATACTTGTTCCATAGATCATGAATACGACACTTCGTAATGATGTGGAACGTGTCAGGTTAATAAAAGATGTCTGTACAAGATGTTACATTACACAAAATATTGCATGACACTAATGTTTAAGTTGTTAACGGTTTTTTTGCCCCCCTTAATTTATATCTAAAAATTCAGTCAATGAGTAGAAGGAGTTGTCATCTAGAAATTCTTTTAATTTATTTTTAAATGTTAGTTTGCTATCTGTCAGGCTTTTGATGCTGCTTGGTAGGTGACCAAAGACTTTTGTGGCAGCATAATTTACCCCTTTCTGTGCCAAAGTCAGATTTAACCCTGCATAGTGAAGATCATCCTTTCTCCTGGTGTTATAGCTATGCACACTGCAAGTGAATATATATACTGTAAGGTTACTGTGAGGATCCCTAGATCCTTAAATAGATGTCTGCAGGATGACCGTGGGTGGGCTCCAGCAATTACTCTGATTACACGTTTTTGAGCAATGAATACTTTTCTACTCAACGATGAATTACCCCAGAATATGATGCCATACGACAGCAGTGAATGAAAGCAGGCAGAGTAAGCTAGTTTACTGAGATTCTTATCACCAAAATTTGCAATAACCCTAATAGCATACGTAGCTGAACTCAGACTTTCAGCAGACCATCAATGTGTTGCTTCCAGTTTAACCTCTCATCAATGGACACACCTAAAAATTTTGAAAATTCTACCTTAGCTACAGACTTCTGCTCAAAGTCTATATTTATTACTGGAGTTGTGCCATTTACTGTACGGAACTGTATATACTGTGTTTTAGCAAAATTTAAAGAGAGTCCGTTTGCTGAGAACCACTTAATAATTTTGTGAAAAACATCATTTACAATTAGATCACTTAGTTCTTGGTTTTTGAATGTTATTACTATACTTGTATCATCAGCAAAAAGAACTAACTTTGCATCTTCATCAATGTGGAATGGTAAGTCATTAATGTATATCAAGAACAGTAAAGGACCTACGACCGAACCCTGTGGGACCACGTACTTGATAGCCCCCCAGTTTGAGGAATCAGCTGTTGTTTTAACTTTACATGAACCACTTATTTCAACTTTCTGCATTCTTCCAGTTAAGTATGAATTAAACCATTTGTGCACTGCCCCTCTCAAACCATAATGATTTAGCTTATCTAAAAGAATTCCATGATTTACACAATCAAAGGCCTTTGAGAGATCACAATAAATAGCAATGGCTGATGTCCAGTTATTCAGAACATTTAATATTTGATCAGTGAAAGCGTATATAGCATTTTCTACTGAAAAGCCTTTCTGAAAACCAAACTGACATTTTGTTAGTACTTTATTTTTACAGATATGAGAGGCTACTCTTGAATACATTACTTTCTAAAAAAAATTTGATAGAGCTTGATAAAGTAAAAGAAAACGAGTGGACAAAAATGTTACCAAGAATCCTAAGAACCAGGATAAACTGGGGACAAAAGATTAGGAATGCTTACTTCAATATGTCAGCAGTAGCTGAAAGACGAAAAATGAAACATGATCAAAGGATAAATATAAGAGAATTGTACGCTGTGGGCGATTTGATACTTTTGAGGTTGCACATGAAGCCGTCATCGATTGTCAAGAGTAATAGGAAGTAGCAGGCCTTATATTGAGGCCCTTACATCATGAAGATCCCACATCCTGGGACATATCTACTGGGATATCCAACTTCGATGAATGTCAAGGGTGTGTACCCACATAAGGACATTAAAGTATTTTTTAAATAGTGGACTAATAAGTGAAGTATTCATGGAGAAACTACTACAGACAGTGAAACATTATTGTTTTTAGTATCAGATCTGTAATATTAATTGATGTGTACATAGTAGTTTAGGTGTTCTTTGATATATTGTGTGAAGACTAAGTCAGTAACTACTGAGGGACATTATTGGACATTAAGTGTGCTTAAGCCAATCGCTACTCACAGGACAATCTTGTGCACAGTGAAAGATTTTTTTTTATTCTCTAGAGTATAAGTGTTTTACATCTAGTATTAAGGGTGGAAGTTAATTTCTTTTGTGAAGATTCACAATTATATTTTATTTCTTGATCCTGTGTACAGGTGATAAAGTGTCTCACTACAGATTTCTCTTGTGGCTCATGCCAGTTTGTTGATTAGTTGTTAGTTGTTTGTTCTGTGATTTCTTCATGAAGATAGAGCTATCGTTCTTTCTTTCCTGTCATTCCACTCTTGTCCTCAGGTTTTCATTATTTTTGTTGATCCTTCAGACCATTAGAATTTTTGTTTGTTTGTGCTAACTTTAAGAGCAATTTGCCGAGGAACAGACGGAAACATGGTTGATGCTATCCTGGACAGGTAAAAAGGTTTTCTAAAGTCAATCAGAGATATGTCAAAGAAGACTATGTCATGTGATTATCATTGAATATGTTGCTATATAATAGTGAAATCAAGGAATCGACACAGTAAAACTTCTGCTCACACATTTACACTACTGCCCACTAAAATTGCTACACCAAGAAGAAATGCAAATGATAAACTGGTATTAATTGGACAAATGTATTATACTAGAACTGACATGTGATTACATTTTCACGCAATTTGGATGCATAGATCCTGACATATCAGTACCCAGAACAACCACCTCTGGCCGTAATAACGGCCTTGATACGCCTGGGCATTGAGTCAAACAGAGCTTGGATGGCGTGTACAGGTACAGCTGCCCCTGCAGCTTAAACACGATACCACAGTTCATCAAGAGTAGTGACTGGCGTATTGTGACGAGCCAGTTGCTCGGTCACAGTTGACCAGACGTTTTCAATTGGTGAGAGATCTGGAGAATGTGCTGGCCAGGGCAGCAGTCGAACATTTTCTGTATCCAGAAAGGCCCGTACAGGACCTGCAACATGCGGTCGTGCATTATCCTGCTGAAATGTAGGGTTTCGCAGGGATCGAATAAAGGGTAGAGCCATGGGTCGTAACACATCTGAAATGTAACGTCCACTGTTCAAAGTGCCGTCAATGCGAAAAAAAGATGACCGATACGTGTCACCAATGGCACCCCATATCATCACGCCGGGTGATGCGCCAGTATGGCGATGACGAATACACGCTTCCAATGTGCATTCACAGCGATGTTGCCAAACACGGATGCGACCATCATGATGCTGTAAACAGAACCTGGATTCATCAGAAAAAATGACGTTTTGTCATTTGTGCACCCAGGTTCGTTGTTGAGTACACCATCGCAGGCGCTCCTGTTTGTGATGCAGCGTCAAGGGTAACCACAGCCACGGTCTCCAAGCTGATAACCCATGCTGCTGCAAACGTCGTCGAACTGTTCGTGCAGATGGTTGTTGTCTTGCAAACGTCCCCATCCGTTGACTCAGGGATCGAGACGTGGCTGCACGATCCGTGACAGCCATGCGGATAAGATGCCTGTCATCTCGACTGCTAGTGATACGAGGACGTTGGGCTCCAGCACGGCGTTCCGTATTACCCTCCTGAACCCACCGGTCCCATATTCTGCTAACAGTCATTGGATCTCGACCAACGCGAGCAGTAATGTCGCGATACGATAAACCGCAATCGCGATAGGCTACTATCCGACCTTTATCAAAGGTTATCAAAGGTGATGGTACGCATTCCTCCTCCTTACACGAGGCATCACAACAACGTTTCACCAGGCAACGCCGGTCAACTGCTGTTTGTGTATGAGAAATCGGTTGGAAACTTTCCTCATATCAGCGCGTTGTAGGTGTCGCCACCGGCGCCAACCTTGTGTGAATGCTCTGAAAAGCTAATCATTTGCGTATCGCAGCATCTTCTTCCTATCGGTTAAATTTCGCTTCTGTAGCATGTCATCTTCGTGGTGTAGCAATTTTAGTGGCCAGTAGTGTATTTTCACAATTTGCATTTACAGTGAAGAAGTTAGTTATCCGCTGCAGACGGCGGCACAATCTATAGTCTTAACACAACACCAACAGATGGCGTAAGAGTCTTTATTCCCCGACATCCTCCCCACCCTGGTCCATCTCGAGGGTGATGACCAGTCGGAACGGTCGACAGATCTTCATACCATCTGTCTGGTGGAGAACGATGCACCATATTTTATTGTCTATGCTGTGGTTTGCTGTCTTCTTGCAGCAGAACAATCTCTCCAATTTTCGGTTTTCTTTGCGAGGGGTATCCCTTCACCTCATGGTATTGTCTCAGCAGCAGGAGGTATTCAAGTCTTCCACCTACGCCAAATGTCCTCATTGACCTTTTGTCGCAACTCCTTGCCAATGTCCCTTCCAATTGCTGGCTCTGGCCCACATGGAATTGTTACTAATTTCCCACCATTTAGAAAGTGGGCTGGCGTTAATGAAGTATCACTCTCTCCTTGAGTGATGAGTCGTGAGTTTATTGCGGCTTCTATGGTGATCAAGGTGGTGTTCAAACACTTTCAGCCACCTGGGAGCGACCAAGCCCTTTCCTCAAGCAGCGCTTGACAGAGCCTATCATGCGTTCCCACCAGCCTCCCCATCACGCCGCACATGCACTGTCTCTAACACTCGCTACAAAACTGTCCCGCCGGCCCGGTGGCCGAGCGGTTCTAGGCGCTCCATTCCGGAACCGCGCGACTGCTACGGTCACAGGTTCGAATCCTGCCTTGGGCATGGATGTGTGTGATGTCCTTAGGTTAGTTAGGTTTAAGTAGTTCTAGGGGACTGATGACCTCAGATGTTAAGTCCCATAGTGCTCAGAGCGTTTCAACTTTTTTTTTTTGAAACTGTCCATGAATACAGAGCTGTTTACAAGTCCTGAAGCTTGTGGATATTTTTCACTATTTAGTGTTGCTAGCTCCCTTATGGCAGCTGACAAAAGGAATGGGCTTGGCGCAAGTCCAAATGGCAAATGTTTGAAGTGATATGGAATCAGATCGTTTGTGCTTATGTAGGAACCATTTCCAGCTTGTTCAACACGACACCAAAAGAACATTTTGAGTTCTCTGTCCTCTTCATTCAACGTTAACCGCAGGGAAGCTTGATCTACATCACGCACTAACCCCATCGGAAGTGTGCGGAATCGTAATAAGGTTGCCAGAATATCTGGAAGTAAATTTCGTCCCTTTTCGAGGGCATCATCATGTGAGGATGCATTGAAGACTATTCTGTACTTCAGACCTCCACTGCTGCGTTTCGCCACGATGTGGTGTGGCGGGTAGAATGTGTTTCCAGTAGTGCAGTCCACAGATGCTATCTCTATCTGATCCTTCTTAATATACTCCTACATGGTCTCACAGTAAATGACCTTTAGCTCTTCATTCGCTTGCAGCTTGTTTTGAAAGTAGCGAAGGCGTGCTTCAGCAGTTGTGCTGTTGCAGAAGAAAAGCATATCCTTCTTTCGACGCAGGGATACAACACTGCGACCATATTCCACGCAGTATGTCTCTTGGGGTTCTTGATAAACAGGGTGGTCAATGGGCGTTAATGCTCGCTCTTGATGTTCTGCTGTCCCGATTGTCTCCAGGTACCCAAATCGGCGCACTGACTCAGCAGACATATCATTGAAGCTGCCCTGAATGAAGTTGACAGTTTCTATGCTGACGGTGGTACTAGATCTGTTTCCACTGAGAATATATCCGAAGATTGTTGGGAGAAGAACCAGTGATGGTGATAACTTGATTGGTTGTTCCAAAGTCACGATTCTCCAGTAATCTCAGCTCCAATCAGGATCTCAATAGGTAGAACTTCAGTGCCTCCTTTAGGACCTACCAGTGGTGTACCATCCCTCAAGGCCATATCTGCTACATTTTGTGGCACTGTTGGTTGTTGTGAAAAATCATTTGTGCTTTCAAAGGCCACCATTGATATGTGGGCATTGGTGGAGCACCCCATTATATTAAACTGCACCTTCCTCCTTGAGAGAGATGAACAGTAACTGGATTCAAAAGTTCTTATCTCCAGATTAGTGCTTCCAGTGACACTCAGTTGGAGAGATTCAATCACTGAATGGTGAATGAAACTCGACTGACTCCCTGTGTCCAGGATGGCATGTGTCTGTTTGCTCTTACCCATTGGTCCTATGATACTTGCGCGAGCAGTCTACAGGTATGTGAAGTTAGAAGTCACAGTTCCAATTTTATTTACTGTTGTGGTATGGCTATCACAGATGGAAATGTGATGCTCACCCTTACATTTCACACAAGATGCCTTTCCCCGTTTGAAACACTGATTTTTGTTGTGGTCATGTCCAAAGCATAGGAAGCAACGGGTCATTGTCTTGAGGGCGTCTATTCATACCTGCAAGCTTGCACTCTTTTGGCAGTCTTGGCCCCAGTGCCCTCTTTCGTTGCAATTCACACAGAAGGGCTCTGAATTTTGTTGTTTCTTCTTCTTGTCCGCCTTCGTCTTAACCTTTACATGGAATGCAGATGCTGTTGGTACATAACTTTCGTGTGGAACAGTATCTCGACGAATTTTGCATGTGTTGATAGCTCCTTCCACCTCTTCATTTAGGAATTCCATAAGGCGTGTGAGGCTCCTTTCTTCAATCCTGTGCCTTCGGGCACGCACAAGCCAATCTTTGCAAATTTCTTCAGGAAAGGCTCGAAGTAGTTAGGGTGCAAGCACCCTTTCATGAGAGTCCACATTTTCTCCTAGTGCTCGTAGTGCTTGGATGCACTTATGGCACTCATTGTAGGTGCAACTAAGAGCCTCAGGACTGCCTGAAGTCGAAGTGTTAAGATTCTCCAAGAAATCCAGTTGGCTTTGGATAATTCTGTTCTTATCCAAAATTTGCTTAGTCTGCTTATATGTGTCAGCTGTAACAGCAATGCCAACGATCAATTCCTTAGGTTCCCCATCAAGACAACTACGGAGGAATACAAGCTTCATAGTTGTCACCATCGGATTCTCGTCTATGGAACTGTGAACTGCTCCCAAAATCGAGGTCAAGCTTCTACGTCAACTGAGAGTGAGTGCTGTTTGACAGTAGGCAATTTTATGTCCATACAGGCGTGTTATTGAGTCGCTGACGTCGCATTTCTGTCCCTTGAACGTGCTGCTCCTAGCAGGCCTTTCGGCATTCGGAGGGCGCGTTTCCATTTATTTGTGTATTCTTTCCAAGCTTCTGTGTCGGCTTCGTCTTCAGAGTCATCCAGCAAGTCATGTATTGTATCACTGAGTGTGACCAACTCTCCCAATGTTTCCTGCAGGTGTTCCTGGAAGTGTTTGACTTCTTCTGCTGCTGTAGAACCATCAAAAGCGTTTACTTGGCTGACGAAAGGCGTGGCATTCGGTCGCAAAGTCGTCCGCTTAAGCCGCAATTTTCCCAAATTCGTAGCTACCGCTTCTGTCATGGCGAGTTGGTGGTTGTGCTTTCTGCCGCGAGAGTGCGTTCAAGGATAATACACCCCCACCAGTTGAATGCTGTCACTAATAGGCCGGTATTACACTATCAAATTTCTTTGTCCAATATCTTTGTCCAATATCTTTGTCAAAGATATTTGATAGTGTAATAGGGACTTTGTCAAATGTCGTCCAATATTTGATCAAATCTAGGGCCTCGCTGTATATTTGATCAAAGAAACCGCTTGTCTTCTGTTCACTGCAATGTGACATGTTACCACATGGAGCGCTAGCATCGCTGCAGGGTTCTGTCGTCTGTAGTGTTTTTATAACCATTGCCGGTAAATACAATTGGTGTGTGCCGACAACTACAAAATTAATAGAGATGTCTGAAGCTGTTGAGGCGCTTTACGACGTGAGGCACCCTGAATACAAAAATAGATTAAGAAGATTGGAGACCTAACCTGACCTAACCTAACATAACCCTCTCCTGTAGCAAGGAATCGGAGTGTTAATAGTGAGCCTGTCTTCTGAAGATGTAGCAGTTCTTGAGTGAATATTGTGCTTTGTGATATGAGGATACACTTCATTGAGCACATACAGAAATGTATGCTCATCCATTCTTAAGTAATTGATGTACGACTTGACGTCTTCAAATGGCTCTGAGCACTATGGGACTCAACTGCTGAGGTCATTAGTCCCCTAGAACTTAGAACTAGTTAAACCGAACTAACCTAAGGACATCACAAACATCCATGCCCGAGGCAGGATTCGAACCTGCGACCGTAGCGGTCTTGCGGTTCCAGACTGCAGCGCCTTTAACCGCACGGCTACTTCGGCCGGCCTTGACGTCTTCCACTGCAAGCTCGCATAACAAGTTTTGTTGAATGCTTTTATCGTGTCGTCGTAAAACCCACGGCTTCACCCAGATTAGATTAGTTTTTCGTTCCATAGATCCGTGCTGAGGAGATCCTTGTGGATGTGGAACATGTCGATTTTTTTAAAGCTGAAATAACAATACTAATAGTATGAATAAATACAATACATCATTTGTTTCTACTAAAAATTTCGCCAATGGAGTAGAAGGAGTTGGCCAGTAGTGAGCCTTTCAGGCTCCTTTTAAACTGATCTTTATTTCTAACTAAATTTTTTATGCTTCCTGGCAAATTATTGAAGATGAGTGTTCCTGAGTAGTGGACCCCTTTTTGAACTAAAGTAAGTGCTTTTAAGTCCTTGTGCAGATCTTTTTTGTTCCTGGTATTGTATGTATGAACTGAGTTGTTTGTTGGAAAAAGAGATATATTATTTACGACAAATTTCATTAAGAAGTAAATATACTGAGAGGCAGTAGTTAGTATACCCAGTTCTTTGAAGAGGTTTCTGCAGGATGTCCGTGAATTTACTCCACAAATAATACGTATTACACGCTTTTGGACCTTGAAAACTTTTGTTTGACTTCAAGATTTACCCCAAAATATTATCCCATATGACATTATGGAATGAAAGTATACAAGCTTTTTCATTTTTATGTTGCCTATGTCTGCTAACACACGAATTGCAAATACAGATTTGTTAAGGCCTTTTTGCAGTTCTGTGGTGTGCTCCTCCCAGCTGAATTTATTATCAAGTTGTAATCTCAGGACTTTTAAGACTGTCAACCTCGTATGTATGGTTCCATTCCCCCCCCCCCCCCCCCCCCCCCACTTCTTTTCCGCATGTGCACACAATGCAATTGGAGTACGTAGAACTGCTGCAGTTAATAACAAGTTGTTCTCAGCCATCTTGAACTTTGACGAAAAATTTGATGACAGTGTAACACCCCTTCTAGCGCTACGTCAAAGATCTTTGTCAAATATATTGGACGGAATATTGGATCACATCTTTGATCAAATCTTTGACAAAGAAATTTGATAGTGTAATACAAGCGATGGCGCTGTCCTGGAGTGTGAGCCGTTACCCTTGGAAGTGGTCGCTGTTCCTAACAGATAGCGCTGCAGTCTACTGATACTTTAGCAGTCTCCTTTGTGCTTTGCAGATAATACGCCAACTGCCCTATATTGCTCTTCCACCAACAAACATGCACCAAGTAACTATATAGAAATCAATTGACCCATAGTGTCCTTTGTTGCAGTTTCAGAGCAATGCTGCGACTTATCTGTGTGAGCTTAACATGGCGTGACGTGACGGCAGTTTGAAATTGAAGTCGCTCAAAACCTTCTCTGTCGGTGTCGAGTCCTCGTTAATGTGTAGTAGCACTCTTTCTCTTCATACACTTACGGGTTTCGGCACCAAAATGTTGCTACACACTAGTGAAATCAAGGAATTGTCACAGTAAAACTTCTGCTCACACACATTTATTTTCACAACGTCCATTTACAGTGAAGAAGTTATGTTATCCACTGCAGAGGGCAGCCCAATCTACAGTCTTAACACAACACCAACAGATGGCGGAAGAGTGTTTCCCGAAAGAATGATTGTATGATGCACCTAGCACGGTGCTACCACACATAGAGGCCGAGCAGAAAGGAAGTACACTACTGGCCATTAAAATTGCTACACCACGATGATGACACGTTACAGACGCTAAATTTAACCGACAGGAAAAAGATGCTGTGATACGCAAATGATTAGCTTTTCAGAGCATTCACACAAGGTTGGCGCTGGTGGCGACACCTACAACGTGCTGACTTGAGGAAAGTTTCCAACCTTTTTCTCATACACAGACAACAGTTGACCGGCGTTGCCTGGTGAAACGTTGTTGTGATGCCTCGTGCAAGGAGGAGAAATGCATACCATCACGTTTCCGACATTGATAAAGGTCGGATTGTATCCTATCGCCATTGCAGTTTATCGTATCGCGACATTGCTGCTCGCGTTGGTCGAGATCCAATGACTGTTAGCAGAATATGGAATCGGTAGGTTCAGGAGGGTAATACGGAACGCCGTGCTGGATCCCAATGGCCTCGCATCACTAGCAGTCGAGATGACAGGCATCTTATCCGCATGGCTGTCACGGATCGTGCAGCCACGTCTCGATCCCTGAGTCAATAGATGGGGACATTTGCAAGACAACAACCATCTGCACGAACAGTTCGAAGACGTTTGCAGCAGCATGGACTATCAGCTCTGAGACTGTGGCTGTGGTTACCCTTGACGCTGCATCACAGACAGGAACACCTGCTATGGTGTACTCAACGACGAACCTGGGTGCACAAATGGCAAAACGTCATTTTTCTGGATGAATCGAGGTTCTGTTTACAGCTTCATGATGGTCGCATCCGTGTTTGCGACATCGTAGTGAACGCACATTGGAAGCGTGTATTCGTCATCGCCATACTGGTGTATCACCCGGCATGACAGTATGGGGTGCCATTGGTTATACGTCTTAGTCACCTCTTGTTCGCATTCATGGCACTTTGAACAGTCGACGTTACATTTCAGATGTGGCTCTACCCTTCATTCGATCCTTGCGAAACCCTACATTTCAGCAGAATAATGCACGACCGCATGTTTCAGGTCCTGTACAGACCTTTCTGGATACAGAAAATGTTCGACTGCTGCCCTGGCCAGCACATTCTCCAGATCTCTCACCAATTGAAAACGTCTGGTCAATGGTGGCCGAGCAACTGGCTTGTCACAACACGCCAGTCACTACTCTTGATGAACTGTGGTATTGTGTTGAAGCTGCGTGGGCAGCTGTACCTGTACACGCCATCCAAGCTCTGTTTGACTCAATGCCCAGGCGTATCAAGGCCGTTATTGCGCCCAGACGTGGTTGTTCTGGGTACTGATTTTTCAGGATCTATGAACTCAAATTGCGTGAAAATGTAATCACATGTCAGTTCTAGAATAATATATTTGCCCAATGAATACCCGTTTATCGTCTGCATTTCTTCTTGGTGTAGCAGTTTTAATGGCCAGTACTGTATGAGAAGATGAGTATTGCCAATGCGCGGCAGCAGACAGCGGACAGAGTCCAGGTTGCCGAACTGCATTGCTGCAGACAATAGTCAGGCTCGTTTGTCTACGGTACATCGTATTATACGTTCAGATGTATGAGGGGAATAATAAATATTAAAACCAGTTTCGATCAGTCGTCATGAGAGAGATATTAATTCACATCTTGATGACGTTGCGTCTACTGCTCCATAGATTTACTCTGCGTGACGTCGGGAGGCGAGAACAGCTGACTCAGCTTTGTGAAGACGTGAAGCACAATTTTTTTCGAAACGGTTATTGTCTAACGACAATGTTATTGAAGCTGCTCGCAATAATTACCGCTTATTGCGATTTGAATTGCATTATAAGTAAAAAATTAATACACAACAAAATTAACTTCAAGCAGAAACCGAAATCGTTATATTTGCTTGACAACAGCTTCTGCTCAACAGAATTTTTAAAAATGTGTAACGTGTATGTGTGGATGTGTTTGACTATAGTTAAGTGTAATCGCTACTTGCAGAAAAGAATTAGTGGTAGGAGAGATAAACATAAAAGACTATCATAAAAATGGTCAGTAATTTGTCATATTTTTCGTTGTTAATGGGCATTATGAGTGTAAACTAACTCATTCGACATTCATTACAGTGAGAGACCGCAAATGTAATCCACTGAACAAGTAAACAATTAACCGTCATCTGCGAATAACTCCGGGGAATCTGACCGATTACATCGAAAACCACCGATATCTCGACAAGTAACAGTTACTGCCATTTTAGGGCTCTATCCAGTTCTTGCCTTGAAAAAGACAAAAGGTTTACAACATGGTGAGAGAAGCTTAACTTCTCCTTGGGCAAGATGTTGAACATTATAGTTTGTGTAATTAAAAGGATACAAGGTCCTAATCAGAAAGGCTAGGAAGTTCTCATTATGTATGCAACTAGAATGTTGACAAACACATTTTTTAAAACATGAATCTTTAAATCTAGGAAATATTATTACTTTGTTCCAAAGTCTACATCATAATACCATTGTCACTTCTATTTGATTCTGTTTCCGAACAATCTGATTGTAAATTTACGATGACAGGTTCAAAGCTTATATCCATCATCACTTCCCTGTCAAATTCTTCTTTCCGAAGCTTTTCAGCATGCCACACAGACTGTGCCCACGCTACAGGTGGGATGTTGTCTGTTACTTCATTGTGTATTGCCTCATGCACAAGCGATTCACAGTATGTTATCTTGAATGTTTCGTTTTTCTCTCCCACACAGCCTTAAAACACTTTGCCCAAATTTATTCAATGGGACTACAATGACAATGACACATGGGTAAACGCAAAACTGTGTGATCCTATTCATGTGCAAGGAAGTCAAGTTTGTATGTTCTGTCACGTGACTTTTATATATTAACGAGCTGCAGGAGATCAGCACGAGTCTGGTTTATATGGTGCTTCATATTTTAATTTTAGGTTGGGGGAAAATATTCGCTTTTCTGGTGTTTGCACTTGATGTTTTCTCTATAACAGTTGATTTATAACTGGCAATGAACGACTTCGAAGCAAGGTATGTCAAGAGTTGTGAATCATGTCCCTAAACTGACAGTGTTCATTGCTGAATGGTAATCATGTTGTTTTTCTTACACGTAAATACAAGTTTATTCCCAGAAATAAAATCAGAAGAGTCAGCAAGCAGAATAATTAAACGAGAGCTTATCCCTATGAGTACTTTAAAACCGCCAGTACCATCTCTCATTTTTCAGCAGATCTTCTTGGAATGTTTCAAATTGATCCAAGATTCATCAAGGTAATACACTGTTGAACTACCTCCTTCTCTTGTATCGTGAATCTTTATATGGGATATAGTTCGTGCTGCACCTATGTCATTTCTGTGAACTAAAAACTCTCTTCTGAACAAATTTGGAACCAATGCGTCTTTTAAAATTTTTTTACTTTGCCGAAGCACTTACCACTGAAGCCTGCATAACTGCAACACGTTTTTGTTATGTTGAGCATGCATCATTCACATGTAGCACTTTAAAACATCGTTATTAAAACCGTCCATTTATGTTACAGGTTCCTTGTGATTTCGATGCTTTCCAGGCGACACGAAACCAACTGGTTCTACAGTTCCTACAGCCCTGACACTTTTGTTTACAAATCTCTATACAGTTCTCTTTCTGACACGACATGGTTCTGAGGTCCGTTCTTGTGTTTTCCAGTGTCAACAGTAAGCGACCTCTTTCTAAATTCATCTTTGAAAAAGTTATAAATGAAGTAAATAATCCACCTCATTTGCTTCACATTTATTGCCGTCACATGACTTTTCTTTTAATAGCACTTAAACATTTACAATATACATATTCACAGTTATGCTGCTGTAACAAAAAAAAAGAACAAAAAATTGATAGTTTAATGAATAATTCGGTTGTCGCGAACTATGGCAACAGTGCAGCATGTAGGAGCGAGTTTCTCGCTTTCTATCTGTAGCTTTCTGCCAGCTGCTTGGACTAAGAATGAATATTATTGGCCGCCAGTGGGTAGTGTAGGGGGATGCGCAGAAGAGCTGAAAATTTGGCCGCCTTCTTACATGATGCGAACTTTTGTGGCTGAGAAGAACAGTGGCCTTGGGCATTGTGTTAATCGCCTTCTGCGAGATGAAAAGTGAACCATGTTCCTGTGATTTTGTGTTAGGTGATGAACTGTCTTTTCAACCATCTTGTGCTGAAGTGCTGACCTTTGACAGTGTCGCAAAATTCCTTGGATTTTTGTGTTGTCGTTTTGGAAGGTTGTTATGCATAGACACCGTGTTTCTGATCTATTGCTAATGCACATGAGGAATTTTGCACTGTTCTTCTCTGAAGAAACTTTGTCGGAGTGAATGTAACTGTCGATTGTAGGACAAAATACCTGTGTCGGGAAGTTTTCTTCAATTAACATGTCTGTGTTGTGAGAGGGCTTTTTTCTTTCGTGACACCATGTGCAAACCAACACTACCGAAGTTGACTATTTGTTGACAGAAGCGAGTCAGAATGTGAAACTAACCCAATTCCATTCCAGATAGGCGCCGTGGCGATTCATTTAGTCTTTTCTCATTCACCTTTCTTTTACATATCGTAATAACATCTACCTTGGCACTGTGAGGCCTAGATCATACCATCCCGTGTACAGCCCCGCCAAACCACCACTACCAGTATCTCACCACACCTTGGACGACAGAATTCCTTTCCAGTTTACATCCAGCTTCTCACCATTCTTAAACATTCATCGACACCATCGTTCGTCAGCATCGGCATATTTTGCAGATATAATATATTCAAATCATTCAAGATGAATTCTATATGATTTTTCTGCGCAGAACTTGTTGTAATTGTGTAATGTTGAATTTTGCTGTAATAGTTACTGATGCTGTTGAGTAAACCTTCTCTGGATATAGGCATTGGCAGGTTTTAGGGCTCATTTTCCTGGTCAGCCTCGCCCAAATGGGTGCCCCACTTCTTGTTAAACCATTTATTCTGAGTGCAAACTATAAATTTATCCAACCAGGTGAAACATAGATCACTGTTAAGAGAAAACTGTTTCCATTATTATCTGAAGAAATTATGTATTTATTCATTAACGTTTAAAATTTAAGGCAAATACTCTGTAAATCTTTTCAAAACCATTAAAAATTATGGACACGAAATGTTTGTATGTCAGAAAAATTTCGTTCCCAAGAAGGACTGTGTAGTATCGTTGAGAGAATTTGACATTTCAATGTGTTCTCTGTCTTACGACTGTGTGCGAAAGTGGCAAAAGCAGTTTTGCCAACAGTTAAAGTGAGCTCCCCACCAGTGTCAAGTGCAAAAGCCACCAGAAAACCTCTAACAAATATGCCCCTACTCTCATAATAGCTAAAATTTCCACTAAAACTTTTTGATTATTATGGAAGCAAAAAATAAGTATATTAGTAATTAGTTTCCTTTATTATTAAGTAATAAAATATTCACAATCATTAAATGAACATACAATAATTAAATCAGCAAGGCAAGTTCTGGAAAATACAAAAAGTTCTACAACAACAGCTAATTATTTTAATGAATTCGTCTTCTTCAGATGACTCATTTTTGACTGCATCATCATCATCATCGTCGTCGTCGGTTTCAGATTGATACGACTCTTTGATACCGATTTCTTTTACAATGTTTGTTGGACTTTCATACTCGTTGCAGCATTTTCCTTCCAGCCTCAAACTACAGCATATTCTTAATATAGCAATTAAGAGATTTAACTTCATTCTATTCCTCTGTTTGTTTTTTGTTACATTCATACTGCTGAATAATCTCTCAACATCGGCGTTGGAAAGAGGCAGTATGAGGAGAGTAATCGCAAAAGTCGCTAATTGTTCAAATGTGTATTCCCCTTGAGAATTTTTCAAATGCAATACTTCATTTCAAAAATTTTTTGTGTCTGTGGTCTCCTTCCAGTTCAACAAATGAATCTGTAGCCACTGATCATCCACTCTTGCTAGAAATTTTGCAATCTTATTGAACTGAACCATTATATCAATTAGATTTTCTTTGTTGTGATTAAGTGCTTATTCTACACTTATTCTGGAAATTTTTTTCACCAACGCCAGATTTTCTGGTAACCTGTTTTTTTTTATTTCTTCAATCAGACATACTATAAATGTTACACACCCATTATGCAACATTTCTTCGTCTGCCCGTGGTAATCCTTTTTCTGTCATTTCAAGCAATTACTTTTCAAAGCGGAATACCAGATAACATCTTCGATCGACGAAATCACGAATATTTTGAGTAAAAATATTAACTTTATTTGCAGGTAATGTAACTTTGCTAACAAGCATATCTATCAGGTTGGTCAACTCAATGAGTTTGGTGTGATCTGTATCTTTCAACTCGGAACAGTTTATTCACTTTGCTTATTTTAATTAATATGGGATATAAAAATGAAATATATGCGTAATTAATCTCGTTCACAAATAAAGCGTGTAATAACTCTGCCATGTGACACCTTTCGCGCACTTTAGCTACGGAAAATTGGTTTTTAGCTCTGACAATTGCATGTATATTAATGATACAGCGGATCCTATTGATAACCACCTTTTCTGGCATGTTTGAACTATTTTTAACGGTTTCTGTCCGTCGTTAATGGTTTTGTATAGCTCCTTATAAAGAGATTGTCTAGAAGCAGAGCGACTAAACGAATCATATGTCTCTTGAATTAAAAACTCAAAATTTCTCAGTAAAAATTCTTTTCCAGCAGCTGAAACAGCCAGCTGCAAGGAATGGCACAAGCAGCCTACTAGAATCAGGTGTGGTACCTCTTCTTTCAGTTTCGTAAATAGTCCGTTATTTAATCCAACCATGACAGAGGCATTATCTGTACCAACGCCCATTAAATTTTCAAGGCCAGATCGAATCGTTGAAGTGTCTTCTTTATAGCAGAGACAATAGCTTCAGCATTACACTCATGCAGTTCAGCAAGGTCAAGATATGTAAATACTATTTTTTGGTGTAATCGAATATGGCAGAGGTAACAGCTTCAGCATTACACTCATACAGTTCAGCAAGGTCAAGATATGTAGATACAATTTTTTGGTGTAATCGAATATAGCAGAGACAATACCTTCAGCATTACACTCATGCAGTTCAGAAAGGTCAAGATATGTAGATACTATTTTTTGGTGTAATTTACTGTAATAAAATATAATCAATCCCATGTATTTATGTACAGCATTATCAGTAGATTCATCAATTAATTAATCTTTGCAATCTTGTTTTAGAACATCAGTGAACTGCGGTGCTAACACGTTTTTTATAACTGAGGTACACTTAGTTCGGTGTAGCTGACCTTTTTCGATATATTTTTCATGACTGTGGTTAATCACCTCTTTCAAATGGTCGACTTCACGTATACTAGTACGCTTGGCTATGAATAATGTCAGTCTTGCTTCCTCCTTTTTTTATTCCCCATGGGCTCTGACTTAAAAGCAATTTTAGGCTGCATAGTTACAAACTGCAGCAATTTTCTCAGTCAAAGAGTGGTCAAAGACATAAAACCGATCAATGAATGACTGATCAGTTTAAAAGAAGGTTGCTTACCTTTTTATTTTTTAGATGGTTCTTTGACATCCCATGAGATTTCAAATCTTCATAGTGACTCCTTAAAACTGTACCACAAAATTTGCACTTCGCTAACTGACTACTACTTTCAATAACTTGAAGTAAATCTTTTAAATGTGGATCTCGAAATCAAGAATCCCGAAACGTTTGCGTATATTGTGGTTTCGGGCTAGTTAGACACGTATGAGTTCGTGAATTAATACCATACAGAGAGAGTCACAATTGTATAGTGCACACCACGAACAAGCGCTCAGTGTTTATTCGAAGCGACAGTGAAGTAAATGAGCACCCATTGTTTGAAACCGGTTACTGCACTCCCTGCACCTGCGCAAGCCGCCTTCGCTCGTGAAATGAAGTATAACTAGGTGCTATTAAATACTGTTCATTGTACAGGGAATCTCCGCATATAATCTATCGAGTGTGATGGTTTGCTTCATGTCACATTGTAATGCATCAGCGTTGTCTTCGCAGTAGAAGTTAAATACTCCTGAAATCAAACAAAGTAGAAATAACATATTTCGAAACATGTAATAGTATTTTCAGTAACTGAAACTGTAATCTACTAAACCACTTTTAAATCTACCAGCCGCTAGAAGCAATATTTCGCCACCAAAAGGAGGGTAGAAGCCTCCAGTTTTTGTGGAAAATCCATTAAGTTGGCATCACAAGGTGAACGTGCCAACGCAGTGGAAATGATTTTAATTTTGTTTCAAGCTGGCAGTGACCAAATGTTTACTTCGGGTATGTTTTGAAATGTATTGCATAATTGTTCTTTTACGTGCGATCTGTACAGACTAGAAAAGCTGTACATTGTTTTATATTTTAAAAACTACGCCGGTAATATTGACACCCAAAGATACAGTGGCTGCGATGGCACCAGCGATGCTAAAAAGAGACTGCAGTACATTGTATCTCTGGCTTTGTTAGCCGACTTGCATGTAACTTCTAATTTTTTGGTTTGATGTTGTCTTCCTAGCGGGAGTGGAGAGAAGTATATATTTTTGTATGAAAGGGATAGTCCACCATTGCAATCAGAATTGTGAATTTAATGTTTGGTGTCTATATAGAAAAGGTGGAAGGCGTAAAAACCGTTGTAATTCGGAAGAATTCATCTTGATGAATAAACGGCGAATACAATCATCGTCAAAGACAACAAAACAGGAAAAAGCAATTCATTCTCTTAAAACCCCTACGCCTCACATTGGGCATTACATATGTTTAAGTTTTACCAGCAAATTTACTCGTACATCCTGTGGTGAAAATAATTTCAAGAGCCGGCGTCGAATTTATAATAACACGCATCAAAACCAGTGACGAGCGACATTGCCGTCTTTTCTCAAAAGTAACATTCAATGGCCCGACTTGGATTTATTCTCGCTACAACGATTAAGGATCTGCTGCCATTTTCATTCTCCTCCCGTTTTTCTTTGAGATTGTGCAGAGCCGTCAATACTGAATCACCGACCGCCGCAGCTGTGGAGTCCCGGGATCGACATCGTCGAGATTCAGAAGATTTCTTCTTCTTCCAGCGAATCTCTATTGCTGGAGATACAATAATGATAATTATTATTATTTTCAGAAAATCTTCACGATTTTTATTAGGAAAAGTCTTGCAATTAACTTCACAAACATTCATAATATTCTTGTTTTTTTTATTTTAATTTTTTTATCTGCACAGTCGCCCATTCATTCAAGAGAGAATTAGTACTATATTTCAGGCAGCTTGTGGAAGGGATGTTATACCGTGTGGCACCAACATCACGCGTGTTCAGAATGGTTCAAATGTCTCTGAGCACTATGGGTTAATTTCTGAGGTCATCAGTCCCCTAGAACTTAGAACTACTTAAACCTAACTAACCTAAGGACATCACACACATCCATGCCCGAGGCAGGATTCGAACCTGAGGCCGTAGCGGTCGCGCGGTCCCAGACTGAAACACTTACGACCGCTCGGCCACCCCGACCGGCAACATTATGCGTGTCCTACTCATTACGCACAGAAAAACACGAACTTTCTTAACAGAACATTTGGAACTCTTTGGATGGATTACTCGAGAAACGTGAAATGAAATGGCCTGTACACCCTCCTCTGACCTTTTATCTGTGAGTAAACGTAAAAAAACATGTTTACAAAGAAAACCGATGAACCCCCACGACATGACTTGCCATATAGTGATAGATAGGACATAGTGATAGACATCCCTGGGGTTGTGAAGCAGCTGAATGGGTTGAAAATAAATAAATCGCCAGGTCCTGATGGGATTCCAATTCGGTTTTACAGAGAGTACTCTACTGCATTGGCTCCTTACTTAGCTTGCATTTATCGCGACTCTCATGCCCAACGTAAAGTCTCGAGCGACTGAAAAAAGCGCAGGTGAAGCCTGTATATAAGAAGAGCAGAAGGACGCATCCTCAAAATTACAGACCAATATCCATAACATCGGTTTGTTGCAGGATTCTCGAACTTATTCTCAGTTCAAATATAATGAATTTCCTTGAGACAGAGAAGTTTTTGTCCATGCATCAGCGCCGGCCGCGGTGCCCGAGCTGTTCTAGGCGCTTCAGTCCGGAACCGCGCGACTGCTACGGTCGCAGGTTCGAATCCTGCCTCGGGCATGGATGTGTGTGATGTCCTTAGGTTATTTAGATTTAAGTAGCTCTAAGTTCTAGGGGACTGATGACCTAAGATGTTAAGTCCCATAGAGTTCAGAGCCATTTGAACCATGCATCAGCACGGCTTTTGAAAGCATCGCTCCTGCGAAACGCAACTCGCCCTTTTTTCACATGATATCATGCGAACCATGGATGAAGGGTATCAGGCGGATGCCATAGTCCTTGACTTCCGGAAAGCGTTTGACTCGGTGCCCCACTGCAGACTCCTAACTAAGTTACGAGTATATGGGATTGGTTCCCAAATATGTTAGTGGCTCGAAGACTTCTTAAGTAATAGAACCCAGTACGTTGTCCTCGATGGTGAGTGTTCATCGGAGGTGAGGGTATCATCTGGAGTGCCTCAGGGAAATGTGGTAGGTCCGCTGTTGTTTTCTGTATACATAAATGATCTTTTGGATAGGGTGGATAGCAATGTGCGGCTGTTTGCTGATGATGCTGTGGTGTACGCGAAGGTGTCGTCGTTGAGTGACTGTAGGAGGATACACGATGACTTGGACAGGGTTTGTGATTGGTGTAAAGAATGGCAGCTAACTCTAAATATAGGTAAATGTAACTTAATGCAGATGAATAGGAAAAAGAATCCCGTAATGTTTAAATACTCCATTAGTAGTGTAGCGTTTGACACAGTCACGTCGATTAAATATTTGGGCGTAACATTGCAGAGCGATATGAAGTGGGACAAGCATGTAATGGCAGTTGTGGGGAAGGCGGATAGTCGTCTTCGGTTCATTGGTAGAATTTTGGGAAGATGTGGTTCATCTGTAAAGGAGACCGCTTATAAAACACTAATACGACCTATTCTTGAGTACTGCTCGAGCATTTGGGATCCCTATCACGTCGGATTGAGGGAGGACATGGAAGCAATTCAGAGGTGGGCTGCTAGATTTGTTACTGGTAGGTTTGATCATCACGCGAGTGTTACGGAAATGCTTCAGAAACTCGGGTGGGAGTCTCTAGGGGAAAGGAGGCGTTCTTTTCGTGAATCGCTACTAAGTAAATTTAGAGAACCAGCATTGAGGCTGACTGCAGTACAATATTATTGCTGCCTACTTATATTTCGCGGAAAGACCACAAAGATAAGATAGCAGAGATTAGGGCTCGTACAGAGGCATATAGGCAGTCATTTTTCTCTCCTTCTGTTTGGGAGTGGAACAGGGAGAGAAGATGCTAGTTGTGGTACGAGGTACCCTCCGCCACGCACCGTATGGTGGATTGCGCAGTATATATTTAGATGTAGATACAACACGAGCCTGTGGTACACTAAGTCCAGATGAGGTTCAGCGAGCACCGTTGTCTGTCTGGAATCACTTCACAGCTGGTATCAGTGATCAACGTCAACACTTTCAGTACTTACTACAATAATCATAATAATAAACACGCGAACCTTACCCAGTTTCATTTCATTTGGCACAGTAGTGCAGACGCTTCTCGAACTTTTTCCCTTGCGGCTTGACAGTGGTTTCGGTACTGTTATCTTCTTCCAGATTGACTAAGTTTCACGTATGTTCTTTCGTTGACGTTCTATTCTTTAGTATCTCCGCCAGCAGACATCGAGATGGAGGCAGGTAAGCTGGCGTGGGTATCACAGAATAGTAAATTATAAGTAGTGCAAAGCCCGTGTTACGACACGAAAACAGAAAATGACAGCAGCGCTCCTAGTGACCTGGATGTGAAATTTAAATACAGGAAATCCATATTCTTGCTTTCTGAAATACGAATATTAGATGGCAATATTTTTCATTTATACTTTATGGGTGCGCGTCATAGTCTCGTGGTCTTACTAAGTAATACATTCGATAAATCTCAATCACAAACTAAAATAAGTTCTTTTAGCTGAGTTTCAGTCATATAAAATTTGTAAAACCGAGTACTGCAATTTCAACTGTGTGGCTGTTATCAAGTGAAAACGATTACAGTTCCCAAAGTCTAATAATAGTCTGACAAAAGTGACGCAGAAGCTCATTTCATCACATTCTGTTTTTCTTTACGACCTTCTTGTGTGTACTGCACTCTTAGAAATACATTCGAAATATGTTGCTCGTAATGTGCTTAATTTTTGATTGTATCTGTAATACCGTTGTGGGTGGGGCAAGAGATTCCATATACGAGGGTTGCAACTTTAACTATTTGTTTACAGCTCGAACAAAATATATACGTGTTTCAAAGTTTTACTGACCTTCAAATTAGTCAGCAGCATTCTGTATAAACCGCTGCCAGCGATGTGGAAGTCGTAGGATATTCTTAGCAGTGCCAGTTGTGTTGACAGTTCGAGCGACGCGGTCTATTCCCCGACGAATATGTAGCATTTCTGAAGCGAATGCCGTGAAGTGTTTCCTTCAGTTTAGAAATCGAGTTGAACTCACGAGGGCTTAAGACATGGGAGTGCAATAGGTAGTATAGCACTTAGCAGCGCCATAAATGAAACAAATCAGTAACAGCTTGCATCCACTTACCGTCCTGTAAAATGATGTTCAGATCCTGCAGAAAGTGTCACCACTTCTTTCTCTATGCTGTTCATTTTTGGAACACAACCTACGACCAGCTTAGAGACAGAAGTGACGACACTTTCTGCAGGACCTGACCATCATTTTGCAGGACAATTCTCAAGCACGTACAGTGCAAGCTGTTACTGATTTGTTTGACTGAAGGGGCTGCTAAGTGCTATACCATCTACTACACTCCCCTGACTTAAGCCGCCGTAATTTCACGGCATTAGCTTCAGAAATGCTACATATTCGTCGGGGAATAGACCACGCCTCTCGAACTGTCAACACAACTGGCACTGCTAAGAGTAACCTACGACTTCCACATCGCTGACAACGGGCTATACACAATGCTGGTGACTACTTTGAAGGTCAGTAAAACTTTGAAACACTTACCTATTATGTACGAGCTGTAAACAATAGTTGCCACTATTGAAGTTCCAACCCTCGTATGTTTTTGTTTCATATAAAACAGAAGTTGGTTTCATCACGTGGTGTTCTTTGAACTCATGTCTATTGGTTACTGCTTTCGAATCCTTATACAAACTGGTCGATTTAAATGCGACGGAAGTATATTGCTCATAATCTACATTATTTTCGTTCGCAACAGTTTTTCCTACTTTCTCGCATTTAATAGAGGATTTCGAAATTTTTATCGGGATGATAGGATGATTTTAGTGCATTGATTTCAGCTAAAATATATTGTATACAGTACCTGTCAATAACATGTGAACACGTTTGCGTAACTGCTGTTCCATGTTAAGCATTTACAAGGAAGAATACTGTAGTCATGAAGACTACAAAGCATATTCATCCACATCTCCATTCACGCTCTGCAAATCACTGTGAAATGCATAGCGCTCACTGGCAAGAAACAACACTACTGAAAACATTACTTAAGCATTCCTGACAAGATGTAATAAAGTTGAATACCAAGTATGTCAAAAGTTGCTAACATAGTGTTCTCCATTACATATGAGAAACTATACAAAGCAGATCGAAACAAAAATAAAGTAGAATAAAAGTCATATACTTACAATGCATCGAAATCGAGCAATTCACAGACGGATTGGATGTTGTACCACCATACAGCAAGACCTTCAGAGGTGGTGGTCCAGATTGCTGTACACACCGGTACCTCTAATACCCAGTAGCACGTCCTCTTGCATTGATGCATGCCTGTACTTATTGTGGCATACTATCCACAAGTTCATCAAGGCACTGTTGGTCCAGATTGTCCCACTCCTCAACGGCGATTCGGCGTAGATCCCTCAGAGTGGTTGGTTGCCCACGTCGTCCTTTTCAATCTATCCCAGGCATGTTCAATAGGGTTCATGTCTGAGGAACATGCTGGTTTCTCTAGTCGAGCGATATCGCTAACCGAGAAGTTGGACCAGATCAAGATTAAAGCCTTGTCTGGGGCCCAGAGGAGGAAACTACTCAGAGGACAGAGGAAAAAGGAAGGGAAAGAATGGCTTCCTAAAGACAAGTGGAGGGAATTAAAGGGACTTGAACCTAAGACCCCCAAGAAAAAACTGTCTCAGGTTAGAGGGGATACGGAGACCCCCACAACGTCGAAGACAGGCAGCAAGAGGGTAAGTGAGGGAACTAAGACTCCATCCTCCCTGGATAAGCGAGCCCAGAGAAAACTGAGGCAAGAAATAGGGAAACAGACCTATAGTACCGCAGGCTCTGTTTTTAAGATGGCAGTTATCCAGGAAGGCTATCCACTGGTTGTCATCACCTCGCAGCAGGAGAAATCTGTACAGATGGCCCTGTTTGAAAAGATTGGAGGGGGAGGGGGGGGGGGGGGACGCTTGTCCAGGACCCAACTTCAGGCGGGTCTATCTAGATCGTGGTGCCCTCACTTTTGTCTGTGAGAGGGTGCACACGGTGGAATGGCTTAAGGACAAGATACCCACGATATCCCCATGGGAAGATGCGAAGCTGCTGGTCAAGATGGCAGCGGAACTTCTTAAGACCGCAAAGGTATCAATAGGGGTACCAAAGATCCTTAAGGGTGTCTCTCCTAAGACTTTGTTCGAGAAAATAGGGGCTCAGAACCCAAAAGTCTCGACAGAAGACTGGAGAGTGATCAACCAGAAGGTTGTACCGGAAGGACGAATCCTGATGGTGGAGGTCGGAGAGAAGTCCCTGAATGCGATGCGAGAGCAGGACCTGAAATTGTTTTTAGGGTTCTGGCAGGTCACCGTCAGGGTTCTCAAAGACCTCAAAGACAATGATGGTAACAAGACGGTGACTGGAGGTGCTGCAGATTAATGTGCAGCACAGTAAAGGGGCGTCTGCTGCCCTGAGCCGCTACCTGGGGAGGCAGGAAGTGGACATGGCCCTGGTACAAGAACCCTACTTATCTAAAGGGGGCGTATCGGGCCTCGGTGGCTGATCTATGCTAGAAATCTAAGAAACTCCAGAACATGGATCTATGTAAGAAATGGAATTTCTTTCATGCCACTGATGGATTTCTGTTCCAGGGACCTAATGACCGTTAAAATGCAGCAATGTGAGGGAAATTATTTGGGCCTCAGCATACCTTCCCTACGAAGACAGCTCTCCTCCTCCTTTGGAGGTGAGGAGACTGGTAGAGGCTTGCAATTGGCAAGGTGACCAACTGCTGGTGGGATGCGACAGCAATGCTCACAGCCTAGTGTGGGGCAGCAAGGAAACCAACAGTAGAGGCGAGTACCTTCTTGAATTTCTTTTAGCTAGCAACTTGAAGGTCCTGAATAGGGGCAATGAACATACATTCAGGAATAGCAGAAGGGAAGAAGTAATTGACATAACTATTGGTTCCAAGATGATGGGCAGCTATGTCAAATAATGGCATGTGGTGTTAGAGCCATCCTCATTGGACCACATGTACATTAAATTCAAGGTTGAAATGGGAATCAGACAGACCGTAACCTATAGGAATCCCAGAAAAACAGACTGGGACACATATAGGAGGAACCTTGACTTAGGCTTATCAGAAATTAAAACCTCGATAAGGAATCCAGTAGAGTTTGAGAAAGTAGCAGAGGCTGTTGCCGCTGCCATAGTGACCTCATATCAGGACACCTGCACAATCACCAAGAAGTGCACAAATAGGAGTGTGCCTTGGTGGAATAATAACTTAGAAATACAAAGAAAGCAGGTACAAGGACTGTTAAATATTGAGAGACGTAACCGACAATGGGCTAAATATTGTGAGGCCCTTGTCAACTACAACCTCGCAATCAGACAAGCAAATAAGTCATCCCGGAAAGCATACTGTGAGAAAGTGGAGAGCACAACTGCTCAAGCCAGACTTCACACAATCCTCAGTAGAGTACCAATTAATGCAGGAGGTACGTTGAGGAAGGTGGATGGGGAACATACAAAGACAGCACATGAGACACTGGAACCGCTCCTCAAAACTCACTGTCCTCAATATGCTCTGCCGGACAACACAGACCAGAATGTGATCCCGGAGAGACAATGGTCCTCAGGCACTCGAAGAGAGGATTGGAAATCGACCAAGAAGTGTGTGGACTGTAATAAAATCCAATGGGCGGTGGGATCATTGCAAACATTCAAGTCACCTGGCCCAGATGTAATTTTTCCAGCTCTCTCGCAACAGGCAGGAGATAATCTCATAAGAGTCCTATGCAGGTTATTCAGGTTTAGCCTAGCAGTAGGCATCATTTCCAATGTTTGAAGGGCAGTGAAGGTTGTCTTCACTCCAAAGACATCCAAAGATCATACGAAGGCCAAGGATATGAGACCAATCATTCTGTCCTCCGTCATTTTCAAAACATTGGAAAAATTGGTTAATGTATATGTTGTGGAGAGGAGGCTAATTAGAGCCTCTCTACATTCAAACCAACATGCATATAAACCAGGTAAATCATATAATACAGCTCTCCACCAACTCGTTGGGAGGGTGGAGAAAGCACTTCACTTCCAAGAAATAGCCCTCTACGATCTTCCTGGATATCGAGGGGCCTTCGACCTTCGATTCCATGGTAAGGGCAGCAGAGGTGCATGACCACTATATGTAGGCAGAACAGGGGCATGCTTAGTGGAAGGAAGGTAGAGGCTACCATGATGAATGAAAATATGGTAATTAACACCACTAAAGACTGCCCACAAGGAGGAGTTCTGTCCCCTTTATTGTGGAATCTAGTGATGAACGAACTCATTGAGAAACTAAATTCCAAACAATGCTTCTGCCAAAGATACGCAGATGACTTTACCATAGTAATACTTGGCTAAGTTACTGACACAGTTAGAAATATGGCACAAGGAGGATTGGACATTATGCAAAATTGGTGCATTAAATAGGATCTAAGGGTTAATCCTAAGAAGACTGTTGTGGTGCCATTTACGAAGAGGCATGTCCAACACTCATGTTGGAATCTAAAGCTCTTCCATGAAACTCTGCCTGTGAAGGGGATAGAGAAATATCTAGCGGTAACCTTCGATGAGAAACTAACGTGGACCCCTCACATTAAGAGCATCTGCTCCAAGGCAAAAAGTACTCTAGTGAGTACCAGAAGGGCCTGTGGTAAAAACTGGGGCCTAAGCCCCAGAGGTATGCACTGGATATACACCTCAGTGGTTAGACCTAGGATTTCCTACAGGGCTGTAGCGCGGAGGAAGAAGGTAGAACAGTGGGTTGCAGCTAAGGAGCTTGCTAAGGTGCAGAGACTGGCCTGCTTAGCCATAACAGGCGGAATTAGCAGCACACCAACCGCTGGAATGGAAGCCATGCTCGACATACCTCCACTATACCTTTGGGTCAAGATGGAGGCAGCAGCTGGGTCATACAGACTTAAAACTGGCAAAAACTTGATCTCATCGGGATATCCAGAATCACACAGTAACATAGTGAGTGAGGTAAACATAGGAATGGCTGGGGAAATGCCTGCCGACTATATAATAACTCCCAACTGCTTCAACAAGCCTTACAGCATAATAATTGGGAGCAGGGAGCAGTGGGAAAAACCAGTTCGACACCGTACGGGGGACATTGTTTGGTTCTCCGATGGAACAAAATCAGATCAAGGCGCTGGGGCAGGGGTGTACAGGGTTCAGCCAAGATGGAGTGCATCATCTCTCTAGGAAAACTGGCCTCTGTATTCCAAACTAAAATCACTGCAATCAGGGCATGTGTGGAGGAGAATATGCATATGTGCTACAATGATCGTAGCATCTACATCTATTCAGACAGCCAAGCAGCCCTGAAATCACTGGCAGCTTCTGCAACAAAATCTAAGATTGTTGCAGAATGCCATAGGGCTCTGGTGGAGCTAGGGGGAAGGAATAGGGTAAACCTAATGTGGGCCCCTGGCCACTCAGGAATCTGTGGCAATGAACAAGCCGACAGATTGGATGGGATGGGGGCAACAACTCCATTTATTGGACCGGAACCTGTCCTAACAATCACGAAGGCTATGATCAAACTAGAACTACGGAACTGGCTCAGAAAACAGCACGTAGAATATTGGACCAAGGTCCAGAAACAAAAACATGGTAAGATAATGATGCCCAAGCCATGTTTTAAAAGAAGCTCTGTAATCCTGGGAGTGAAAAATGGTTCAAATGACTCTGAGCACTATGGGACTTAACATCTGTGGTCATCAGTCCCCTAGAACTTAGAACTACTTAAACCTAACTAACCTAAGGACATCACACACATCCACGGTCACGCGGCTGGGAGTGAACAGGAAAGAGATCAAACTCATGACTGGGCTGATAACTGGCCATGAGAATTTCAAAACACACCTACACACAATGGGCATAACGGAAAAAGACCCTAAATGTAGGATCTGTGATGAGGGTGAAGAAACTGCGTCACACCTAATCTTCGAAAGCATGGCATTGGAGAGCAAAAGATACAGAATCTTCCGGACAACTAGACCTGAAGAAATTGTGTCTAAGAAAAAAACTGGTAAAGCGACTCCCCGCACTATTTAAGGGCACTGGTTGGCTTCACTAGATATACAGGAAGCGATACAGCGCAATAAACGCGGTTTCGGCGCGGGCAGTGGCGGGTTATACCTAAGCTGTTTTAGCTTCCGTGTCAAAATCAAATCAAATCCTGAAGGAAGTCATTCACATGTTATGCACGATGGGGGTGCGAATTGTCGTCCATGAAGACGAATGCCTCGCCAATATGCTACTGATATGGTTGAACTATCGGTCGGAGGACGGCATTCACGTATCGTACAGCTCTTACGGCGCCTTCCGTGACCACCAGCGGCGTACGTCGGCCCTACATAATGCCACCCAAAACATCAGGGAACGTCCACCTTGCTGCACACGCTGTACTGTGTGTCTAAGGCGTTCAGCCTGACCGGATCCCCTCCAAACAGGTCTCCGACGATTATCTGGTTGAAAGCATATGCGACACTCATCGGTGAAGAGAACGTGACGTTAATCCTATTCTTCAGCCCATCTGTACCGCGCTGCATGGTGTCATGATTGCAGAGATGGACCTCGGCATAGAAGTCGGAGTGAAGTTGCGCATCACGCAGCCTACTGCGTCGTACACGACGTCCTTGTGACTGCACGAGAAGCATTATTCAACATGGTGGCGTTGCTGTCAGGGTTCCTCCGAGACATAATCCGTAGGTAGCGGTCATCGACTGTAGTAGTAGCCCTTGGGCGGCCTGAGCGAGGCATGTCATCGACAGTTCCTGTCTCTCTGTATCTCCTCCTTGTCCGAACAACATCGCTTTGGTTCACACCGAGATGCCTGGACACATCCCTTGTTGAGAGCCCTTCCTGGCACAAATTAACAATGCGGACGCGATCGAACCGCGGTATTGAGCGTCTAGGAATGGTTGAACTACAGACAACACGAGCCCTGTACCTCGTTCCTGGTGGAATGACTGGAACGGATCGGTTGTCGGACCCCCTCCGTGTAATAGGCGCTGGTCATGCATGGTTGTTTACGTCTTTGGGTGGGTTTAATGACATCTCTGAACAGTTAAAGGGCCTGTGTCTGTGATACAATATCTACAGTCAACGTCTGTCTTCAGGAGTTCGGGAACTGGGGTGATGCAAAAGTTTTTTGATGTGTGTATATGTAAGTTCAAAGATGACCGTGTGAGGAAACAAGCTTATGGTTTGCTTGATACAAAAACAAACAAGATTGTTATCATTTACTCTGCCCACTTATTACAGATGCGAGCAGATATCATGAAAGGTCTCTGTTGGATTCCTTTCATGTTAATTTCTTAAATATGTTGTCATTTACGGCATAAATTCCTCTTCTAAATTTACTGTGGTGTTTCTGACTATCTGGGAGGAGACTGAGCAGTGAAACGAGTTACTTTTACACATAAACAAGAACGATTTGTCACACTACTACACTTTAAAACACAGTTTCTATGCAATTCATGTCTCACAGTCTCATGCTTTCTTTTATATACTGTATATGATAAGATACTGTCATCCCCCTTCCCTTCTGTGTGAGAGGGTGAATGAGCAAATGTATTTCTAGTTGCATTCTGGGTGGTAGAAGACAAGCCTGTCTGCTAGAGAACAGTAGAACCAACATCGGAACAGGTAGCTACGCTTTCTAAAAGCAGAGAGGTTTCTATTCTTAGTATGGTCCTGTCCATTCCTTGTCATGTTGGTATAGGGAGCTGCCTCTCTGGTCACTTCCGTTTGTATTTGTGAAGCACGCTCGGTAGGAGCGCAGGTCAGGCTGTCCGCGGCGAGCGTCTGAAGTGGTAAGATCTCCGGCTAAGCGCATGTCTGCTAAGTCCGTAGGACAATGGATTTCTTAAGATCAGCCTAACTAAAAATTTAATCACCTTTATTTCAGGTTTAGCTCTAAAATATCTAATGTTATCTTAAATTGCAACGCAGTGTAATTCGAGTGTGAAGTTCAGAATATCTTCCGGTAGTTGCTTTGTCACTACTTTGTGAGTAAAGTGGAACCACGTGTTGATCAGTAACTCTAACTAAGATCATCAATCTTAAATGCGAATGTGCGTGAGATTATAATGTCTCGTCTTGACAATATTTTTCAATATAGCAACTTTTCTTTATGTTCAACCTACGTGGGGTGTACTTTGTGAGACCAGTACCACGTGCTTATACAATTGTTTGACCCAGCAGGTTAATAGTAAGACGATAGTAACCAGTTCGAGGTTTTTCTTTTGTAAATTGCTTTTCGATCTAATTTATTTTAATTATCAAAATTATTGTGGAGTTACACTCTTTGCGTAAACCAAGTTGACCACGTGAAGCATGTGGTGTAATCATCAAAGTAGCCCTCAGCTATTCTTTTCGGGAAGATTTCACAGAGAGTTAGTATGAATTTAGTATACCAGTGTGTGGTAATTACATGACGGACAGGATTGTGCTATGAACGTAACTTCTTTGGGTGAAAATTGAATCGGTTGGTTGTGGTTAATTTCCTCTTGCATATGTTTCAACGTTCTTTGTGTGTTATTTTATGAATGCAGTGTTGTATGCAGTCTCCCAATCTTGGCTCCATATTTGATGTGTTCCATAAGATTACAATCTCACATTTTCACAATACTAAATAAGGCACCAGTTTAGTTATGAATCAAGTTTAATATGCTGAAATTTCAATGATCAATGTTAAAATAAATTTCCAAATACAAACTGATTTATTTCTTGTTCTTTAAATTCTCTTATATATATATATATATATATATATATATATATATATATATATATATATATATATATATATATATATATATATCACCGGTTGTCGTATGACTATTACAGGATTATAGTTAATGTTAGTCTGGTTGGGAATTTGGTAAGCTATACTGGATACCTGGTGAAACAGTTGTGCAGTAATGCAAGGTTAACTTCCCCAGACAGCTCACAGCTTTTAACCCGCTTTTATTGTCTATTAGCACCGCTTTCATAGCAAATTAAAGCAACAACGTTACACATGGCGACCCTGTTCTGTGATTCCGCTAGAATCTGGAATCTCTGAAGCGTTAGATTGCGAGCGTTGTATAATCTTCATTTTTTTTTCTTCCCTGCAATGCTCAAACAACTTCTGCGTTGTTTCTGAGCAGACTTTCAAATGATTCACGGCGTTGTTGAGCGGCATTGTGTTGTTTGTCTTGTTGTTTTGTTTTCTGTATTTGTGTGTTTTATATGTGTGTGTGTGTGTTTTTTTTCTCTCTTGTAAATTGCACTGTTTCGATCAAAGATAAAAATTTGTTTTGCGTGTGAAAAAGTGCATACTAGGTTGGGTACCTTTCGTGTAACTGTCGTAATTTTTGGGGGATACATTTATTGTGATTAGTGTGTTGCATACCGGGTATAAATTGAATGAATGCAGAAACGTAACCAAGCTAAAAGTAGGCAGTCCAACAACTTAAGCAACATGAACCAAGAGGATAATTTGATTTCGAATATTAACGCGTCGGACGCAATGGGGATTACTTCAGACGAAATGCAAAACAGGACGAACGGGCTCACAGCAGAGCCAGAAATTAATTTGCCTCCTACTAACCAAATTGATTTGGCAGAACTCATGAAAGCCTTATTGCAACAAAATAAAGAAAACGCAGAGAAATAAGAAAAATCGTTCCGAGAATAAAAAGAATCATCTGATAAATCGATCCGCGAGCTAGGCGAACAAATAGACGAAAAACTAATCCAGCAGACAAATAAAGTCGACAAGTCGTTGCAGAGAGTGTTCGATGATACCTCACAAAGAATAAACAATCTTTCAAGTGAAATAAAAAGTGATATTATGAAAGAATTAGGCCGTACATTTGAACAAATTGATGACCGTCTGCAAGCCTTAGAACAGGGCAAGTGGAGTCGCGATGCGGAATCGAAAGACAGCGAGGAACAGCTACTTAGGAATTTCCAAGTGCTGAGAGAAGAATGCCAAACGGAACGCCAGCAGGTACTCTCGAGGGTCCAGGAGGCGGAAACGCATTGTCCCGCGTCCGTTAGCAACACAGTAGCGGACAACAGTCAAGCAATTCACGCACTCGAACAGCAAGTAGAACATATGAAGGAGACTGGGGCGGAGGACAACAGACAAATACATGATAAGATCGTGGCATTAGCGGACATCGTAGGCACGATGAAGGTGATGGAGAGCAATAACAATACTACACAGGTAGCGGTCGCAGAGACCGAAGAAGTGCGTTCGCTTCTTAGATTTCAGAAGGGACAGTTCGAAGTGAACAGGCAGCACAAAGCTGTAACAGGCGAATTACAAGAACCCGTGGCGCATCTGGAAAGCCGCATTGGGTGTGATTCCAAACACGCCAATAGCACTTAAAATAGCCGTATGAACAGTGCAGAGAGGGACTCCGGCCACGAGGGAGATTTTGACGACAGGGAAGAATGTATTTTGAGTGGCAGACATGAGAAAAATAGAAACATTCAAGGGCCTCGCCGGGAGGAAATGCGGGGATTTGATATCAAACATTTCCTTACGGTAAGAAAGTTTGAGATATTTCGAAATTCGCAAAAAGGAATACATCCACAAGCATGGCTCGAGCAATTTGAATTCTGTCTTTCCCCCGACTGGGCAAGTTCACATAAGATAGAATATATGTGTGGCTATTTGAAAGGCGAACCGGCGATTCGCATGACGTCGGCAGCGCGTCGCTGCAACTCCACTCAGGAGTTTCGACAAGCTTTCTGTCCGCCTATTGGTCGGAAGCAACACAAGATAGGGTCAAGCATGGCATAATTATGCTGCCAAATTTGAACCAGTCTGGTTTCGGCAGCCCAGCATGCCTATTCGACCACATGCTGCAGGCAAATCAATTTCTATACGACCCTTACGGGCCTGCGGAACTACTTAGGATATGCATCACCAAATTGCCGATGCACTTGCGCCACGTCATTCTTGCGGGACGATGCAAAGAGGACGTGGAAACGTTTAAGACACTTCTCCAAGAGTTCGAATACAATACAGGAGAATGCCCGCCTAATTATGCACAAAGTTACTACGGGGCACAGCAGCGCGATCGCAGTCGTGGCCGTAGTACTAATCAACGGCGTGACTGGTCGTCGCGACGCGAACGTTATAATAATCGGGACCGGCCGTATAGAAACTGGGGTAACAGTCGCGAACACAGGTGGAACAACCGAAATGATCGAGGACGTGGACAAGATCGTGAACGCAATAGGTACGGCAACCAGAATCGATACTACGATGAACATGGTGGGAATAGGATTGTAGGCGGTGCACCACATGATGTAGAAATTCGGCCGGCTAACCCAGGACATAACCCAGCAAATGGAAATGAACAAAACCGGCAATGACAAATGATCAGCGCAAAAGGCGCCCAATCGGAACAAATGAGTGACACGGGAAATGAGTACATAGGGTGTGTAGAGAGGAGAATGAATTGATTGGTTTACATTTGTGACATATGCATTTTGAATAGTATGTTGGGAAAAATAATGATAAAGATGTTTCTATGTGGTTGATTGAAGTGACGTTTTTAGTTATTTTTCTTTCCTTGAGTTATTAGGTTTTAGGTTGGTTCAAATTTGGAAATAAAAGTTTTCTTTGTGAACGAGTGAAATGCTGTTTATGGTTTTTTGGATAAATTGAAAAGAGTCGCTCCTGAGAGAAGCAAGATCTGTGTTGAATTAATGCAAAACTCAGGGGAATATCCGATCTGTGGGTATTATGGGTGTGGCAAACCCAGGCCCCCAGCTGTTAGTAGCCTTGTTTCCGATTTTCTGCTTTCAGTGCTACTATCTATCTATTACTATTCTATATCTGTCAGTATAAATGAGGATCTCTTACTATAGTATGCATTCTGTATGAATATTTTAAGATAGGAGAACTCTGAGAAAGAAAGAGTAAGTTTGGAATCTTGAAAACAGGACGCGATAATACGATTGTTTAACCAATGGCTTCCCAATATGCGCTAATATGTTAATATTGATGATATATCTTTTTTGTTCTTTATAGCTGAGAACGTAAAGTGCTGTCTGTGGATTTCGTAAGTATATTGATTCCCTTCAAGGTGAAAGAAGAATTGTGGTTTGTGTAATTTACGTCGCCCTGAAATATTATTGTGGTAGTCAAATACGAGCAGTTTTTCAGCTAATGGAGAATGGAACAGAAATATGGATCCTTGCTGTAGTCTTGATTGATGTTGAGCCAGAGCCTGAAAAATTATTCTGCGTTAATACTTGTCCTAGAAAAGCGACGTTTATGTGTTTTGCTGATGCTGTGAGCATTACAGCTTACTGTTTTCGCTGGTGCGGGATGCACTGCAGGCTATATGATTTGTACTGAGGAAATTTCCCTCTTGAAGGTAGAGGAATATTAAATAATTTTTATTATGGGACCGAAGGAAAGCTTGGTTTAATGTAATAATGATGAAGCAAAACATTTGTCATTTAAACTACAGAAGGATTCGGATCTTTTGTGTCTGTTGTAAGTTCAATATGTTAAGATGAAACTGTTTTACAGAATAGAGGTGACCACAATTTTGCCATTCATGAGAAATGAATCCAGAATGACCACCACAGGCGAAATAACTGATTTGTAAGCGAAAGGTAACTTAAAGAAGGAACGAAATGGATAAGAAAATGTAGTATAACCTGTATAATGAAAATATTTTTACCCTTCTCAGAGTCATCTGTGTGATTAATTCTTGTAATAACGTAATTTTAGATGAAATTTTCTTACTGTTTTATGTGTGAATATATGAGTATGATAAATGTATAATTGCGAGTCTCTTATCAGGTGTGTCAACTGGTATAAATGTTTTGTCGTGTAAATAACCATTGTTCTTTTTACTGTGTGTGTTTAAGGAATGTATCTCCATATTTATCATGTGACAAGACATATGCCGCAAGCGTCAGGAAGAGGACGAATTAGAACAATGTTGTAGTGGTATAAACACTGTGTTGGAGTAGCATTGAAGTAGCTTGTTGGATTAACTAGTAGTGGATTGAAGTAGAATTTTGAGTAATACATGTTTATGGGTAGTTAGCTTGCAGTATAGACAACAGGTGTGCATGTGTGTGAGTGTGTGTGTAGAAATAACATGTGAACCCTATGCTGTCCTGACCTATACTTGCACAAGGCATAATCCTATTAATTTTAGTGAATTAATAAGTAGCATTTGATTTATTAAAACGCAAGTGAACCACATTAGTGATGTGGATTTAGATATTATATTGTCAGTTCATTTAATTTTTATTTTTATACTGTCAATTCATTTCACTTTTATTTTTTATATTGTCAAGTCATTTAACTTTTAATTTTATATTGTCGATTCATCTAACTTTTTTTATTTAAAAAAAAATTAAGTCTCACTTTTGTTCTTAAAAATTGTGAAAGACAATACTAAGTGGTATTATGTATGACATTTTGCAATCACATAACTGTGATGAACAATTTCTGTGAAGGCAGTTGAGAACATGAAAGCGAACTGGCTAAACTCTTACGTGACAGCGGGAGCAGCGAGGAGGAGGGCTAGTTGTAAACTGGCAGGTTTCCCAGCAGGACACACTGTCAACCGGGCCACTTCGGGAGCGCGGTCGACAACAAAGGAAGGGCTGCGAGGCAAACACTTTCCCTTGCACCCGGAGCTAATGGCCGGCCGCACCAGTGCGACCCTTCATGGAGGCGATGACCTGAGATGGCCGAGCGGTCCACCGCGTGGAAATCCATCTGCTGTCAACACACCACACGCACGCGACCGTGACGAGACGGCCGCGGTGAGACGACAGAAGACAGGGGATAAAGGGGCGTGGAGCCTTTTGACAGGTACTGTCCAGAGAAACTTGCAGGCGTCAACGACTACTATCAACATTTCCTGGCAGATGCCCACTGTCAAGCGACAGTAAATCATGATTCGATGTTCTCTGGTTGCTAAGGGTGGCACAAAGAAGAGCCACTAAGTGTCATCCTTGCCCAGGAATATCAAACCGGCGAGCCAACTGAGGATAATTCAAGAATTTAACAACACAAGGGGCGTGGAGCCTTTTGACACATACTGTCCAGAGAAACTGACAGACTTCAACGACGCCTATCAACGTTTCCTGACGGATGCCCACTGTCAAGCGACGGTAAATCGTGGTTCGATGTTCTCTGGTCGCTAAGGGTGGCACAAAGAAGAGCCAGTAAGTGTCATCCTTGCCCAGGAATATCAAACCGGCGAGCCAATTGAGGATAACTCAAGAATGTAACAACACAAGGGGCGTGGAGCCTTTTGACACATACTGTCCAGAGAAAATGGCGGACTTCAACGACGCCTATCAACATTTCCTGGCGGATGCCTACTGTCAAGCGACAGTAAATCATAGTTCGATGTTCTCTGGTAGCTAAGGGTGGCACAAAGAAGAACCATTAAGTGTCATCCTTGCCCAGGAATATCAACCTGGCGTGTCAAACAAGGATACCGCACGAATTTGACAACACAAACATGGAACCAAATCGGGATGTACATGACACGGGCCACCAAGAGAAACTTCATGAGAGGGCAGAGACTGCGGGATTGCACACAACAGATGGACAAAAATCCCTACTCACAGCTGCGGCGACGAACCCCCCCCCCCCCCCCCCTTATATTGTGCCTTGGAACAGTGGAACTACTGAGTGTGCCAGTGAACAGTGATTATACGGTTCTTAGTTCAATGCATATATTTGTGTTTCTGCCAGAGAAACTTTGACTCGTGTGTTTTGCAGGGGTTAGATTTATTGGTGTTTATTAGACTGACTCTTGTATTTTGCAGGTGTTCTATTTATTGTTTTTTTTTTTTAGACTTTGACTCTTGTATTTTGCAGGTGTTTTATTTATTGGATTTTTTTTAGATGTTGACCATTGTACTTTCAGAGCTGTTTTATTGATCAATGTTTGTTCTTGTGTGATGTATTAGATTTATGATATTTTGTTTCATAAATTCTTTCCTGTGGCATTGCTTCATTTATCAGTTAGATGGCTATTCATGCTCATTGGACTGTGATAGATTAGCCTTTGCATGGGGCATATTTATAGTGAGGAACCCCTTAAGGGCAACAAACACATAATTAATTCTAGTTTCAGTATAATGACACAGTGATCATTGTTTGCTAACTAACTGAAATATATTAGAGTGATTAAATTAGTGCCACAAAGTTATTTTAATTCTACAAATTATTAGTTTTATAAGATATAGAATTTTTTTGTGATAACCACTTTGTAAAACATGTTTTTTTTCTTCTATCACTTTTTTTTGCTTTTGCGGATTGTGCATTGTAATGTTCTGCTTTATAATACTGATGTTATTTTCATGTTCTTTTTTAATTGCTGTGCCACCTTTGCTATTTTCATAAATTTTACTTGTTAATAAACAGTCATAAATTTTCCTGTGATCAGTTGGCTCTTGCAATGAGCAAATACTGGTGAACTGCATAAGGGTAACAACCAGAAATTGTTTTCATATTAATGACACAGGGACCATTGTTTTTACTTGCTGACTGAATTAGGTCTACACGATCTTTTAAATAGGTGTCACAGATTGTGTTCTTTTTCTGTTTGAAATTGGTAGATTTTGAAGATTTGTTGTAATTATTGTGTTTTAGCAAGTAGCTGGTGACCTTTTGCCTTTTCTTTACACTTTTTGTTTAAGTAGGGTGTGAGAAGCCTGCTTGGGAATGTCCTAGCATGGCCAGAAAATTCCCTGCACAGCGTTGGGGTTATGAAAGGTCTCTGCTGGATTCCTTTCAAGTTAATTTCTTAAATGTGTTGTCATTTACGGCATAAATTCCTCTTCTCAATTTACTGTGGCGTTTGTGACTATCTGGGAGGACACTGAGCAGTGAAATGTGTTACTTTTACCCATAAACAAGAACGATCTGTCATACTACTACACTTTAAAACACAGTTTATATGTAATTCATGTCACACAGTCTCATACGGAACCTACATCCGCTTTCTTTTATATACTGTATATGATAAGATACTGTCATCCCCCTTCCCTTCTGTGTGAGAGGATGAATGAGCAAATGTATTTCTAGTTGCATGCTTGAGGGTAGCAGACAAGCCTGTCTGCTAGAGAACAGTAGGACCAACGTCGGAACAGGTAGCTACGCTTTCTAAAAGCAGAGAGGTTTCTATTCTTAGTATGGTCCTGTCCGTCCCTTGTCATGTTTGTATAGGAAGCTGCCCCTATGGCCACTTCCGTTTGTATTTGTGAGCCACCCTCAGGAAGGGACCAGGTCAGTCTGTCCGTGGCGAGCGTCTGAAGTGGTAAGATCTCCGGCTAAGCGCGTCTATGCTAAGTCCTTAGGACAATGGATATCTTAAGTTCAGCCTAACTGAAAATTTAATCACCTTTATTTCAGGTTTAGCTCTAATATATCTAATGTTATCTTAAATTGAAACGCAGTGTAATTCGAGTGTGAAGTTCATAATATCTTCCAGTAGTTGCTTTGTCACTACTTTGTGAGTAAAGTGGAATCACGTGTTGATCAGTAACTAACTAAGATCGTCAATTTTAAATGCGAATGTGCGTGAGATTATAACGTCTCGTCTTGACAATATTTTTCAATATAGCAACTTTTCTTTATGTTCAACCTACGTGGGGTGTACTTTGTGAGACCAGTACCACGTGCTTATACAATTGTTTGACCCATCAGGTTAGTAGTAAGACGATAGTAACCAGTTCGAGGTTTTTCTTTAGTAAATTGCGTTTCGATGTAATTTATTTTAATTACCAAAATTATTATGGAGTTACACTCTTTGTGTAAACTAAGTTGACCACGTGAAGCATGTGGTGTAAGTATCAAAGTAGCCCTCAGGTATTCTTTTTGGGAAGATTTCACAGAGAGTTAGTATGAATTTAGTATACCAGTGTGTGGTAATTTCATGACGGACAGGATTGCGCTACGAACGTAACTTCTTTGGGTGAAAATTGAATCGGTTGGTTGTGGTTAATTTCCTCTTGCATATGTTTCAACGTCCTTTGTGTGTTATTTTATGAATGCAGTGTTGTATGCAGTCTCCCAATCTTGGCTCCATATTTGATGTGTTCTGTAAGATTACAAACTCACATATTCACAACCCTAAATAAGGCACCAGTTTAGTTATGAATCAAGTTTAATATGCTGAAATTTCAATGATCAATGTTAAAATAAATTTCCAAATATAAACTGATTTATTTCTTTTTATTTAAATTCTCTTTTATATATATATATATATATATATATATATATATATATATATATATATATCACCGGTTGTCGTATGACTATTAAAAGATTATAATTAATGTTAGTCTGGTTGGAAATTTGGTAAGCTAGACTGGATACCTGATGAAACAGTTGCTCAGTAATGCAAGGTTAACTTCCCCAGACAGCTCACAGCTTTTAACCAGCTTTTATTGTCTATCAGTACCCCCTTCATAGCAAATTAAAGCAACAACGTTGCATCAAATATGGTTTATTTCCTCCACATAGAGCTCCATATTATATGATATTACTGATTACTGTGAGATGTTACAACTTAATATTCAATGGTAATGCCTTTGCACCTCTGCCGGCATTATTATTAACTCGTCATCAGACTGGCAGTTCCTTTACATTGTAATAATATTTTTGTTAATGTAATACGTTAGAGCTTAATGTTCAATAATTAATACCCTTACATCTCTGACAGTGTTATTATTGATTCGTCATTAGCATGGCAGTTCCTTTACATTGGAATAATATTATTGTTAATGTGAGATGATACAGCTTAATGTTCAATAATTAATGCCTTTACATCTGTGACAGTGTTATTGTGAGGGCTGTTTGGAAAGTAACGTCTGATCGGGTGCGAAATGGAAATCTCAGTGAAAATGTGATGAAGCTTAGCACAGATGTGTTCGGCAGTGTCTCTATTATGCCCGTTGATCGCGACATGTCACTCTTTTCGGTTCTGAGCGAACAGTGAGCACTTGAAGGTGTCTAGAACAAGAGAGTCTCCCACCAGGTATAACGAAGAGCCTGGTGAGAGATTTCGCTTGTGTCATGCAGCCCACGTGACATTACTGTCATGCGTTTCCTTCTTCGTGACAACTATCGACCGCACTCTGCAGGGGCGACGAGGATGTTCCTGCAACGTTTTCCATGAAAAGTCTTTGATCACCCACAATACATCCCTTAAATGACTACCCCTGAGTTTCATTTCTGCTCATATGCACCGCTGGCTATGAATTCAGCTTTTGGCACAGACAACGAGTTGTAGACTAGCGTAGAGAATTGGCGGAAAGCACAGGTGGCTGCGTTGTATGTCGAGGTTATTGGCAACTTAGCACAATGCTACGACAGATGTCCACGCCGCAGTGGCGATTATGTAAAGAAGTAGCTGGAAGGTGTAGCTCACTGCTGTAAACAAAACATTTTTCATTTCTACAGCGGTTTCCATGTCGCGATCAATCGGACCTTACTTTCCGAACAGCCCCCGAATTTATTCATCGTCAGACTGGCAGTTCCTTTATAATGGAATTGCAATATACTTATTGTTCATTATTAAAGCCTACTGGCTAGTTTCTGTTAAACAATGTTAAAATTTTATTAATCAGTCCCTCTAAGAAAAATTTAACAGATGAATTATCACAAGTTTGACGTCTTTTGGTTTGTTCCTCTCAAGAAATAGGTGCTACCACTAGTCTGGCATAAGAAAAACGAAGTAAAGTTACAAGTTAAAGCTCTCTGTTATGACGCTATGCTGATTGGCAATGCAGAATTGTACGTCGAACTCACGAGGTTCATACCAGCAAGAAGTTTCTCCTGTCTTCTTTTCGTCATGCAACGCTGTACGTTTACTCAGCCACGTACTTATGTTATTTATGACTGCAACCTATATACAGGGTAGTCCATTGATAGTGACCGGGCCAAATATCTCACGAAATAAGCATCAAACGAAAATACTACAAAGAACGAAACTCGTCTAGCTTGAAGGGGGACATCAGATGGCGCTATGGTTGGCCCGCTAGATTGCGCTGCCATAGGTCAAATGGATATCAACTGCGTTTTTTAAAAATAGGAACCCCCCATTTTTTATTATATATTCGTGTAGTACGTAAAGAAATATGAATGTTTTAGTTGGACCACTTGTTTCGCTTTGTGATAGATGGCGCTGTAATAGTCACAAACGTATAAGTACGTGGTATCACGTAACATTCCGCCAGTGCCAACGGTATTTGCTTCGTGATACATTACCCGTGTTAAAATGGACCGTTTACCAATTGCCGAAAAGGTCGATATCGTGTTGATGTATGGCTATTGTGATCAAAATGCCCAACGGGCGTGTGCTATGTATGCTGCTCGGTATCCTGGACGACATCATCCAAGTGTCCGAACCGTTCGCCGGATAGTTACGTTATTTAAGGAAACAGGAAGTGTTCAGCCACATGTGAAACGTCAACCACGACCTGCAACAAATGATGATGCCCAAGTAGGCGTTTTAGCTGGTGTCGCGCCTAATCCGCACATCAGTAGCAGATTGCCCGAGAATCGGGAATCTCAAAAACGACGGTGTTGAGAATGCTACATCAACATCGATTGCACCCGTACCATATTTCTATGCACCAGGAATTGCATGCGACGACTTTGAACGTCGTATACAGTTCTGCCACTGGGCACAAGAGAAATTACGGAACGATGACAGATTTTTTGCCCGCGTTCTATTTAGCGACGAAGCGTCATTCAACAACAGCGGTAACGTAAATCGGCATAATATGCACTATTGGGCAACGGAAAATCCACGATGGCTGCGACAAGTGGAACATCAGCGACCTTCGCGGGTTAATGTATGGTGCAGCATTATGGGAGGAAGAATAATTGGCCCACATTTTATCGATGGCAATCTAAATGGTGCAATGTATGCTGATTTCCTACGTAATGTTCTACCGATGTTACTACAAGATGTTTCACTGCATGACAGAATGGCGATGTACTTCCAACATGATGGATGTCCGGCACATCGCTCGCGTGCGGTCGAAGCGGTATTGAATAGCATATTTCATGACAGGTGAATTGGTCGTCGAAGCACCATACCATGACCCACACGTTCACAGGATCTGATGTCCCCGGATTTCCTTCAGAGGGGAAAGTTGAAGGATATTTGCTATCGTGATCCACCGACAACGCCTGACAACATGCGTCAGCGCATTGTCAATGCATGTGCGAACATTACGGAAAGCAAACTACTCGCTGTTGAGAGGAATGTCGTTACATGTATTGCCAAGTGCATTGAGGTTGACGGAGATAACTTTGAGCATTTGTTGCATTAATATGGTATTTACAGGTAATCACACTGTAACAGTATGCGTTCTCAGAAATGATAAGTTCACAAAAGTACATGCATCACATTGGACCAACTGAAATAAAATGTTCAATCGTACCTACGTTCTGTATTTTAATTTAAAAAAGCTACCTGTTACCAACTGTTCATCTAAAACTGTGCCATATGTTTGTGGCTATTACAGCGCTATTTATCACAAAGCGAAAAAAGTGGTCCAACTAAAACATTCATATTTCTTTACGTACTACACGAATATGTAATAAAAATGGGGGTTCCTATTTAAAAAAACGCAGTTGATATTCGCTTGACCTATGGCAGCGACATTTAGCGGGCCAACCATAGCGTCATCTGGTTTCCCCCTTAAAGCTAGACAAATTTCGTTCTTTGTAGTTTTTTCGTTTGACGCTTATTTCGTGAGATATTTGGCCTGGTCACGATCAATGGACCACCCTGTATAAATATTTTATAAATTGTTAAAGTCTATTATTTGGGCACTACTGTTCTTTCTTTTTTAATATGTTCAGTTTTGTGTTATCAGCCTTTCAATAATGCTATGAATTTCGGGGAACCTTAAGCAGATAATAGTGTCCTTCCGTTTGCTGAAGAGATCGAGTATTACGTATTGCTTATTATTAAGGAGCCTTATATTGTTCCTTCTCATTTAGCAAACAACACTGGTTGAAGATAAAGTGTAGTGTTCATCCCAAGAGTTTCCCTGTGTCACGCGTAAATTGTCTATCAGAGACAGTACTTTGCGTTCATTGATCACAGTCGTCATAATTCAGTGTATGATACGAGTGAAGATGAGTTCATTGGGGTGCATGGGCAACACATAATATTTCTATAGTGTCCACGTGCTGACCCCACGTAAACACGGTCATCCACCAGATCTGCTGAAGCATGTCTGGCTCGTTTGTTGTTGGTGTTGGGCAGTCCGCTCGTGACACAGCTACGGCAGGACTCCAGGACGGCTCCCTGCAGAGTCAACCCACGGCAGTCAGCAAGTGGTTGGTCGGTGCGTAGGCCCAGGTATACAGTCCCTCTGACGTGTCGCTCTTCTGCATGTCGGATTTGAGTCAGCTGAGAGCAGTACGGTGTTACGGTGTTGCGTGCCATGCGACGTTATTGTTATGCCAAGCTCACCTTCCGGACTCCAGGCCGTCCGCGGTGGCCATGCGGTTCTAGGTGCTTCAGTCCGGAACCGCGCGACTGCTACGGTCGCAGATTCGAATCCTGCCTCGGGCATGGATGTGTGTGATGTCCTTAGGTTAGTTAGGTTTAAGTAGTTCTAAGTTCTAGGGGACTGATGACCTCAGATGTTAAGTCCCATAGTGCTCAGAGCCATTTGAACCATTTGAACCGGACTCCAGGCATGGCCAAGGTCACCGTCACCCATTGTCTCTGGTGAGCCAGATACCTCATGCCCTGAGATGGAAATCTTGTCCCAGTTATCTCTCACGATCCATAACTCATGCGGCATCGAACAGTGTCAAAAAAATGCTTTACAAACAGATAATGAAGAACAATGTTACGTCCATTCACGGTAAGGTATTCCTCTGCCAGATTTCGTTACCCCAGTCCTATGTAGGCTTTGCCCTGGTGGGGCATGCAGTGAAGGTTAGATACTGTACTTGATCACCATTCACCTGTATTAGAAACTGTAAACAGGATGCGAAGCTAAAGTAGGAAGAATTCATGTATATTGTTGCATGGGGGCTTAATTAAATATGATTGAAAATACTTTTTAAATTTTTCGTAGCTGTATGTCCGATTACGCTGTGTCTCGTAATCGGTTGGCCCTGACTAGTATTATTACGCAATCTGACTGCTTAGAACAACAACAAAGAATGAAATTAAAATTTTCATTAACACAATTAATTAATTAAGTCCCCAGCAACTATAAAACCTACAAAGCCAACAAGCTGACTGAACCTGTAATTATGCATTATTTGAGACACACAAATAATAAAAGAACATAGTGGTTTTTACCTTCATATATATTGACGAAATGCACTCTGATCATTACAATATCTTCATTAGAATAACATCTGCTATCTCTCCCATCAAATAACTGGATAAAACATGGAACAAACACTCCTTACTACAACCTCTCGACAAGCCTTGCCCATTCGCACATCTCAACACTGACTGCCACGAGACCTCGACAGGCACTCTACTACGAGCTCTCGACAAGCACTCACTACTACGAGCTCTGCCCACGCACTGCCTGCTAGAGTTCTTAACAGGCACTGTGGAGGCGGCTTAATAATACTCTTTGGCGCAATCTCTGGCGCAGTGGCTCAGTGTAGCCACCTTTCATATGCCCCTCCTCCACAGGCCAGAATTTGATGGTATTTTTGCCAGCATTGGTGGTGAAAATACCACCAAATTCGTCCACAAAAATACAGACAAAAATAAAAGATAATATTAATACTTAAATATCACATAATTAGTTAAAATTTTGGCTTTGCACTGACCTTTCAATAACCTAATATATAAAATACAGTAGGCAATACAAATTCTTTTCATACATGTGGCTTTACATAATAGTTTACACAATACATTAAAAAATCAGTTTATGCAAATGTTCACATAAAATGCTTTCAATGATTAGTTTATACAAAAAAAAAAAAAAAGACACCAACAGGTGACATCTTTTCAGTAGAAGCAGTCCATCAGTGGCACCCAGTAAAGTTTAGCAGGTACACCCAGCAACAAGTCACATTAGTTCAGTAGAAGCAATCCATCAGAGGCACCCAGCAATGTTGAGTAGGTGCAGACAGCAACAAGTGACTTCATTTCAGTAGAAACAGTTCATCAGTTGCACCCAGCAATGTTGAGCAGGTGCATACAGCAACAAGTGACTTCATTTCAGTAGAAACAGTTCATCAGTTGCACCCAGCAATCTTGAGAGCAGGTGCAGACACCAACAAGTGACATCATTTCAGTAGAAGTAGTTCATCAGTTGCACCCAGCAATCTTGAGAGCAGGTGCAGACACCGACAAGTGACATTTCCATAGAAGTAGCTTCATCTATGCACCCAGTAATGTTGAGCAGGTGCAGACACCAACAAGTGACATCATTTCAGCAGAAACAGTCCATCAGTTGCACCCAGCAATGTTGAGAGCAGGTGCAGACACCAACAAGTGACATCATTTCAGCAGAAGCAGTCCATCAGTTGCACCCAGCAATGTTGAGCAGGTGCAGACAGCAAGCAGTGACTTCATTTCCATACAAGTAGTCCATCAGTTGCACCTAGCAATGATGAGCAGGTCCAGAGAGCAGTCCATGATATTCACTATCACTAATCACACTGTTCATCAGCAGAAACTAAACACGTCCTAGTGACACCAATCATGTAGATAAAGTACAAGTAACAGTCCATAATATTCACTATCACTGATCACTCAGTTCATCAGCAGAAATTAATCATTCCTAAGTGTCACACATGACGTTGAAAAGTGCAGGTAACAGTTCATAATATTTACCATCACTAATCAGACAGTTCAGGCATGAACAATAGTTTGAATACACATACAAATGCTTTTACACTAAACATATAAATTCTAATAAACACACAAATGATTTCAGATAATTGTCATATTAACTATTACAAATACTCAAATATCAGTAAACCTATAATATTTATGGGTGTCAGTGCAAGCCACTACAAACAAATACAATAATATTCAGGAGATAGGTGGGTACGATTAGGAAAGGAAAACACACAAAACACAATCACTCATCTTTCATCCACGTTAAGTACTACTGTGTAATTGAATAGTGTTAACTGTGTAAATGCAATTCTGTCAAAATCTGATGTGCATCATGTGTATCAAGTAGTAATGGCAGCAATGTATCACAGCCAATAATAGTTAAGTCAACGTCATAGTCATCATGTCAAGACCAATGTTTGCGAAGCCAGATCAAATGTACTGTTGTTGAACAACTGTCAGTGAGCCAAGATATGCAAATACTTCCTCTCTTCAAAAAAAAAAAAAAAAAGTATATACTGCTTAGTGATTTAACAAAGTGTGTGTATAGACTATCTTCCTTCTACTTTAGTGTTCTAGTCTGCTATCTTCATCCTACTTGTTCCATAAGACCAACAAAAAAAATATGCATCTCACTTACTTTACCTCTTATCCACCAAAACTCCAATAATCATCAACTTCACACAATCTCAATAATACCTCAATAATACCTCTTCAATACGTCGATACATATGAACCTTATCATTAATAGCATTTACCTTACCTCTTGTCCACAAAAACTCCAATAATCATCAACTTCATATAATCTCTATACCTCAATAATACCTCAATAATACCTCTTCAATACGACGATACATATGAACCTTATTACCAATATCACTTCACTTCCATAACAACTCTTTCATCTAGTCAGTCTCCTAGAACAAGTACAGATAAAATCCTAATGCAAACCTCATCATCCCATACAATCCGAAGACACATTGTCAACACACAACCTCTGTGTAATCCATCTGACCCAAATCTTCTGCTCATTATGAATTATAAACAAAGAAATGCATACATGACCTCTAACAGACTTAGTTCGAATAACTCTCAGTAATTAAGTACGATTATGGAGTGTGAATGATCATGATATTTCACAGTGTGTACACCACTTCAAGAATTATGGCAGAAGCAAACATGTGGAGTATTTCTTGTATCAAGTGTCACTTCCTATTTCAATTTCTCACGAAAAATGCAGTGTAATGACTGTCAATGGTCTAAACCTAGTAATGGTATGTCATGCCGTTAGCTTCCTTCCTATTAGCATAAATTTATACAGCTTCCATAAAACCTCCAGCTCATGTGACTCCTATGAAGTTCTTTGTACCAATATCGTTCGTCGAACTATAGCAGTTCATTTTCTTATCTTAAAAATATAAGGCACTGAGCGTAAGCAAAACAAGCAATAGCGAGTAAATATACCAGTAGAGAACAGATTGTCAACAAGTGGATGGAGCACAATTCCTACAACGAGGCTCTGCCAAGCGAACAATCTATAATTAATACAATAGTGTGACCTAAACTCTATGTTTGTACACAGTATATCAGCATTTCTATACACCAAATTAAAGAGTAGTTATGACAACAACAGATATGTATAAATATGCAATCCATACGCAAAGCAGTAAACATGTCATTAGCATCATATCAGCATAAGCAAATAAATGTTCATATGTAATCTTAATAAGTAAACATGAAAGCGCAAGCAGATAAATCACAAAGTATAACCTACATACATAAACACAGTCAGCACAATTAATCAGGTTACAATTATAATTTAAATAAATAAGCACAGCAGGCACATAATTAAAAAGTATGACATCAGTGAAAAAGCAGTGCAGCCAAGCGATGCATAATATATACAAGTTACAACCCAGTTCAGTAATAAACATTGACAAAAATCAGCAAATGTACGCAAGCACGTCGCTTCACACGTAAATTCGTAGAACATGAAATTAGCACAAAGTATGAATCACGTAATCGCGAGCAGCAAATTACGTCTAAAGTACGTACGTAAGTGGAAATATGTTACCTGAAAAATAAACTCAATTAATAGTTACCCTTTTTAGTTTATTAGTTTCTTCTTCGAAATTACATTCTTCCTGAAAATTTCTCGATAGCACGTCCTCTTAACGTCGGAGACACACAGAATTTACCTGAAGTTCTTAAATATTTTATACAACCGTATCCTGAAAAATACTGAATGTTAATAACATAATTCATCAAGTCACTATAGCTTTATACTGAATTTAATCGGAGAAATTAAACTGTGTATTCGTTTACGGCTGTCAGTGCATTCGCACTGAGCGCTCGATCAGCTGTAGGCGCGTGACGTAGGAAGCAATTGTTCGCGGTCAACGACTGCCTTGTGCGGCGCGCAGACTTGACTGTTGCTTTGATTATATGCCGCCGCCAAAACACAGCGCGGTATCCTTGTACTCTCCGCATGTTTACATGTAGCTGTTAGTTTCTCTAAAGTATGTCATTCCACAAAAATTTTTACGTTAGATATATGATGTATTCCTTTAGAGCGTCGAGATTTAAGAGTTTCTACTTCAACAGTGTTATCATGTATAATTTTGCGAATTCTATATGGACCGTTATAAAGCAGAAAAAATTTGCGACACAAGCCTTTTCCTTTGTGAGACAAACGATGAGACCTAATTAACACCTTCTGACCAACTGACAAGATTTTTAAACGACCAGGACGTTTAGCTGATCTCTCTCTTCTAGCAGCCGTAGATGCAATATTTCGTAGAGCCAGGTTGACAACTTCAGAATGCCGTAGTTTCCGTGAAGGCGGAAAAGGAACTATTTCAGAAATGCGATTTGTTGGTGCTTTATTTTTTAATGTCAATATAGGCGGTAAAGAAGTTGAATCATTAGGGAGTTCATTCAGAATGTTTTGAAAAATATGAAGATACTGATCCCAAGTTCTGTGTTTCTGATGACAATAAAGACGACACAATTTATTGATTTCCTTCATCCATCTCTCTGAAGCGTTAGATTGAGGGTGAAAAAGTGAAATGAAAATTGGTTTAATTTTACGACGCTGTAGAGTACGAAGCCAAATTTTAGAACGAAACTGTGATCCATTATCTGATATAACCTTATCAACATGACCAACTTCTTTAAGAAAATGTTTGATGAAAGCGTTAGATACTGAACGAGCTGTTGCTTTGCGTAACGGTGTAAAACACACATATTTTGACGTCAACTCCACTGCTACGAAAATGTACGCAAAACCATTAGTAGATCGAACCACTGGACCGAACAAATCAACTGCAGCCATCTCCTTTAATTTCGCTGGAATGATAGGAAACAACGGTGCTCTGTGAGAAACTGTTGGCGGCTTAGCCTTTTGACATAATTTGCATTTGGCCAGAACAGATCGAATACGTTTTTCCATATTACTGAAATAACAATTTTCTCGTAATTTATGAAAGCATTTTCTGGGACCAAAGTGTGCATAACTGAAATGCGTATACCAAATCAATTTATTGACCCACTCGTCAGGAATACAAACTAACCAAACGGAGTTGTCGACCGATTTTCGTTTAAAAAGAATGTCATTGCGGACTAAATAAAGCTGTCTAATCGCTACGCTTTCTTTTCTCCTCCACTTCTCCTTAATGTCCTTCCAGATTGGATCCTTATTTTGCTCCTTAGCGATGTCCTGGAGCGAAGACGAAATAAAGTTCTCAAACGCAACACCTTGTATATACATCAAACAATAATTGTTTTCCTTGCAGTCCTCTTTGTTTCAAATCCATAGGTGCACGTGATAAAGCATCAGCAATAATATTTGAAGAACCCTGTATGTAAACAATACTAAAGTCAAATTCCTGTAGGTACAACGCCCATCGTGACAATCTGCCATGAGTTAATTTTGTCGACATAAGAAATTCCAGAGCTCGATGATCGGTGTAAACCTTCGTATGTCTACCAAACAAAAATGTCCGAAATTTTGTAAAAGCCCAAACAACAGCCAAAGCTTCAAGTTCCGTAATCGAATAATTCTTTTCTGATTTAGAGAGGACACGACTTCCAAATGCAATAGTCTTCTGTACTGCAACGCCGTTTTCTTCTATCTCTTGAAATAAATGTGCACCTAGGCCTTTGTATGATGAGTCCGTTGCCAAACAAAATTCTTTTGATAAATCCGGATGTGAAAGAAGTGGAGCAGCAATTAAAGCATCACGAAGCTGTTCAAATTCTGACTGAGCTTCCTCATCCCAGCACCAATTAGATTTCTTTCCAGATAGTTCACATAAACGAGGTGTGGCCAAATCGTCCAATCTAACAAAGCGTCTAAGAAAATTATAGACACCAAGGAAGCTACGAACATCACGTTTCGTGGTAGGAACAGTATAGTTACGAATAGCGTCTAATTTTTCTGGATCAGGAAGAATACCCTCTGTAGAAATAATGTGACCGAGAAATTTCACCTTAGAACGACCAAATTCAGATTTTTCTAAGTTCACTGTAATGCAAACTCGTGCAAAAATACGTAATAATGAATCCAAAATTTTGTTGTGCTCACTCCAAGAATGTTTAGCAATAAGATATCGTCAACATAAGAAGTAATATTGTCACGAAGATAAACAGGTAAGATTTCGTTTAAGCTACGAATGAATGCTGCTGAAGATATAGTAAGTCCAAACGGTAATTTCCGAAGTCACTTTTGGGTAAATTAGTCATATCAGGTTATTGTTTACTTACCCACTAGATAGATTGATAGTCGAAGAGTTGTTTTGACAGATGCAAAGAATAGTGAAAGAGTAGGCAGCGGTGCAGAAAACTAAAAGAGAAATAGCACCACTACAGCTCGGGGCCCTATGCTCGCTACGGCACATATTCACTTAGAGTAGTGAATCCCCTGAGGACTTTAATAGCCACACATAATTTCCAGTTTGTGTCTTAGTGGCACATCTGGCGGAAGTGCGTACGTAAATTGATCTAACCATGCACATGGATGTATGTCATTCTTAGAGTTGCGGAAGATCTTAAATTTCCGAACAGTCAAAAAGTGTTTATAATCAAAGTTTTCGCCTCGTGGCGACAAAGACCTACCGCGTTTGTTCCAGTCCGAATGTCGATTATTGTCAAGTTCGCGCGCCTGGCGCTCTCTTGTTGCTTCTCGTAAATGAAATAAATTACTTTCTTCATACACCTCTGCTATCTGTGATTCTAAGTTCCTTCTACTGTCCTTTCCTACTGCAACAATACTACCATCTACTATTTTTACAATCAGAAGAATCCAAGGGACGATCCGAAGCAGCGGTCGCCACGTGCATGGGGGCTTAATTAAATATGATTGAAAATACTTTTTAAATTTTTCGTAGCTGTATGTCCGATTACGCTGTGTCTCGTAAACGGTTGGCCCTGACTAGTATTATTACGCAATCTGACTGCTTAGAACAACAACAAAGAATGAAATGAAAATTTTCATTAACACAATTAATTAATTAAGTCCCCAGCAACTATAAAACCTACAAAGTCAACAAGCTGACTGAACCTGTAATGATGCATTATTTGAGACACACAAATAATAAAAGATCATAGTGGTTTTTACCTTCATATATATTGACGAAATGCACTCTGATCATTACAATATCTTCATTAGAATAACATCTGCTATCTCTCCCATCAAATAACTGGATAAAACATGGAACAAACACTCCTTACTACAACCTCTCGACAAGCCTTGCCCACTCGCACATCTCAACACTGACTGCCACGAGACCTCGACAGGCACTCTACTACGAGCTCTCGACAAGCACTCACTACTACGAGCTCTGCCCACGCACTGCCTGCTACGAGTTCTTAACAGGCACTGTGGAGGCGGCTTAATAATACTCTTTGGCGCAATCTCTGGCGCAGTGGCTCAGTGTAGCCACCTTTCATTGTCTTGTTAGTTGTAGTTTCAGTTATTTGCTGGGACCATGAGTTCCATATATTCATCAGCATCATCCTGTATATCTAAGCCTAGTTAACAGCTATCTTTACAGAAGTGTAGCGTGTTTATTTCTAGCCCTTTCTGCATATTACTTTGCATATCGCTTTTCACATGCTAGCCCTATTTTCTGTTTAACATAGGGTGCCATGCTGGAGTATATGGTGTTTATGCCACATCTCTGCCCATGTTTATTACATTTTTGTTGCTGTGTTTTAATGCACAATGTAGGGGGTATTTTGTTATGGAAGGTTAGTAAGTAGGTTCGATCATAAGGCAGACTCGTCGAACGCTGTACCAGATGGTCACGTAGCGTGAGAACGGTCGGGCGAGTAAGAGCCTCACTGTAGTGGCACAGAGACAGGCAGTGGGAGTTCTCCTGTAACGCTGGGTGCCACGAAGCCAATCTTTTTCTTATTCCAGAATGAGATTTTCACTCTGCAGCGGAGTGTGCGCTGATATGAAACTTCCTGGCAGATTAAAACTGTGTTCCGGACCGAGACTCGAACTCGGGACCTTTGCCTTTCGCGGGCAAGTGCTCTACCCAACTGAGCTACCCAAGCACGACTCACGCCCGGTCCTCACAGCTTTACTTCTGCCAGTACCTCGTCTCCTACCTTCCAAACTTCACAGAAGGTCTCCTGCGAGCCTTTCAGAACTAGCACTCCTGAAAGAAAGGATATTGCGGAGACATGGCTTAGCCACAGCCTGGGGGATGTTTCCAGAATGAGATTTTCACTCTGCTGAGGAGTGTGCGCTGATATGAAACTTCCTGGCAGATTAAAACTGTGTGCCAGACCGAGACTCGAACTCGGGACCTTTGCTTTTCGTGGGCAAGTGCTCTAACCAACTGAGCTACCCAAGCACGACTCGCAGGAGAGCTTCTGTAAAGTTTGGAAGGTAGGAGACGAGGTACTGGCAGAAGTAAAGCTGTGAGGACCGGCCGTGAGTCGTGCTTCGGTAGCTCAGATGGTAGAGCACTTGACCGCGAAAGGCAAAGGTTCCGAGTTCGAGTCTCGGTCGCCACACAGTTTTAATCTGCCAGGAAGTTTCATTTTTCTTATTATTTATATTTACCGTCTGAATATTAATAAACGCGGCGCGGGGTAGCCACGCGGCGTAAGGCGCTATGTCACGGTCCGTGCAACTCCCCACGTCGGAAATTCGAATCCTCCCTCGGGCATGGGTGTGTGTGTTGTCCACAGCGCATGTCAGTTTAAGTTCGATTAAGTAGTGTGTAGGCTTAGGGACAGAAGACCTCGGCAGTTTGGTCCCAGAAGACCTTACCACAAATTTTATTAATAAACAGTTCCAACAGTACAGATGACGTTACTTGCACTGAGAACTTGTTAATAATAATTTCAGTATCACTCAATTCATCAGGAAACGATAATTGTAAATTTTAGTTACTCTCAGAGCTTATTGGTGGGAAGGATGGACCAGTCACAAGTGCACCCTGAAAAGGCAGGCAGCAGACTGCTGAGATAGCTCACTACTAGCCTACGATCGGCTTCCAAGAAGGTAATTCATGAATGAGGGTATAAAATCTGATCTCATGTAAAGATGCAACAGTTTGCTGAAAAGTAAGGATGACGTACTTGCGCGATGTTGGTGTGTTAATCCAAGGCTGTCTACGATCTGCTTTCGAAATGGCAACACGCGAACTAGTCAGTGAAGTGCAACTCTGCATGAAGACGGTATTTATTATTAAAGGTGGCTCGGAAAACATATTTGTGTGATCTCATTTGTATTGTAAGATTGCCGGCCAGGGTGGCCGAGCTGTTCTAGGCGCTACAGTCTGGAACCACGCGACCGCTGCGGTCGCAGGTTCGAATCCTGGCTCGGGCATGGATGTGTGCGATGTCCTTAGGTTAGCTAGGTTTAAGTAGTTCTAAGTTCTAGGGGACTGATGACCGCAGTAGTTAAATCCCATAGTGCTCAGAGCCATTTGAACCATTTGATTGTAAGATCTGATGAAACATTTTGTGCCTTCTGCGGTGCTCGGGAACTAATGATTAACGACCCGGAATCTTGTAATGAGACTGGCTCTATAAATCGTTTTACTAATTTTGTGATTGGACAAATAAAACAAAATTAGTTGGCATCTTAACATTCTACCATTCTCATTATGCTTAACATTTAAATGTGCCCACTTACCACATTATTATGCACTGTTTACTCCACAAGCATTAGAGCTCGCTATCGAAGGAGAAGAAACGAATTGGGGTAACGTCTACGAGACGCGAGGTAAGCAAGTTGGCTTCAATTTAGTTACGAGAAGTGGGAGGTAGATGCAAAAAAATGTTCAAATGTGTGTGAAATCTTATGGGACTTAACTGCTAAGGTCATCAGTCCCTAAGCTTACACACTACTTAACTTAAATTATCCTAAGGAGAAACACACACACCCATGCCCGAGGGAGGACTCGAACCTCCGCCGGGACCAGCACAGAGGTAGGCGCACTGGATTTTCATATGTAAATCACACGTAGCATCGCTTTGTGTTCCCGTCTACATATTGTGGCAGACGATATTTCGAATTTTCATTCCCCAGTCTGCTGTGATAGTTTTACAGTAACAACCATTGTGTGCCTCTGCATAAATCCAAGATTTTTGGTTTTGTAGTGTTTCTTGTGCGATGTGGCGTAATGAGAGGCGGCTTAATACTTCCTAAAAATTCTTTGTGAAGTTAGGTTCCCTGAAGTTTTTGCCGGCATTTAAATAACTGAACAGTTTCCAGTAATGTAAACTGTGTCTTATTGTAGACAAGTTACACACAGAATCCTCCCAGTGATATACAGTTCTATAGTTCTCCTTTCCTTCTAAAAGAGTTGCATAACCTCCCCATTTTAAATTGTACATAATGAACTGGAGACTGTTTTGTCCATATGTTTAAGTACTGGCTGTTATAATGTTATTATTATATTTACAATCCATTCATTTTTCTGCACATGCATTTGAGTTTTTTTTACTCCCTTTGCACACTAATTTTTGTAACTTTACAAGCAATGCATTTTGAAATTACAGATTTTTATAGCATAATGATGACAAATGATATTTTCAGCCGGTCTATATGATATTTCATATCCATTATCTATTTTCCAAAGACTTTTTATGAGCACGTATGACTATCATCAAATTCCTGACTACAATAGAGTTATATTCTTGATAACACAAACAATAGGCCACCATTTGCCGTCAGAAAGCACTGAGCAATGAATGCCCAGTGGCAAAATCCTTTTTGTTATAAAAGCTTATGTATGTTTCATAAAATAATTTGTTTCTCGCAACTGATCTGAATGATTCATAGAGCTGTCTAGTTTCTTCTTAAGCTCAGCAAATCACTACAAATTATATGCAAAGCCTACTGTTGCGTGATTAGTGCTCCTTCTCGTTGCATGCACAAGTGAGAGTGGGAAGAACGACTTCTTTTTTGTCACTTTTATTTCTGATTTTATCTTTGCAGTCTGGAGTGGTTTCTAGGTAACTGAAATCACAACTGAAACGACGTAGATCACGACTCTTTCCTAGAATCTTCGATAGGCTTTAGTCAGGAGTTTAGTTCTCTTTCTCCGATTGTCTGGCCGTTCAGTTTTTTTAAACATTTGTATTACTCTCTCTAACGAATCAAGCAAACTTATTTTTGGTTACGCTCTACGTTACTTGCTAGATCAACCTTATGTAAAGTCCACACACGTGAACTATACATCAGTATATGTAGCGAAGCGTTTTGTAAATATTCTCATTACTAGAAATAATTGAATTTTCCAGTATCTTACCAGTTTTTTAGTACATTACCAATTAATGAAACCTTGTCATTCTCTCTACCGAGAACTAAAACTCGGTGGTCGCTCTACTTCATATCACCAAGTATTGTTGTTTTCATGACATGATTGCATCCTGCTGCAACATAGCAACAGATAATCGAAGCGATTAGGGACATTTTTGCACCAAGCTTTCGTGACTTATTGTTTCTGTATATCGTACGAACGCACATGAAACAGAACAAAGTGTCCAGTTTCGGAAAACGTACTAGGCAAACAAGAGACAAACGCCAGTGTTAAAAGTACAAACAATTCATTTTCTTAATTTTAGAGAAAGATATGTCATCTCATTATCATTTATGTTCCGGAAGACAGTCATATTTCAGTGGGGTTAAAGAACACCTGAAATCGCCAAAATCAAACAAGGCTCCAGGTCTCTAAAGAATGCTTGCCATAGTTTATACACAATTTGCAGCCGAGTTAGCTCCCTTTTAACCATAATATACCATAGATCCCTCGAACATAAAACTAAGCCCAGTAGCGGGGAGAAAGCACAGGTAACTTCCACCTACAAAGAGTGGAAGCAAAAGTGATCCGCTAAATTACTGTCCAATCTAACTGAAGTCTGTATGATGTAGAATTTTGCACTGGGCTAAATCGTAATAAGGTATCTTGAACAGAATTACCTCCTCCATGTCAACCGGCATGGATTTCCTAAACATCGGTCTTGCCAAACCCAACTTGTGTTTTTCTCATATGACATCCTGAAACCAATGGATCATGGCAGGGATGAAATATTTCTTGACTTCGGTAAAGCATTTGACTCGACACCACACTAACTTTTATTAACAGCATACGGGGTATCACACAAAATTTTGTCGATGGATTTAGTGTACCTTATGGCGTGCTTGAGGGAAGTGTATTGTTATCCTTGCTGCTCATGTTGTATGTTAATAACTGTGAAGAAAATTTTAGTAATAACCAAAGACTTTCTGCAGATGGTGTAGTTATGTATAAAGAAGTACAATGAACGATCAAAAAGATTTCGTTTGGGGCGTTGCTGCACCGTATAAGTAACTTAGCGTGATTCCGATGCGGGTATATAAGCACCGAAATGTAGACAAGTGATTAGTCTGGTATTCGTGTCTTTCCGACGTAGAACTGTGGTGACATTATTAACAAAGGCGTCCATACGGGACCAACACGCTGCTTTTCTCTCCCTGGCTGAGGAAGGGCAAACTCCAGTAGACATACGAGGGTCACACCAAAAGAAATGCACACTATTTTTTTAGAAATCCATCATTTATTCTACATGTTTGAAAGTTTTACAGTGTGTTGATACATCCTTTAGCAACAATATTTTCATTTCTCCACATAATTTCCATCCCTCTCAACTGCCTTACGCCATCTTGGAACCAGCGCCTGTATACCCGCACGGTAAAATTCTGGACCAACCTGTTGGAGCCACTGTTTGGCAGCGTGCACAAGGGAGTCGTCATCTTCAAACCTTGTTCCACGAAGAGAGTCTTTCAGTTTCCCAAAGAGATGATAGTCACATGCAGCCAGGTCAGGCCTGTAAGGCGGGTGTTTCAGTGTTGTCCATCCGAGTTTTGTGATCGCTTCCATGGTTTTTTGACTGACATGTGGCCGTGCATTGTCATGCAACAGTTAAACATCCTGCTTTCGTCGATGTGGTCGAACACGACTCAGTCGAGCTTGAAGTTTCTACAGTGTCATCACATATGCATCAGAATTTATGGTGGTTCCACTTGGCATGATGTCCACAAGCAAGAGTCCTTCGGAATTGAAAAACACCGTAGCCATAACTTTTCCAGCAGAAGGTGTGGTTTTGAAATTTTTTTTCTTGGGAGAATTTGCATGATGCCACGCCATTGAGTGCCTCTTCGTCTCTGTTGAGAAATGATGGAGTCATGTTTCATCACCTGTCACAATTCTTCCAAGAAATTCATCTCCAAAATTCTCGTACTGTTCCAAACGTTCGCTGCATACCGTTTTTCTTGTTTCTTTGTGGGCCACTGTCAACATCCTGGGAACTCACCTGGCACAAACGTTTTTTAACGCCAACACTTTCAGTATTCTGCAAACACTTCCTTCCCTTATACCAACGTAGCGTGGCGATTCGTTCACTGTGATGCGTCTGTCAGCAGTCACCAATTCGTTAACTCTCTGCACATTGTCTGGAGTGTTTGCAGTACGAGGTCTGCCGCTACAAGGACAATCCTCAATATTGCCGTGCCCGCTTTCATCACGTAACCTGCTTGCCCACCGAGTAACTGTACTGCAATAGACAGCAGCATCTCCATACACCTTTTTCAACCTCTTGTGGATGTCTCCCACTGTCTCGTTTTCACAACACAGGAATTCTATGACAGCACGTTGCTTCTGACGAACGTCAAGTGTAGCAGCCATCTTGAAGACATGCTGTGACGGCGCCACTCACGGCAACAGGTTGAACTAAGTTTGAAAACAAGTGGGAAGAATGTATCTACACGCTGTAAAACTTTCACACATGCAGAATGAAAACTGTATTTTTACAAAAATAGTGCGCATTTCTTTTGGAGTGACCCTCGAAGTAGACATCCATCAGAGAATGAAGAATTTGTATGGGGCAGCATGTCTGTTGATAACCATCATTTTGGAATGGTAGCCAAGCTCCGAAATGGTGGTGATTCGACTCAAGACGCCGGCCGACGTGGGAGTCCGGCCTCATCCAATATGGACCAAACAGGTGGGAGACACTCGAGCAACCGCCCTATAGACCTAACCCTTCGTGTTATCATCACGCCTCCGGTCCCTTAAAAAAGCTCTTGAAAGGTCTATGATACCTGTCGGACGAGAATGTTCAGTATGCAGTTACGATCTTCTTCATACACAGTACACAGTGTTTTACCAAACGGGTATTTTCAACCTGTTGTGTCGGTGGAATGATTGCCTTCATGTTCGCGGAAATTTATGCAGGCTGGCATATCGATTCTGGACTACACAGCCATCGAACGGGAACTCATTGATCGCCCCTGACACTATCTGACAAAAGCTGTACAAAACCCGAGTAACATCTTGAGTAAGATTTCAAAGTGTAATTATCGCCTTGCCTTAACTATACAGAAATGTTAAATTGTGAACGCCTCAGAATACAGAAAACTAGAATCCTTTGAGCAGCCATCAGTGAATCACGGCTGGAGTAAGTCAACACGTACATTTACATGTGTTTAGCAATGAGTGTGGATAAGGGAATGCTCAATCGTATGCAAATCAGTATCCAGGATACTGACTAAATACAGCCTACGAATGAAACAAGTTGCAAATCACAGGTCTCAGTATACTGCTTAGTGTGTAGGACTCATACCAGAGAGGACTAACATGGAATATAAAATGCTACCTAACAAAGTCAGCGCGAATGGTACAGGTTTGTTTCACTTATGGGAGAGCGTCTCGAAAATACTGACAAACCTGAAACGACAGACGCTTGTACATAGATGCAAATTTTCCCACGAAAGCCAAGTTACAAAGTTTAAAAAACCAGTACTAAGTGAAAAATCTAGAGATTTACTTTAGGTCCCTACATATCAGTCCCGATAAAGCTGAGCCATCACATCAACACAATGAATGAGAAGTTGATCCCGAGAAAACAGAAAGAGGTTAGAATTATCCGCCACAGATCGTGGACGTAGCAATTTACAATATGAATCATTAGACTGTGACAATTTACTGCAATATGGCAGTTGTTTATTATTAAACAGTATTAATTTTTACCATTCCCGACTCAATATTCTCTAAGTAATCCTCGACTTTGTATATTAGTACTCATATGGTGCAGGGCGCAGCATGCTGACGACATTTTCTTTGCACGTGTTTTTATGCGTTTATTCCACAGTCAGCATTAACTCCTACACAATCTCTGAAATTTTCATCCACATTTAATTCTACAGAAATATTTTCTCTCTTTAAACAGAAATTCATGCTGGTGGTTTTCTTTGTTGTCAGTGTAAGTTTGTTGTATGGCGACCAATTATAAAGATTAAGATGGGTTTCATTTGCTTTCTCTCCTAGGAGATCAGGTGCCTTATCTGTGATTACAATGTTGATGTCATCAACAAAAAGTGAAGATCGAAAAAAAATACCTGTAACCGTTTTATCCATGTAAACTCTGCTGCAGCTGATTCTGTACTTCCACCACTTTGGAAGACACGCTATGCATCAGTGAGGAACATATTTCTATTCGATTCTTTAGTCTGTCTTTCATAAAATAATGTATTATTTTTGGGAATGACAACAGAGAAATGGGTCTGTACTCGTCTATATCTTCTGCATCACCTTTATTTAGAAGATGCCCAGCTCTTGCCTGTTTCATATACTCTGGAATGTTACCAGAACTGAAAGACTCATTCATTACGTCAGTTACTGGAGCTTGTACACTGAACATGAATTCTTTAAGTACATGTTTTGGCGCTTCATCCATACCTACTGACTTATTTTTTAAATTTTTGTGCTGTTTACCTGACTTAATACTCTGTGGTGGGTAACACATTATTGTATTTGTCGAATAATGTTTCTCTGGCACATCATTTAACTTTGCCAATATTTATTATGGGATCTCAGCAATACTTGAAAAACATTCATTCACAAAATTAGTTAGTTTCTGTGGATCATTTATCGACCTACCCCTGTCTTATATGTAGCTTATTGTGATTCCGTCTGTTTTCCTGTTACTTGTTTTGCAACCTTCCAGGTTCCACAGCTTTTATTTTCAGTAATAAGTGTCGTTTTGTCATTTACTGACCTTTCTTTTCCGGCAAGTAACATCTCTCTCCTGTTTGGTAATAATTTAGATACTCTGGCTCTCTATCGGTTTTTCTTATAATACTATTATTAGCTAGGTCACACAAACCGCAGTCGGTTTTTGGCGTCGCCAGTCAGCCTCTTCCATCTTCCTCGGTCCATGTAGTCTTCTCCAGCTAGTGCTATCTTACTCATACCCTCACTGGCCCCGGTAATCCATCTCAGCCGTGGTCTTCCCTTCAGTCTTTCCCCTCCGAGGTATTCTTCCACCACCTGCCTGGTGATATGGCCTTCTCGACGCATTACGTGCCAGTACCACGTTAGTCTCCTGTCTTTAATCACAGCTACAATGTCCAGCGTCTTGTAAAACTCCTGAATTCCGCAGTTTTTTCTTTTCCTCCAGTGGTCTCCATCCTCCATGAGCCCAAAAATCTGTCTTAGAATAGCATTCTGAAATGTAGAGGGCTTTCTATCTATCTTTTGGTGTCGTAGTCCAGGTCTCTGCTCTGTATAGGTCGACAGATTGTATTATTGTCCTGTAGCTCCTAATCTTCGTGGATCTCGAAAGAAGCTGGGACTTCAACAGCTTTCCGAGCGTCAACCTTGATCTGTTTCCTGCCTAGACTCTAGCCATTATTTTCTGCTCTGTTTCACTCCTTTCACTGTTCCAAGTTATTGGAACTCTTTTACCTTTCAAAGATTTCACCATCTACATCTAAAGGTCTCTCATCGTTCTCACTGCTCACTATGCGCTATTTGGTCTTATCAATAGTCATCTTCAAGCTTGTTCTCATTGTCTCTTCCATTAAAACTCTTGCCTTTTGAACCAGGTCTTGCTCATTCTGTGCTATTCAAACTACATCATCCGATAGGCCAGAGTGTCGATCCTTCTACCCAACTGTATTGCTATCTCCAGGCTTTTTACCTTTGTCAGTGCTCTTTCCAGAACCGGTTTAAAGAAGGAGAGAGAGACAGTCTCCCAGTTGCACTCCAGTCTCCAAGTTGAATTTCTCTGACATCTTTCCATTCAGTTTTACTGTGCATGTCGTCTCTTCTGCACATGCTTGCGCTAATTTTATTAGTTTTCGGGAAACCTGCGCCCTTTCCAGTTCTTTCTATATTACTTGCCTGTTCACTCTACCATACGCTGTTTCGGAGTCCAAGGAAAGACAGTGAGCATCTCTGCGGAACTCCCAACTCTTTGATGGCATTTACCGTATTATATGTAATTTGTTTGCGGTTGATTATCCCTTTCTAAATATCGGTGTTAATTATTAATTAAAGTACCTCCTCGATGTAAAGTATTAGCCGCTTCAGCAATAAAATGGTCAGGATCTTGTAAGTTGTGCATAGTTAGATAATTCATCCATAATTTCTGTGTCACATTGGGTCTCTTTTCTTTAGTATTGTACAGATGACAGATTGCTTTCATTCTCCCAGGATCCTTTCTCTCCTTCAAGTGAAACAGATTAGATGGTACACACTGTCAGTCTCTCTGCAAGTATGCCGTCGGTTCCTGGCACCTTCTCTCTCTTCAGCATTCTTACGATTTCTCCTATGTCTGCCCCATGCTCGGCAGTTCGTTCTCCGCTGTTGGTATTGTTACTCTATCTTCTCTGTATAATTCTTCTCCTTCTTCTTCTTCTCATGCTGTTGTGGCAAAACTGTTGATAGTGTCGTCGACATTGATTGGGTTTTTTCTTATGGAACTGAGATATTCCGTGAACTGGGAGGGCTTCATTACACCTTCTGATATTAACTTGTTTTTGTTGGGGATTACTGTGACTTATTAAAAATGGGGTCTATAGTACCACTGAGTCAACGGTACACAAAGTGATAATTTCTCTCTCTTTTTTAAATGCCTGTACCTTTTAGTTCAATATCTACTGTTTCAAAATTTCTCTTATCGCACACTGGTCACGTCATGTCTTGAGCTTAAACTTTGTTCCCTTTTTGATACATGTCAGGGTCTGTCACGGCGTACAAACCTTCAAGCATGCACAATACAGGGAGTTTCCGAAAGAGCGTGCAAAAATGTAACAGGACATAGAGAATGCTCCACTGAACAATTTGAGATAGGGAACCTAGTGTCGAAGAAGCCAGTTTAAGAAGATATAGAAGTAAACTTGTCCATCGCTTTGTCTAGCATTACTGTTTTCCAGCTTATTTGGAACTAACATGTGTACAAGTTTAAGCGTACTGTGCTGTTTATTTCCATGTACATTCTTTATTTCTTGCAGGGAAACAAGGAGGACGAACGTTGGAAGTCTACCTCGGCGTCTGAATGGCCACCTGTACTTGAAGTTCGTTCAAAGAGTTCTGCCTGAGTTGTTGGAGAACGTGCCCTTAGCTGTGCGTAAAAGTATGTGGATAGAACATGACGGTGCACCGCCTCGCTTCAGTGTGGATGTCCGCAACTGTCTCAATGCTGTGTTTCCTGGTCGCTTTTTGGTCCTATTCCATGGCCTGCGAGGTCACATGACATGAGTCCTCTTGATTATTTCCTGTTGGGATATCTAAAGCCACTTGTGTATGAGACCCCATTGGATACTGAGATGAAATTAGTCGCCAGAATTGCAGCTATCTGTGATGTGATTCGAAACACACCAGGGATAGTTGTCAGGGCGTGTGAGAAGCTTGTTCGCCGTTGTCTTGCTTGCACTGCGGTTGATGGCCGTCAGTTGCAGCACATTTTGTAAGATACAGTACAAATGGTAAGTTCATTGTGTCAATGATGGTATTTGGAGTTAACTGTAACTAATGTAAATAAAAAAAGTACACAGTAATGTGATTTTATTCCTATTATCTCCTTAAGCTGGCTTCTACGACCCTATGTCCCATACATCAAGTTGTACAGTGGAGCATCCTCTGTGCCCTGTTAAATTTTTGCACGCTCTTACGGAGACACGCTGTACGCTGCCCGCGTGGGGACCGAAGCGTGACCTACCTTGGCACTACTCGGTACGTCTAGACTTCGTTCGGTCCTTCTTGGTATAGCGAGACATTTCATTTAGCAGCGCGATTTGACACTTTCTCCCAGGATTTGGTGCGGCTTATTTTGGTCGGCTAGACTTTCTGCAGTTAGGAGTGAAGTTCACAGGTACAGAGATCTTTCGCGTAAAAAGTAGCAGTCTAGCGATCTATCGTCGCTCACCTTTAAAAATGAATGGCAATAACAAAGTAGGAGAATGTGAAATCCCAGTATCTGTTATATAGTGGCAAATTTGTTAAGCAACGGTATTACAACACCTTGCAGGAGGCGTTTAAAAATTTAGTTGACGATGAAAGAGCAAAAAGTTAAAACGATCGGCAGACTATTTGTAGAAGATTAATTTTTCCTTACATCAAAAAGCACGCTGTATTAAATATCCCGGCGTGAAACGTGTGTTGCCCTTGGTAGTGGGAATTACAAATTTTATGAAGCTGCATGCGTAATTACATTGTCAGTTACAATAGTTCTTGATGGAACTGAACGAAGAGTATGGAGAAGTTACATGTTACAGGAAAGTACACTGGTTAAGTCAGAGACATGTGGGGGGGGGGGGGGGGGAGGGGGGGAGTTTTTGATTTGTTACACTTCGCGATAATATCCACGGCGGACACTAAAAATTCGTCCAAGTTCTATCTTGGCAACTACCGGAAGCCGAACCGCCTGTGTCAATGAGCAACAGACTGCCAGCCAGAAGGATTTGCGGCAAACACGGAAGCTATTGCAGCACCAGGGAGCGACCGAGCGCCCGAGCTCCCAAGTCTGCGGACGAAGCTTAATGTCATCGTGGTAGCTGAGAGGCACCGTCTAACTAGTGACAAAGCAGAGTGTAGCTTTGAAAACCTAGACACAACGCAGCAGCAAGTATTCAGGTACCGAACCAGCAGAAAAGAGCCTCTGAAAGGTGAAATTATAAAAGTCTGAAGCCACTAGGAGAGCTGACAGCGAGGGAAAACCAGGACACATGATCTCTTTGCCATCCCCACCACCGCAGAGCACACGGAAAGTGCCAACTTATACCCCTCACCCTTGCCTCATTTGCTGAGTGCTGATGGCCTAGTGTGTAATCTCAGACGTTGTCTCAGTTACAACAACCCAGTGAGAGAAAAGGCTGTGGGAATCGACCCTCGGTACACTTAGCTGTCTCCGATTGTCTACGGGGCTACAAGTCCTGCTGGAAGTACTCTTCCGCTGCCAGCTCAGTGACAACTACCGAGGAAAGCTGATGGGGCGTGGACACTGCCATCGCCCTGAAGGCCTGCTGGAGGCTTGACTTGTGTGTCCAGGACGCTGTCTGTCATCTGCCTTCAAGAGTGAGAGCCACTTCTGCTGGTCATCCTTTTCATTCCTGTAGCAGACATTAATGCCTCCAGTTCCTGACCCTAAACGGGAGCTGAGGGCTGGTGTGACAGACCTGAGGGCTGGCGTGACAGCGAGTACTTCAGCTGGACCTGGGGGCGTTTCTCTTAAACGCAAATGTTCGCCATCAACGGGAGCACTTTAAAGAACGACACACAGAGCTGGAGCCCACTGGCGTCGACGTGTCGATGGCTGCCCGGAGACGTAATAGCCGCCACCGAACGCCTTACTGCGCCAGCGGAACTGCAAGTCGAGTGCATACCTGCCTACGCCTGCTGACGAGACAACCGCTCTTCTGGCCCGACTGTAGAGTGGGGCCTTGGGAGAAAATCCTGTATTACTGCTTAATAAATATGTTATTGCCAATAACGATTTGTTTCGTTTTGTTTTGCTTTAGGACGCAAAAAGTCAAAACTATAGAACACAAACACAGAGGAGTTAAAAAAACAACTATACGCCAGTCCCAAGTGACATTAGAGAAGACAGCTAAAACAAAGATGTGGAGAAAGAGCTAAAAAAGACACTATACAGAAACGGAGGTCCAAAACTAAAAATTAAATGGCCTTCGCCATATTGCTTCGGCGGATGAAAAACAAAACGCGGTCGACAGCCCGCGCGTCATTCGCTAAAACTGCGGGTAACTCAGACGGCAAACTTAAGCGGCAACGTAAACGGTTAAAATATGGACATTCCGTCAGCAAGTGGGAGACAGTTGAAACTTGGGCGCAATGTGTACAAAGTCGTGAGGTAGCGCCACTTAACAAATGACGATGGCTAAAATGGCAGTGCCCAATACGCAGCCTAGTTCAAATGACCTCCTCCAGGCGAGATGGCCGAGAGGACGTTGTCCAAGCCGCTGGGAGATGCTTAATAATAAGCTGTGGTGTCACCGCCAGACACCACACTTGTTAGGTGGTAGCTTTAAATCGGCCGCGGTCCATTAGTACATGTCGGACCCGCGTGTCGCCACTTTCAGTGATAGCAGACCGAGCGCCACCACACGGCAGGTCTAGAGAGACGTATTAGCACTCGCCCCAGTTGTACGGACGACGTAGCTAGCGATGCACACTGACGAAGCCTCGCTCATTTGCAGAGTAGATAGTTAGAATAGCCTTCAGCTAAGTCAATGGCTACGACCTAGCAAGGCGCCATTAGACTTACATAGCTTGTATCTAAAGAGTCTCACTTTTATCGCCACAATCTCCAGATGTACAACAAGGATGGATTAAAGTTAAGTATTCCAGAAGCTACGTACTTTTCTTTATAGCATTCATTACGTATCCTGTTTCAGACCTCACTCCATCCTTCGTGAGCTTATAGCGTGCATTGCGGTCCCCTCAAACCACACTGTGTCGGCACTTCTGTCGACACATCATATGGCGACAAGTAAAAAAAGGGTCTTGTTCTTTCTACTTGCTTACATTTACTTGTGTCATGGCTTCGCCAGATGTACTGTCTGAATTTTATCGCTTGCAGAATCAGCAGACGCAGGCGTTATTGGATGCCCTTGGACAGCTCGTCCAGGGTCAAAGTGCAATGCAAAACGATGCGGCAGCCGCCGCTCCACCGCTACCGCAGCCACAACATGCTGTTGCACCCCCGTTCCGGCCATTTGACCCAGCTATGGAATCCTGGACGGAGTGGTTACGCCAATTTGGATTCCATCTCTCCGCCTACAGAATTCAAGGTAACGAGCGGCAGCCTTTTTTATTGGCCTGTGTAGGTGTGTTCACCTACCGTCAAAGATGGATCGCATGATCACCCTATTGCCTTTGCGTCCAAATTGCTCTCATCTGCGCAAAGAAATTATTCACAGATAGAAAAAGAAGCTTTGGCTCTCGTGTTTGGTGTTACTAAGTTCCATGATTTCTTGTATGGTCGTCACTTTACCATCATCACGGACCACAAACCTTTGACATCGTTTTTTCATCCGAACAAGCCTGTACCTCCACGTACAGCGCAGAAATTCATTCGTTGGTCTCTTTTCCTCTCCCAGTACCGCTACGATATCTTGTATCGGTCCACTGCTAAGCACGGCAACGCTGATGCGTTGTCCCGTTTGCCTGTTGCTGAGGATAAAGCATTCGATTCTTCCGAACTTGCTTGCATGCTCATTGATTCGGAAACCGATGACGTGGTCGAATCGTTTCCGATTGATTTTCGTCGTGTAGCTACAGCCACAGCTGCTGACCCTGTCCTTGCTACTGTTTTGCGTTTTGTTGTTACGCAATGGCCCGTGTCAAAGTCCCGGATCGAGGATCCGCTGGTTCGCCGATTTTTTGCTCACAAGGAGAGACTTTTTGTACGACGTGGTGTTTTGTTGTTGCGTTCTGATAATGATCAGTCCAGAGTCGTGGTCCCACGTTCGTCTTCTTCACCAAGGACATTGGGGTATAGTGCGAACGAAACAACTTGCTCGTCAGCACTGTACTTGGTTTGGAATCGATGCTGCGATTACGAATATGTGCTCTTCTTGCATGGCGTGTGCCGAACAACAATCCCCACCGCCGCGGAAATTCTTTGCATGGCCGAAAGCCACTTCCCCTTGGCAACGCTTACACATAGATTTTGCTGGTCCGTTCTGGAATGCTCGATGGTTGGTTGTGGTGGATTCCTTCAGTAATTTTCCTTTTGTTGTCCGGATGTCTTCCACGACGTCTTCTGCCACCATCCAAGCGTTATCCGCTATTTTTTGCATTGAAGGTCTTCCACAGACTATTGTTTCCGACAATGACCCACAATTCATGTCCGCAGAATTTCAGTCATTCTGCACAGCCAATGGTATTCAACATCTGACGTCCGCGCCGTTTTCGCCTCAGTCGAACGGTGCTGCTGAACGATTGGTCCGGACTTTCAAGTCACAGATGTCGAAGTTGAAAGAGTCGCATTCTCGGGAGGACGCGTTGTTGCTCTTTTTGTCTTCGTATCGCTCTCAGCCCCGAGATGGTCGCTCGCCGGCTGAGTTGCTCCACGGTCGTCCTCATCGAACCTTGATGTCTTTGCTGCATCCGCCGCATCAGGTTCCTGTGCAGCGGCAGACTCCAGCTTTTGCTCCAGGCGACGTTGTCTATTATCGCAACTATCGCGGTTCACAGCGTTGACTCGCAGGGCGCATTCTTCGCTGCCTCGGCCGCGCTATGTATTTGGTTTTGGGGGCCTCTGGTGAGGTGCGTCAGCATCTCAATCAGCTGCGCCTCTGTCGTCGCACGGGTTCTGCCGCTCCCCATCTGCTTTCAGCGACGGTGCCGTCCGGTCAGCGCCCTGGGGACCCATCTACTGGCTCGCCTCATCCCCAGGTGTTACCGACGCTGCCTTCCAATTTGCCTCATGGCGACGCGCCACCGCCGCCGCCTGTTCTCCCGCCGGTGCCGCCCGCAGTGGACGCGTCGCTGCAACCGCCTGGCGCCTCCCGGGGTCACGCGCCGCCGATCGCTTCCCGTGACCAGATGTCCTCCGCCATGGAACTTTTGCCCGCTCCGGACCAGATGTCGTCTTCGCCCGTCGGGTGCCCCGACGCAATGGAGGTCGACCCTTCGGCCCCTCCTGTATCTCTAAGGGCGCATACACCGGATGTTGACGTGCACCGTGGACTAGGTTTTCAGGCGTTTCCTAGCTCCCCTCGGACCGAATGGCAGGGTGCGGGTGGCACAGCCTCGCCTGTTGTTAGGCTCCCCACCTCATCGCATACGTCAACATGGGGTCCTCCCCACGGCGGGCGGAGGCCTTATAACACGACCGTTCGCCGATTTGCGGGGGAGGAATGTGGTGTCACCGCCAGACACCACACTTGCTAGGTGGTAGCTTTAAATCGGCCGCGGTCCATTAGTACATGTCGGACCCGCGTGTCGCCGCTTTCAGTGATAGCAGACCGAGCGCCACCACACGGCAGGTCTAGAGAGACGTACTAGCACTCGCCCCAGTTGTACGGACGACGTAGCTAGCGATTCACACTGACGAAGCCTCGCTCATTTGCAGAGCAGATAGTTAGAATAGCCTTCTGCTAAGTCAATGGCTACGACCTAGCAAGGCGCCATTAGCCTTACATAGCTTGTATCTAAAGAGTCTCACTTTTATCACCACAATCTCCAGATGTACAACAAGGATGGATTAAAGTTAAGTATTCCGGAAGCTACGTACTTTTCTTTATAGCATTCATTACGTATCCTGTTTCAGACCTCACTCCATCCTTCGTGAGCTTATAGCGTGCATTGCGGTCCCCTCAAACCACAGTGTGTCGGCACTTCTGTCGACACATCATAAGCCACATCTTATTTCCGTGAAGGGAGGACTATTCGCGATGCCAAAGCCACACCACCTCTTCACAGACGGCAAATCAGAGATCATCGGAGGGAATATAGGAACCAGAGGGCTGAGATATGAGGACTGCAACCTTGGCAGCAGATCGTCAGCAGCCTCGTTTTCTGGCAGACATACGTAAACATCACAATGGCTCCACCAAGAGTGAGCAGGTGACAGTTGTTCTGGATCCGCTGCATTAAGGAATGGACAGTGTATAGCGCACATAGACTTTAAAGGGCTCTGAGTGAGTCTAAGCACAGGAAACAATTGAAAAGTCTGTGACCAGATGTACTCCATGGCCTGATACAGGGCGAAGAGCTCAGCTGTAAATACTGATCAGTGTGCCGTAAGCCGATATCGAAAGACACGGGCGCCAATGACGAAGGCGCACCCGACCCCACGGTCAGTCCGAGAGCCATAAGTGTACACAAAGGTACTGTCGCGAAGCTCCATATGAAGGCCGCGAAATTGAAGGCGACAGAGTGACGCTGGAGTAGTTTCCTTAGGAAGCGAACGAAGGTCGAGGTTAACATGAGCCGCTTCACGAAGCCAAGGTGGTGAAGGGTTCACAGCCATAAGGAAAGTGGCAGCTAGTGTGGAATTAAGCCGCTATAGCAAGTGCCGAAAGTGGACTCCAAGAGGTAACAGAAAAGAGGGTCGCGCCCCATACTGGCGATCAAAGGAATCATCGAAGAAGAAGCATAGGATGGGTGGCCACGGATGGCAGACAAACGGCATGCATACCTACTAAGGAGAAAGTCACGGCGGTAGGACAGTGGTAGTTTAGCGGCGTCAGCATGCAGACTCTCAACTGGGCTAGTGTAAAAGGTGCCAGTGGCCAAACGGACGCCACGATGCTGGATAGTATTGAGACGGCATAAGAGTGATGGGCGTGCAGACTTATAAACAAAGCACCCATAGCCGAGTTTCGAACGGACAAGGGATGGGTACAGACGGAGGAGAGTGGTTCGATCGGCACCGCAGGAAGTAACATTGAGGACATGTAGGACATTGAGAGACCACGTACAGCAGGCTGCCAGGTAAGACACATGGGAGGACCAAGAGAGTTTCCTATCGAGCATGAGCCCCAGAAATTTCGTAGTTTAAAGGAATGGAAGGGCAACAGGCCCAAGATGTAAAGATGGTGGGAGAAACCAATTGCGCCGCCACAAATTCATACAGACGGTTTTGTCAGTGGAAAAGCGAAAGCCATTGTCGATGCTCCGCGAGTAAAGACGATCAAGACGTCGCTGAAGACACCGCACAGTGAGACAGATACGTCGAGAAACGCAATAAATGGCAAAATCAACAGAAAGGAAGCTGGTGATGCCCGGTGGGAGACAGGACATTATAGGGTTAATGGCGATGGCAAAGAGGACGACGCTCAGGACAGAACCCTGAGGCATACTGTTTTCCTGGATAAAGGTGTCGCCGGCCGAAGTGGCCGTGCGGTTAAAGGCGCTGCAGTCTGGAACCGCAAGACCGCCACGGTCGCAGGTTCGAATCCTGCCTCGGGCATGGATGTTTGTGATGTTCTTAGGTTAGTTAGGTTTAACTAGTTCTAAGTTCTAGGGGACTAATGACCTCAGCAGTTGAGTCCCATAGTGCTCAGAGCCATTTGATAAAGGTGTCCAACAAGGCAGAACCCACATGCACGTTGAAAACTCTGTTTTTTAAAAATTCCTGAAGCAAACAGGGCAGGCGGCCACAGAAGTCCCACGTGTAAGGAGTACGGAGGATACCAGTTCTCCAGCAGGTGTTGTAGGTCTCCTCCAAATCGAAAAACACGTCCACAGTCTGGGATTCCAGCAGAAAACCATTCATGAAAAAAATGGTTCAAATGGCTCTGAGCATTATGGGACTTAACATCTGAGGTCATCAGTCCCCTAGAACGTAGAACTACTTAAACCTAACTAACCTAAGGACATCACACACATCCATGCCCGAGGCAGGATTCGAACCTGCGACCGTAGCCGTCTCGCGGTTCCAGACTGAAGCGCCTAGAACCGCGCGGCCACACCGACTGGCACCATTCATGACATGGGTCGACAAAGTAACGAGATGGTCAAGTGCAAAACGCCGCGCTCGAAATCCACACTGTGCATTCGTTAGTAAATTGCGAGACTCGAGCTACCATACCAGCGAGGTATGAATCATATGTTCCATTACCTTTCAACGCAGCTAGTGAGAGAGATGGGGCGGTAGCTAGAAGGAAGGTTTTTGTCCTTACCGGGCTTAGGTATGGATATGAGCCCGCATCTCGTGGTCGTGCGGTAGCGTTCTCGCTTCCCACGCCCGGGTTCCCGGGTTCGATTCCCGGCGGGGTCAGGGATTTTCTCTGCCTCGTGATGGCTGGGTGTTGTGTGCTGTCCTTAGGTTAGTTAGGTTTAAGTAGTTCTAAGTTCTAGGGGACTTATGACCACAGCAGTTGAGTCCCATAGTGCTCAGAGCCATTTGAACCATTTTTTTTGAACTATGGATATGACGGTGGCTTTACGCCAACGTCCTGGAAATGAGCCCTCTGCCCAGTTGCGGTTGTACGTGTTAAGCTGAAAGTGCTTGCCCACAAGAGAAAGGTCTTCTGACCACCAGACTAAGTTGGTGAGAGTGGAAAAACAAAATTGCTCCAACCAAGCATGACGATGAATAGCATTATATGTATTCCTATTGCTTTAATTTATTTCAATTACTTGGAAATTTTTGACAGATTAGAAATTATTGTAATCTAAAGTAGACATGCCTCTACGATGTACATTCTCACCATTGAAAACTATACGACTACAATAGGTTCTCTTCCTCTGATAATGAGGCACAGGATTTGGTTCATATTTACGATATAAATACACATTATTTGGCACATGACCTACAAAAACGACGTGTATCCATGCCTTGCGCTAGTGAGACTGGTTAGAAGGTTGGTGATGGGTTGTTTGGGGGAGAGACCAGACAGCGAGGTCATCGGTCTTATCCGATTAGGGAAGGATGGGGAGGGAAATTGGCCGCGCCCTTTCAAAGGAAACCATCCCGGTTTTTGCTTGGAGCAATTTAGGGAAATCATGGAAAACCTAAATCAGAATGGTCGGACACGGGACTGAACCGTCGTCATCCCGAATGCGAGTCCAGTGTGCTAACCACAGCGCCACCTCGCTCGCTCAGGCTGGTTAGAGCGAGCTCTGATAGAGAGTAGCAAAATAAGTACCGCGATTCGTAGAAAAGGTAAAACATATAATGTGAGTAAATAAAAGTGCTGAGAAACCATCTTTCAGCCTCCACTAAACAACGTTATTTCTCGATGAGTGGAATGGTAGAGAGATAGTATGATTGTGGTTCGATGAACCCTCTGCCAAGCACTTAAATGTGAATTGCAGAGTAATCATGTAGATGTAGATGAGAAACACGTCTCATATTGTTTCCTCGCGATCTGCACGTAATGCAGAGCAACACATTTGTGGGTGTGCTTAGGCTTTGGCTGAGTGCCCTGTGAGTTGTGCGGTAAAAGCTGCTGTAACTGATTGTGTATCTAATGAGGCAGTCGCTGCCTTAATCTTTAAGAATTTTTGTCAGAAGTATCAGATGTCGTTCGCTACCCAAGCATACTTTTATTGTCTTCGTACTTTGTATCAGGCTGTGAAGTCACTGCAGCGTTTTTACACAATAACCGTGGACGTTCGCGTGCGTTGGTTACCTAAACAGACTGTCTTTCAGCTTCTATGTCACGCTGTGAGGTCACTTACGCTGTTTCGCTCAAGACACTCTCAGAGCGACACTTACGATTTGCCATATCGTACCAATTATTCTCATGTGTTCGTATAATCTAAAATGCACTCCGTCTTCAGGCCACGAGTGGCCTACGGGGACCATCCGACCGCCGTGTCATCCTCAGAGGAGGATGCGGATAGGAGGGGCGTGGGGTCAGCACACCACTCTCCCAGTCGTTATGATGGTATTCTTGACCGAAGCCGCTACTATTCGGTCGAGTAGCTCCTCAATTGGCGTCAAGAGGCATGGCAGCAGCGCATGGCGGCCTGGATGGTCACCCATCCAAGTACCGACCACGCCCGACAGCGCTTAACTTCGGTGATCTCACGGGAACCGGTGTATCCACTGCGGCAAGGCCGTTGCCCATGATCTAAAATGCAGTTGTTTTAAATCGTATAATGAGAAGAATCCTGAGAAATGGTTGCTCTCTGAGCTTCAGAAACTCGTAGAGGTAATGTCCTTGATGGCGATTGTCGATCAGAGACAAGGGTATCGTCAGGAGTGCTCCGGGGAAGTGTGATCGGACCGCTATTGTTCTCTGAGTACATAAATGATCTGGCGGACAGGGTGAGCAATAATCTACAGCTTTTTCCTGATAAAGCTGTTGTGTACGGGAAGCTGTTGTCGTTGAATGACTGTATGAGCATTCAGGATGACTGTAGTAGCAGTCAGGATGACGTATACAAACATTGTAGATAGTGAAGTGAACATTAGCTTGCTCTAAATGTAGAAAAATGTAAGTTAGCGCGGATGAGTAGGAATAACAGTCACGTAATGTATGAATACAGCATTACTAGTATGCTAGTTGACACAGTCGTGTCGATTAAATACCTAAGCGTAAAGTTGCAAAGCGATATGGAATAGAACGAACACGTATGGACGGTAGTTCTCACAAGCGACTTCTAATCAAGCTGCGGGCCTATGGGGTATCGTCTCAATTGTGCGACTAGATTCGTGATTTCCTGTCAGGAAGGTCGCAGTTCGTAGTAATAGACGGCAAATCATCGAGTAAAACTGAAGTGATATGAGGTGTTCCCCAGGGAAGCGTCCTGGGACCTCTGCTGTTCCTGGGTGACCGTCTGAGCAGTTCTCGTAGGTTGTTCGCAGATGATGCTGTAATTTACCGTCTAGTAAGGTCATTCGAAGACCAGTATCAGTTGCAAAGCGATTTAGAAAAGATTGCTATATGGTGTGGCAGGTGGCAGTTGACGCTAAATAACGAAAAGTGTGAGGTGATCCACATGAGTTCCAAAAGAAATCCGTTGGAATTCGATTACTCGATAAATAGTACAAATAGTACAATTCTCACCTGGGTGTTAAAATTACGAACAACTTCAGTTGGAAAGACCACATAGATAATATTGTGGGGAAGGCGAACCAAAGGTTGCGTGTCATTGGCAGGACACTTATAAGATGCAACAAGTCCAGTAAAGAGACAGCTTACACTACACTCGTTCGTCCTCTGTTAGAATACTGCTGCGCGGTGTGGGATCCTTACGAGGTGGGATTGACGGAGGACATCGAAAGGGTGCAAAAAAGGGCAGCTCGTTTTGTATTATCACGTAATAGGGAAGAGAGTGTGGCAGATACGATACGCGAGTTGGGATGTAAGTCATTAAAGCAAAGACGTTTTTCGTCGCGGCGAGATCTGTTTACGAAATTTCAGTCACCAACTTTCTCTTCCGAATGCGAAAATACTTTGTTGAGCCCAACCTACATAGGTAGGAATGATGATCAAAATAAAATGAGAGAAATCATAACTCGAACAGAAAGGTTTAGGTGTTCGTTTTTCCCGCGCGCTGTTCGGGAGTGGAATGGTAGAGAGATAGTATGATTGTGGTCCGATGAACCCTCTGCCAAGCACTTAAATGTGAATTGCAGAGTAATCATGTAGATGTAGATGTAGTAGGGAAGGCGAATGCTCGGTTGCGGTGTATGGGGAGAATTTTAGGAAAGTGTGGTTCATTTGTAAAGGAGACCGCGTGTAGAACATTAGTGCGACCCATTCTCGGATACTGCTCGAGTGTCTGGGATCCCCACCACGCCCGATTAGAGGAAGTAATCGAAGCAATTCAGCGGTGCGCTGTTAGATTCGTTACCCGTAGGTTCGATCAACACGCAGGTATTACGGAGATGCTTCGTGAACTCAAATGGGAATCCCTGGAGGGAGATGGTGTTCTTCTCGCGAAGCACTGTTGAGAAAATTAGGGGAATCGGTATCTGAAGCTGACAGCAGAGTGATGCTACCGCCGCTAACGTACGTTTCTCGTACAGGCCACGAAGATAAGAGATATTCGAGCTCGTTCGTTTTTCCCTCCCTCCATTTGCGAGAGGAACAGGAAAGAAAATGGTTAATAGTGCTATAAGGTACCCTCTACCATGTACCGAATGGTGACCTGCGGGGCGTATGTAGCTGCAGACGTACTTGATTAACGTTATTCCTCGATCCACGCTGCTGCAAACAGATGAACTGAGGTATCAAAACTCTGGTTTGTGTGATAATTACCAACGAGAAACACTCTGATTACTGTCATCAAACCAGTGGATTTTGTGATGCAGCAAATGAAGCATGTAGCCTGTCATAAAGGCTCCCATAGCACATATTTGCATTGTTTCACAACTTGAACGCGTTAGACACTCATTTCTTAAAAGAAGACTTGGAGCCGAGAGACTCAAAGGTTGACGTTCAACCTGTTAAACCAGAGAAGATCATTTCAGCTACAAAGAAAATTAGCAAGAATATTAGCTTTGAATTCTTAGATTCGTGTAGATCCACGCAGGTACCGCTTCAAAAACTAGTTGAGACTTTGTGTCTCGGACTGCACATTCTCACCATCATCGGTTTTCCACTTCAATTGCCCGAGTGTAGTTTATGAGCGCTATTCACTTGTGTCTCTCTATGTACTATTCTTCTCTCAGGACTGTATCCCAGCTGAATGCACCTTCTGATGATGTAAAGTTCAGCTGGTTATACATAAAGTTGTTTGCCCCTTACGAATATCTGGAAACGGCGCTACTCTATATTTCTCTATTCTCCAGAAAAGTTACTAGCTATGCTGTAAAGACGCGAGCTACGAACATCATATGCAGCGGGTGTGGCAGGAAGTCGTCATCACAAATCTAAGTCAATACGCAACATGTACATGCATGCTGAGATGGAACTCTTTTCCTTTTTACTTTTTTCCTTTAGTTCTAGCGTTGTATTTGTGGAAGAGATTGTCATTACTCCTACAGACATGCGATGAGCACACGAATAGCGGTAGAGTTGCACGTAGTAACCGATTCGAGTTACATCCTGTACCTGAAGGTTTACAACTTATGTTGGTCTGTCGTGAGGACCTGTTTGTCTATTGGAGGTTTCCAGTGGCTGACCTGCGAGGAGATCGATGGTACATATTTTCCAAGTGTTCCACACGTATCCTAATGGTTTACCGCTATGTCCAGAGCACTATGTTTCGCGAATCTGTTCCCTTCCCGAATTCTTGACGATGATGGGGAAGAAAACTGATCAGATACTCCATTACAAGAATCTCCAGCACTGTCTCAGCGAATGTAACTTATTAAATCTGTTTTGTTGTTAGGGAGGGGAAGAGGCTGGGCAGGTGATGACAGTGTTAGTGAAACTACGTATCTCTACTGTTATGTAATGTGACTCATTCTCTCCTTTCTATGCTATGTGACTCCAAGCATAAGAGACACTATTGATACCCTGATGAAAAACGTGGTACTCGATACAGAAGAAAATAATTTCCGCCTGAGCTCAGGTAGGTGGAATCAGTTCTACGTCTGCACCATTGATCCGCAAGCCATCTGACAGTGTGTGACAGAGGGCACTTCTGGTGCGACTATCTGATTCCAGTTTCCATGTTCCATTCCTGAATGGCGCATGGGAAGTCTCGCATTTTCTCCTAGTAGTCATTTCGCGAGACGGATGTGGGAGGAAGTAATTTGTTGTCCGACTTTTCCCGAAAGGCACTCCCTCGGAATTTCAGTAGTAAACCACACTGTGATGTATAAGACCTTTCTTTTAACGCCAACCACTGGAGATCGTTGAACATTTCTGTAACACTTTCGCTAAACGACCCTGTGACGAAACGTAGTGCTCTACGTTCGATCTTCTGCATCTTTTCTATTAGTAAGGGTCCCAGAGTGATGATTTACATTTCCTTAAGATTCTCCTTATGAATCCCAGTCTGGCATCTGCTTCTCCTACTACTTGTTTTATGTGGTCGTTCCACATAAGGTCGCTCCGGATGGTTACTCCTAAATACTTTACGTTGGATACTGTTTCTAGCAATTTGTCATCAATAGTGGATTTCTTCTATGTATGTGCAATATGCTACATTTATTTATGTTCAAGGTCAACTGCTAGTCGCTGCAGTATATACCTATCCTCTGCAGGTCCAGTTTCGTCTTCCGACCCTGTATCTTCTTGTAGACAACTGCTTTTCGGACTAGCCTGAAGGAGCTTCCGACATTTTCTACTAGATCATTTATATAATTATATTGTAAACTGTAACGATCTGATCGCACTTCTTTGGGGTATTCTTGAAATTAGCTTTACATCTCCCGATATAATTCCATTGAGAGCGACATGTTGGATTCTCTCTGCAAGTAGGTGTTGAATCCAATTGGAAATCTGGCCAAATACTCAGTAAGCTCGTACTTTCATCACTAAACTGCAGTGTGAGACGCTGCAAATTGCCTTCCTGAGGTCTAGGACCACGGCATCAACATGAGCGCTGACGTCTAAAGCACTGTGGATCTTATGGAGGAACAGAGCGAGCTAATTTTCCCAAGATCACTGTTTATGGAATTCATGTTGATTTTTATGAAGGAAATTCTCGTTCTCCAAAAAGATAATAATACTTATCGATCAAAGAAGTCCTACATCCACGTTTTAGGTATGCGCTTTGCTAATGAACTGCATCTAAGGTAAATCGGGTTGAGCAAGTCATTTCTTGTATATCATTCCTAAAGTAAGGCAAGACGAAATGTTTTTGTGCTTATCATTAAAAGACTGACGTAGACCAGGAAAGACGAGATTAGGTTGCATAGAAGGCAGAGAAGACGATGCAGATGAGCGTCATGCTAGTAGCTTAGCGAAACAGAAACCAGTTGGTCCGGTGGTGAGGTGTGAGAATCGATGGAGAAAGACTATTGACGACTAGGCCATAAAGGTCAGGCCTCAGAACTTGTCACAGAACTGTAAGAATGTGTGCAGAAACCAGTTTTTGCCAAGACTTACACTCCCTTCTGGCCATCCAGACTCATGTAAGTCTGCAGGCTTCCGTGAGGTTGTCATTGAAAATAAAATGTCCTGGGTAGTCAGGCGGCGTCATATTCCGGTTCAGTTTGTTCTTACACAATCGACGTCTCAACCCATCTGCTAGGATCTTCTTCAGAATCTTATGGTATTCCTGGTTAGCGGACAAGAGAAGATACTGAAGATCACACCGGGAGGAGCACACCAGAGGAGCCGAAACATCGCCTGTGTAAGAAGATACTCAGGAAAAACATGACATGGCCTCAGAATCTAGATAATTTTACCTTCAGATTCATGTTATCCATGGCTTCCATAAAGGACACTAAGAATACAGGATATCCCAGGAACAATGGTCGATACTGAGGGACATGACGAGAACGATCTTTCGAAGCAAAATAGTCTAGTCAACATGCATACCTTAAGAGCTATGTGCGCTACTTTATCTTCGATGCTCCGGAACAAATCTCTTCTAATGCAAGTTCTTTCCTTTCCATATTTTCAGAAGCTGCAGTTTGAAGCAAAACAAAACAAAAAATCCAGTAAACGTGGGCTCTAAAGTCGATAACTTACGAGGTAGGAGCCCATGTTCATATTCACTAATGTGAACGGATATACTAAGTTCATACTCACAGCTCTTAAGACATGCATTTTAGAAGCCATGTTTACGAGACAGTTTTTTCTATTTTGGTCCGTACCACCTCTCCCCAAAATATGGAAAACAAAGAGCCTGTAGTACAAGAGATTCGTTTCATAATATTGCAGGCGAAGAGGTGCGCATAGCACTTACGGTCTTTATTTTAGAGCCCATATTTGCTAGACATTTTTGTTTGCTCATTCACGTCATATCTCTGAATATTGACCGTTTCTCCTGGAACAACTTGTTTGCGGGAGTAATTGCTTCGGATAGGTCGCGATAGATTTCCTTGTGTCGTCGAATACGCGAGTTCCCGTCAGATCACCGAAGTTAAGCAACACTGGGGGTAGCCAGGATGGGTAACTGCCTGCGTACGCCACGCACTGTTGGAAGCTTCCCCTTTGTCTTTCCAGGAAAAGGGGAGGAGAGGTGATAGCGTAAAGTTACTGATCACCAGACCTAGCGGAAAGGCGCAAAAGAAGGAGAAGAAAATTTTGACTTTGATAATACGGATGAACATACTGCTCTTTATTTAACACTGTCCATATGACTATCATAGTAAGGGATATTGTCAACCATGCTACATTTTCCACTTTTTTCTAGTTTTCTGGCAGGTGGTCGGACTTATTTTGCTTTGGTCAATCTTTTCGTTTCTGGTATTGTAATGAAAACCTATCGACTTTCAACGTCTATTTTGGTCGGGTTATTCGTAATGGAGCCCCCACCACTACCGTTGTCTCCTCTTCTACTGCTGATGAGCGTGGTTATAAGTCAAGTAACTTTGCACGCACTCTGCTCTTAAGACGCAACTCCCAAATACTAAAGAAAATAGACCACTGCAAGGGGAGGAAGGAAGTCCTTACCGATTAGACGGTTGACCCTCGGAGTCTACTAGCCGATTTTCTTTTCCTTTCTTCCCTTTTTAGTGTCCTATGACTTTAGGAGATTTGCTACAGATAATACAACGAAGGAGCAGTGTGCTGTTAAATTCCTCACTCTAAATAAAACTGTTAGCTCAGATTCTTAGACACCCTGGTGTACTGTGACGGTATAGAGGATGCTTTAAGAGTAAAGCGACCCTGGACGGTCAATAATTTTGGATAATAATATTGTGCAATATTATTAATGTTCTGCTAGACTACTCAGTAACATCGTCAATTATATTGTCAATAATACTGTGAAATAATAATGTAGTTCGGAATGTTGGACGCTGATGCTGTGGTACTTGCTCTATTTTGTTGTAACAGATAAAAGTTCAATGAAAAATTGGTTCAAGGTACGTCAAATATCACTAATGAAAACTTAATGACAGAACTGAGATTGAACAAAAAAACCACTATCATAACTTTTTGCGTGTTGATTTTTTTTGTGTGGAGTGCAAAAACAACATAGGTCATACGCGCCCTAGGTAGACCGTAGAACGAAGAGAAAAAAGTGTTAAAAACGACTACTCGTTAAGCCCAACTGACGGAAGAAAAGACAGCTAAAACCAGGGACTTGGAGAAAGGACCATAAAACACGCCATAGAGAAACGAAGATTATATGTCATTCACCATATTGCTACCACGGATAAAAAGTAAAACGCCGTCGGCAGCCCACGCTTCGTTCGCTAAAACGATCGGTAACTGAGACAGCAAATATAAATGAGAACGTAAGCGGCTGAAAAAAGGGCACTTAGTCAACAAATGGCGAATCGTCAGAGGTTGAGGGCAATGAGCATATAGTGGTGGGGAGCACTATTTAACAAAAGGCAATGACTGAAAAGACAGTGCCCAATACGCAACCTAGTTCAAATGATCTCCTCGCGGCGAGAGGGCCGAGAGGAGGTCGTCCAAGCCGACGGGAGAGGCTTAATTGCCCGGATCTCGTTCCCATCAAGGGAGGATCAGTGGTGATGCCAAAGTGACACCACCGCCACACAGAGATCATCGGAGCTGGCCGAGGCAGCCTTGGCAGCAGCGTCAGCGCCCTCGTTTCCCTCCAGATCAACGTGACCAGGAACCCACATAAACAGCACAGTGGCTCCATCAAGAGTGAGAAAGCTTTCCAGTACCCGATGCACTAAGGAATGGGCGGTGCACAGCGCACTGAGGGTTCTGAAGGGCATTGACAGAGTCAGAATACTTTGAGAGGTGGCATGAGCCCCCTCTCATATTTCTATCTTACGATTTTCGTCTCTAATTGCATGCGGTGAAAAGTTGCTATTCCTTCACACGCGGACTTCCCACGCAGCGTCTCTCGTCACCCGGGTGGTCCGGTGACAGGCGGGCTCTGCTGTTCTGGTGCTCTAAGTAGTCGGCTCTCGCCTTTCGGTCGAGGACGTCGAAGCAACCAGCCCTCGCCTGCGGTACGCCAGATCGTGTTCTGGCAGTTAAGAAGACAGTTTGGTAATGTATGCCCGCAGCACCGGCAGATAGGGATTTTCCTAGGTAATAATCAGAGCCCAGCAGAGTGCGCCTGTTCGTCTTTTTCTAAATTTGTTCTGTCTTGAGTATCAGCAATTAATGTTGGGTTAGCTGTGTGTCTCTCTTAAGATTTGAGTGGCAAGGAATTGGCTCCACATACCACTTCGTCATAAACCTCACAATCTAGTTTAGGGACAACTTCACCTTCACAGCGTTTGTTTGTGTATCAAATTTGAGCCAATTTGATGTATTATAAATGTTTCATGTGTTTTTGTTTATTATTTTGTGTTTAGTCTTAATAAATCATATTGTTATTTTGGATAGAACTTTCATTCTGTTAATCGGTAGAGCAACCCATCATTTCTCACTACGTGAATGAAACCTTCCTTTATTTAACTTATTTATCAAATTAAATTATTGCAGGTGCCAAACTCTTTTCTACTCCACTTGCAGGGTTGATTACAGTCAGTTCGCGTATATTTTTTAATCCTTGTGCAACAGCAAAAGTCGGAGTTAGAATAGGGGGGGCTTAGAGCATCATTTACATGTGTAGATTCTAGAATTTAGTGTTAAATACACTGCTAGCCCCGGCACCTCGCAACTTGACGCAACTGAAAAGCCTGTGTCTCTAGCCTGTGTGCGTGGCCTGATACAGGGCAAAGAGCCCTGCTGTAAACACTGTGCAGTGTTCCAGAAGCCGATATCGAAAAATGTCGTTGCCAATGATGAAGGCATATCCGACACAGTGGTCAAACCGAGAGCCATCTGTGTACACAAAGGTACTATCGCAAAATTCCTAGCGAAGGTCGTGAAACTTAAGGCGATAGAACGAGACTGGAGTTGTGTCTTTAGGAAGCGAATGAAAGCCAAGGTGAACACAGGCTGCCGCAAGAAGCCAAGGTGGTGAAGGGTTCACGCCCATGGGGGCTGTGGCAGGTAATGTGAAATTAAGCTGCCGAGGCAAGAACGGAAGCAAAACTTCAGGAGGTAACAAAGAAGAGGGACGCGCCCCATACTGGTGATCAAAGGAGTCATCTAAGGAGGTGGCATAGGATGGGTTGCCAGTCATGGCATACAAACGGCATGAGTAATTACGTATCTGCCGAGGAGTACGCCACGACGGTATAACAGCGGTAGTTCCTCTGCATCGGCATACAGACTCTCAACTGGGCTAGGGTAAAAGGCGCCAACGGCCAAACGGATGCCACTATGGTGGATAGTATTGAGATGGCGTGAGATGACGGACGTGGATATGCATATACGAAACACCCATAGTCTAGTTTCGAACAGACAAGGGACTGATACAAACGGAAGAGGGTGGTCCGATCCGCTCACCAGGAAGAACTGCTGAGGGCACGTAGGACATTGAGGGCCGGTGTACATTGGGCGGCTAGGTAATACAAGTTGGAGGACCAAGAAAGTTTCCTATCAGTATGATCCCCAGGAATTTCATAGTTTCAACGAATGGAAGAGCAACAGGCCCAAGATGTAAAGACGGTGGAAGAAACCAACTGCACCGCCAGAAATTCATGAGAAGTTTTGTCAGTGGAAAAGCGAAAGCCGTAGTCGATGCTCCACGAGTAAAGTCGAGCGAGACATCGCTGAAGACGCCGCTCAAGAAGACAAGTTCGTGGGGAACTGCAATAGATGGCAAAATCGTCAACGAAGGGGGAGCTGGAGGTACCCAACGAAAGACAGGCATAATAGGGTTAATGGCGATAGCAAAGAGGATGACGCTCAGGACAAAACTCTGAGGCACACCGTTTTCTTAGAAAACGGTGTCCAACACGGCAGAACCCACATATACCTTGAAAACTCTGTCTTTTAATAATTCCTGAAGGAAACAGGGCATGCGGCCAAGGAAGGCACATGTGTAGAGAGTATGGAGGATACCAGCCCTCCAGCATGTGTCGAAGGCTTTTCCAAACCGAAAAACATGGCCGCAGTCTGGTATTTCCGCAGAAAACCATTCATGACATGAGTTGACAAAGTGACGAAATGGTCAACTGCAGAACGGTGTGCTCGAAATCCACACTGTGCAGTGATTAGTAAATTGCGAGACTCGAGACACCATACCAGTCAGGCATGAACCATACATTCCATTACCTTGCAGACACAGCTGGTGAGAGAAATGGAGCGATAACTAGAAGGAAGGTGTTCGTCCTTGCCGGGTTTAGGTATGGGTATGATAGTGGCTTCACGCCAGCGTCTGGGGAACGTGTCCTCTGCCCTGATGCGATTGTAGCGGGTGCTCAAAAAGTCAGTATAAATTTGAAATCTGAATAAATCACGGAATAATGTAGGTAGAGAGGCGCAAATTGACACACACGCTTGGAATGACATGGGGTTTTATTAGAACCAAAAAAATACAAAAGTTCAAAAAATGTCACCAGATGGCGCTTCATCTGATCAGAATAGCAATAATTAGCATAACAAAGTAAGACAAAGCAAAGATGATGTTCTTTATAGGAAATGCTCAATATGTTCACCATCATTCCTCAACAATAGCTGTAGTCGAGGAATAATGTTGTGAACAGCGCTGTAAAGCATGTCCGGAGTTATGGTGAGGCATTGGCGTCGGATGTTGTCTTCCAGCATCCCTAGAGATGGTGGTCGATCACGATACACTTGCGACATCAGGTAACCCCAAAGTTAATAATGGCACGGACTGAGGTCTGGGGACCTGGGAGGCCAAGCATGACGAAAGTGGCGGCTGAGCACACGATCATCACCAGACGACAAGCGCAAGAGATCTTTCACGCGTCTAGCAATATAGGGTGGAGCGCCATCCTGCATAAACATCGTACGTTCCAGCAGGTGTTTATCAGCTAGGCTGGGGATTATGGGATTCTGTAACGTATCGGTGTACCTCTCACCCGTCACGGTAGCAGTCACTGACGTTTTGCTGTCCAGCGCCATCTGTCAGACATTTTGTGAACTTTGTTATTTTTTTGTTCTAATAAAACCCTATGTCATTCCAAGCATGTGCGCAAATTTTTATCTCTCTATTTACATTATTCCGTGGTTTATTAAGTTTTCAAATTTATACTGACTTTTTGATCACCCGGTATGTATAAAGGAGAATGTGTTTTGCCACAAAAGAAAGGTTCTGCAACATATGAATGTGAATATCGTCCGACCCGGGGGCGGAGGATCGGCATGAAGTGAGAGCATGATATAGCTCCCTTACAGAAGGCGGCATTGTAGCACTCACGATTCTGAAAAGAGACGGGAGTCTCCTCCACTCGTTCCCTGTGGAGGAAGGCAGGGTGATAGTAGGTGAGCTCGAAATTTCCGCAAAATAGCGGCCCAAGGTATTTGAGATAGCAATAGGGGCCACTATGACATCATCTGCTATTGTCTGGGTGGAAATTGGGGAATGGACCTTGATCTCTGACAGCCGTCGGAAGTTGGTCAACACGACAGAAGACAGTGTGGAACCCTTAAAAGAACTAGTAAAGGAAATCCAGCTAGCTTTCCTGCTATTCCGAAGAATGTGACGATACTGTGCCAGCAATTGTTTGTAACAAATGCAACTGGCCAACGTAGGACGACGGTTAAAAACTCGGAGAGCACATCTCCCCACACGAATTGCGTCACGGCACGCCTCAGTCCACCAAGGGACCCGGACACGTCGCGGCAGAGAGGAAGGGTGAGGAACGCAACGTTCTGCGGTGCTAAGGATAACGTTTTTAAGAGATTCTACCAGGTCATTGCAACTGGGGAAATGTTGTTCATCGAAGGTCGCCAGGGAGGAGTAAAGCCTCCAGTTGACTTTAGAAAGCTGACATTTGGGTGAGCACACTGTTCGGGTGGGTATCACCAGTCTGATAGCACACAGGAAATAGTCGCTGGAGTACGTGCCAGAGGAAACGGACCACTCGAGATGATGGGCAAGCTGGGCAGTGCAGAAGGAGAGGTCTGAATGGGAATAGGTGTGAGTGGAGTCAGAAAGGAACGCGGGTGTTCCCGTGTTAAGGCAGACGAGGTTAATGAGATTGAGATGTTCAGCCAAGAGGGCACCTCTCTGATAGGTTCTGGACGATCCCCAAAGTGGATGGTGCACATTAAAGTCACCGAGCAGCAGAAAGGGGTGAGAGAGTTGCCCAATACGCAAGAGGAAGTCTGCCCTGTTGACATTGAATGGCGGGGGATGTAAATGGTACAAAGGGAAAAGGTCATGTGAGGAATGAAAATGCGAACTGCAACAGTTTGAATCCAGGTGGTCAGGGCGATGGGTTGATTATGAACATCATCCTGGATGAGCAGCATTACTCCCCCATGATATAGGATGCTGTCCTTAGAGGGAAGGTCAAGGCAGAAAACAAGTCGACACTCTGATTCTAAGAGCAGCCATAAGTCCTCTTTGTGTGATCTAAGGTCACGAATGTTCCAATGGAGGAGAGTCATAAAGAGAAAAGGGGAGGAGGGAAAAAATAAAGGAGGGTCATCTCAGCGGCTGCCGAGTGCCAGCCTTCGAAGACTCGCTGCTACAGAGAGCACAGGCTGGAGGATTCTACTCCACGAGGTCTACAGACGCGCCAGCTTTTCCCCTCTGTCGATCTGCAGGGTCCAGAACAGAAAAACCGGCGATACGGAGCACGGGCGGCCAAGGGTATCACATGGCGACACCTTTGAAGCGGATTTCTGAGCCAGCTAAGGAAAAGACTGTTTGCCTTTTTTTGACTTCTTGGAGCCCTTCCGGTTGGGAGAGGAAGACTCAGAAGTTTGTTGGTGGAGGGACATAGGAAGTCTACACAGGAGTATTCTTTCTGTTCTTTCCAGCCTGACAGTTGTGAAACAGGTGATTTCACCCCATGAGGCGAAAGTTTGGTGGCTCGTTGCACAGCTGGAGGAGGAGACTGGGATGCTTCCATGTCACTGGACGATTTCACAACCACAGTGCCGAATCAGAGGTCGCATGTCTGCCTGGCCATGTCCTTTGTGGATCGAGATCTACCAAGAACATTATTGTAAGTGCCAGATGGTAGAATGCAGGGTTTCTGACTATCCAATAACTTACGAACGACTGGGTAAGGCATCTTTCCCTTTACCCAAATCTCCTGCATAATTACTCATCGAGATAAACAGGACAATCTCGGGAGGAGGCGGTGTGGTCGCCATTGCAGTTGCTACAGCAGGGAGAAGGAGGCAGACAGTCGCCCCCATGGGCATCCCTGCCATGGGTTACACACTTGGCTGGGTGTTGACACGACATTTGAGTGTGGTTGTAACGCTTACACTAGCAGCAGTGCACTGGATTCAGAATGTACAGTCGGACTGTGGTAACTGCATAGCCTACTTTGGACTTTGATGGAAGCACCACTCTATCAAAAGTGAGAAAAAGACTGTGTGTAGGCACTATGGCGGCATTTACCTTTTTCATCAAACGATGGACTGCGATGACACGCTGATCAGAGAGGTACATTTGGATTTCTGCCTCAGTCAGATCATCGAGCAGCCTAGTGTAAATAACACCACGGGAAGAATCCAGTGTTCGATGGGCCTCGCCACAAATAGTATAGCCGAGGTGGAGCGAAGCTGCAAGCAGTTGTTGTGCTTGAGAATCAGTAGTAGTATCCAAAAGCAAAGGTGCCATTTCATCAATGAGAGCAGGATTTTGCAGGGCCAGCAACTGCATCAACAGCTTTCTGAATAAGAAACGAATTTACTATAGAAAAGACTGACCACTTCAGTACATAACATCATGAGTGACTGGGGTGCAGCTAGGAGGATCTTTGAATCGTTATCCTATTCTGTTTACGTTTGGTAGTCATTGACTGGGAAGAAGATGATTGGCTCGTTCTGAGAAAACCCCCCAGGTTTGCCAGCATCTCCGATGGTGCGCTCCTGCCAACTGGAGACCCTCCTCAGAAGGGGCACACCTGCCTTAGTGATTGTTTACACCTCAGATCACACCTCCCAAGCACCTGACAGAGAAACCAATCGGCAATTTGGGAAGGTAGCACCTCAGGCAATCACCCCTCCCTGGGCCTGGCCTTTACCAGGGTGTATGTGCGAACCCTACCTGTCAACCTATGGACTGGGAATTACGCGTTACCCAGTCACCTCTCACGCGTCAGACACCTGGGATGGCCTTCAGGAGCGCACAGGGAGGAAGAAGAAGAAGAAGAAGAGGAACCTCGAACGCTGAAGCGGAGGAAGGATAGGAGAAGGAGAACAAAGAAAGGAAGAAGAAACGGAAAACAGTGAAGAGACTTATATCAGCTACTGAATATACAGAACACACATCGAAAACATCCCAGGTATGTTCCCCATGGGAGGGAAAAAGGAATACCATGAGGATAGCCATGCAGGGAAACGATGCTGCAAAGGCTAGGATCCCATGGTAGCCAGGCAAGAACCCGTCCAAGAACGACGAGCCTCCTGGGGGGTATTTGTTGATGGCTCATCATTTGATACATTACTAAAAGCGATTCCACCCATACATTGGTATTCCCATAGATATGCATTTACTGTTCCCAGATAAACTGAAACTTCCCCTTTGAACAATTTATACAAGACTGTGCTTAAACTGACACACAATATTTTGTTAGCGCAACGCAATCTGACTTTCAAAATTCCCTACAAAAGAATGGCCCTGACTAACATTAAACTATACCTTTCACAAATCACTTACCTCACAAAAATCTTCGCTGCTCAAGCTACTGCAATACAGCGAGCGCCACTACTGCCAGTTAAATAAAAGATTCAAACTATGGAAGGCACTAACTACTGATAGGGATAGTTAGCAAATGAAAGATATTAATAGAGAACAAACAATGTATTTACCTTGATAGCATCATATATAAATATACCAGTTCATGACAAATTACAAATCTCCGCCATCTCTCTCCCCACATCCACCACTGCTGGCGGCTCACCTCCAACTGCGCAACGCTACGCGCTGTTCACATCCAGCTGCCTAACACTACAATGGCAGACAACAATGCAAACTAGCCACAGACTGCACACAGCACAGCCAGTAATTTTCATATTGAGCGCTACGTAACGTTGCCAATAAGAAAACATAAACAGCCTACTTACATAGAGAAAACATAAACAGCCTACTTACATAGCCCCCATGCTCCCCACAAAAAATTTTACAAAATATTTTTTGGGCAGTGGCCAATAATGATTTGATAAAATTTTTCATAATTACAATAACAAACATGTCAAATGCACACACCTATTGATACAATGTTGGTCAAAAGCTAAAATTTTCTCACAGTCCATAAAGACAGTCCTAATCGTACATAACAGTAGAATAGCAGTGTTTTTTCTCAAAGTCTGAGCAGTAAAAGAAAATGCACACAGAAGTAGTGGATTTCCATGCAGTCTTGAAGAAGTGGTGTTGTCCTTCCAATGGAAAGACAGTGCTGACTCTTGACATGCTGACGGGTAATGGGCCACAATGGAGCAAACCCACAGCAGAGTCATTCGAAGTTTTGAAGAATATTGGTAGGTAAGTCATCACAGAGCAGACCCACTGGAATCCTGGTAGAGATTGTGGTATTGGTGGGCCACCAGAGGTGCAGACCCACTGTAGTCCTTGTAGAGATAATGGTATTGGTGGGCCATCAAAGATGTAGACCCACTGTAGTCCTTGTAGAGGTTACGGTATTGGTGGGCCATCGAAGGTGCAGACCCACTGTAGTCCTTGTAGAGACGGCCAGCAGCCATCTGTTGCGACTGTGCAGGTGCACAATCACCCTCGAAGAGTCTTGTGGAGAATATGGCAAGTCCATAAACCACCACTTGTGCACTCACAAAGTTTTTGAAATTGTCCTTAGAACAAGCAATGCTGTTATCCAGTCCCTTGCTGAATTATCAACACACGTGCAAACACTAACAGTCCCTACTTCTCACATATTGTCCATATACTATGACCAACAGAAACGTGTGCAGTGAAAGGAATGCTTACAAGTTACTTAATTTGATGAACTGGTGTCAATTACAATATTATAACATGAGAATACAATTACAAAGGTACAAAATACATCATTAAAGAACATAACAATACAGATAACATTTGTAGTAAAACAGGCGTTACAAAAGAATAGAAATAGACATATACGTCAGTGTTACAGGAATTATGACATGAGTACATACATAAAAGATCAGAATAACTTGCGAAACATCAACTTCACACATGAGCATTTAAACAGAATGAATAATGTCTAACATCTTTACAAAGTAAATAACATATTATTAATGCCAATTATATTCGAGGATAACAGTATTCCTCATCATAGTGAATGTAGCTTAGTATTAAAAGAAGAAAAAATTCTATGAAACTACACAGAGACAGGAAGAAAACAAATACACAAGGGTACACAAACACATAGTGGGATAACACCAATAGGAAAGGATAGGGTTCGTTTTCAGTGTAACATTTGGTACTGCAGTCCAACCCAAAACTTCATATATCTTTCCTCTTATTTCATCCTTTGTTTCCACCAAAAAAATTCTATCTAAGTATGCTTTCTGTATTTATATGTTCACACATTTCTTACCTCAACATTTATTTCCAAGAAAATCCTACCTAAACCTGTTTTCTCAATGCATTTCTTCCAATTCATCGCAACTCATTCTCTTAGAGGCTACCCCCTCTTAAGCTAACTTAAATCTACTGAGCTCAGATGCTAAACTAAGGGACGAGGCAATGCAGCATCACATAACAAATCAACACAAACAGCAATGCAAAAAATGCAAATTGGCAAAGCTAGCAGCATAAATGAGCAAAAGTCAAATTCAATAACACTATGCCTGGCAAACAGCAGCAACTTATACCTAAACATGACATAGCGCAAGCAGAAAAAATATTACACTAAAATGGCCATGTCTAATACCTATGTCACATCTTAACATTAGAGTGATGCATCACAAAAACTTACGCTAGTAGATAAGTTACCAAATCGTAAAAAAATTATTTATGCAATTCCTGTGAAGGGAAATTTCTTTTTGTGCTCCCTCATTTGTTTTGGATAGATCAAAAAATTATTTACTGGATCTGTAGGCATAAAATATTTATATTAGTACATATATAAAATTTTATTTTAACCAATGCTGCAGTGCAGCTAGAAACTTGATATTAAACAAAATGTGTAAATAAATACATAAAGCAAGTCATATGGCATTTTTCTTAACTAGCAAGACAATAGCTGTGAAATGTTTCTCATCGTTTCATTAGGCATTTCAGTAAATATCATAAATTACGAACTCCACAGTATGCTTTCAACAAGGAGATGTCAGTAGCGCGAACAATGGCCTTCCCTTTCTTTTTTTTTCTACCTATGCTTCTGACGAGGCACTCACACTAATGGCTTGTTCTCCAGGCGTCTGACACACCTGGGTGCCCACGACGCATTATGTGCAGGTGGTCACTTAACTTTCGTACGGAAATATTTACGACAGCAGTTTCTGCTACCGTGGCAGTCTCATATAAAAATATTTCACAGGTCAAGAATTAGCGTTGCAAATCTGTAGAAACAAAATCCTATAAATATAAGTGTCCAAAAAAAATATTCGTCAGCATTGTGATACAGTCACACATTTCATAACTCTTAAAGTACGATTCTTGGTTTCCAACATACTTCTTATTCCTCATATACGGTAGCATCATCTTATTGATCATAAACATACCTCAACAGTATAATACACATCGTCGTCATAATAATAACATCATAACACTTCAGTCAAATCTCAAAATCGTCGTAGCTTCCTCCAATAATCTCAAAACCTAAAAAATTCTCTGCTCATATCAATAGTGTCATCTGCCTGAAACGTACTTTAAAAATCATGACCCCATACGAAATACGTCATTCAAAGCTCTCATAGTATCACAATGATTCCGAAAAATATGAGCGTTTCTCAAAGTACAGACAAAATACAGTTTCATAAGTGTGAAGTTACCCAACTGTGTAATTGCGTAAACATGTGTCACAGATGTAGTAAAAAAGTTTCTTTCTCTGTTAAATGATCAGATAGCTGTGTAATTTGAGTGTTAGAAAAATATGGTACCCATGTGTAAAGTTGTATAAGCAAATACCATATTAGCTAGGGCTCCTTGTGCTTGCCAAACACATGGTACATAAAGTAAGCATGTACCCCCCTGAGGATAAATGTAATTATACTCCCAGGTGTTACAAATTACCGCAATGGAATGAAATGTATCACGGAAAACTTTCTTTGTAATTAAAAAAATCTTTAAAAATAAGTGTTTTAAGTATAAGATTAATCACTCAAATGCGCGTACTGTAGCGCTAAACTGTGCATCTTGTCGCAACATAATCTCTGTGGAAGTGTCATAGTTATCGTCCTCCGAAAGCTAAGTTCTGCAGAAGTCAATGTACTTACCACATGATAAACAAAGGTGAAATGCTTTGCGTATAGATGTCGTAGTTATTATGCTTATTGGCGTGATGAAGAAAGTACTCTACAGTAACGTAATGTTGTGCCACGAAAAAGGCTGTCTCATTGTTGCTATACCACAAAAGTTACTACTAAAACATGTTTTTCTTTCCAGAAGAATTCAGAAAACTGTGCAGATATAAAACAGATACACTGCAAAAGCAACATTGTAAATTGTCACTCATTAGAAGCGTCGTGATAAAACCGTGTAGTTGTCACTTAAACTAACCACTGTGTCGTCTGGTATCTCACAGAAAGTACATTAAACCCAGAATGTATTTTCAAGTAAACCAAAATGTTGCATTAAAATCTCATTAGCAGTACTGGTAAATGTTCTAAGTATGTAAGCCTTATAGTCGTTCCATAATCGTGCAACAAACAAGCAAGAATGTACAATTAACAACACTGTGTCGTCTGTTCATTATAACAATGCATTCGTAATTTCTGTTTAAATAGGTTCTCTTGGTTCTTGACTGGATATTTCACTTCAAACATTGTTACATGTTAACAGATTCTAAATCTGACAAAGCATATTAGTAATGTGAAGCGAAAAGTTTTATGGCAATGACAAAGTTAAAAAGCAGATTATCTTTCAATAAATGGTTTTACATGTGAAACCTGGTGTAAAGCTTTACTCTTCATAGTACTCAGAGTTTGAACTTGAATGCAATTGTCATGCGGTATACGTCGGCAAAGAATACTGGAATTTTTCTCAAGGTTAGCGTCTATGTTATTTTTCTCTGAGCCACCTGGCGCACGCGGCTGCCTGCTGTGCGAGTCATTGTCTGTCTCTTTGTTGGCGCGCGTCGTTATTGGGATTTGGAGACCTAACTTCTACAAATTCGCCTTGCCGAGAGGGCCCAGCTCTGTTAGAATCCCGCCAGTTCTGATGAAATTCACGTCTGTCGTTTTGTCGGTAGTTTACATAGTTTCTTGTTTGTCGGTCATGTGGTGGAGAATTTCTCCCTGAATCGTAACTGTGCGCCGAACTGTTGCGTCTGAAGTTATTCTGCCTCCCTTGATAATACTTGTTTTGGTTCCCATATTGTCTGTTTCTCTGATTGTCTCTGTGATAGTCATTACTACGGAAATGCGATCTTTCTCTGTAACTATTATTACTCTGCCAACGATTGTCGTACGGGTGGTGTCTATTTTGGTCACGATTTGCGTTGTAAGAATAGACCAGTCGTGTCCGGTTATTGTTTCTGTCGTCACGGAATTGTGACGGATGTGACCTGTAATTGTTATGTCCTTGTTTTCGCGTTCCGCGATTGTCAGTGTCACTTTCCAGTTCTTGTAACAGTCCCTGAAAAGCCTCAATGTCTTCTTTGCAACGTCCTGCTAAAATAATATGTCGTAAATGTTCAGGTAATTTGATTAAGCAAATGCGGATGAGTTCTGAGGGGCTGTATGGGTTTGACAGGTACTGATTCTTGTGCAACATGTCTTCAAAATATTTCACAAGACTGGAGAATTCAGATTGTTCGAAATGTTTCATCATTATGATGCCATGTTTTACGCGGTCTTGTGTGGCTTGAGACCAATATGCTGAGAGGAAGGCATGGTAAAATTCTCCTTCACTGTGGCAATCGTGAATGACCGATCGCATTCTTACAGCTGGTTCATTCTCTAAGTAGCCACACATAAATTCTAATCTGTGATCCAATGACCAGTTGGGAGGAAAACAATGAGAGAATTGATGGAGCCATGCTTGTGGATGAATGTCGTTGCCAGAATTCTTAAATGTTTTGAATTTACGTGTAGTAATGAACAGCTTATAGTCAAAATCATCATGTCGTCGAGTCGCATATCGGTCATTGTTAGGTCGTGTCGGCCGTTCCATCTCAAAATTCGGTGCACATTGCCAATTTCTTTCATAACTTCCGAAATGCCCTGTGTTATTATTTTGTGGCTGTTCCGTATTTCTGTGTCCCTCTTCTCGTATTGGGGCGCTAGTATCCTCTGAAATACGTAATTCTTGTATTAACTGTGTCAGCTGATCTTGTACTTCCCGGATTTCTCTTTGGTGTTGCGTATTAATCTGATTCTGATTTTGTTTGAATTTCCTAATTTGTTCGCACTCTTCAGTGTCAGTGAAGGCTACAGGTCCTGTGTCATTCAGATCATCATCTACCTTTGTAGATAAGTTAGTGACCTGATCCGAAAGTTCGGCTACTTTCTCCGATAGTGAACACATTTCCTCAGTGTGTTTTTCTGAACCAAGTTTCAGAATGTCCATTTGTGTTGAAATCGAATCTACTGTGTCCTTTAAGTTTTCCTGAGTTATTGCAAGTTGCGTAACCGAATCGGTAGATGCAACTGAGTCAATTTTAGCCCACAAGGTCTCATGATTTTCATGAACAATGGCTTGCAGTTCTTTTATGGCTGCTTCGTAATTCTGTAATGCATTTTCATGCCGCGAAAAAATAGGTCGAAAATGCTCACAAATTTGTGTTTTTACGTCATTACAGACTTTTTGACATTTCGATTCAATGTTATGTAACTCAGTAGTTAAATCTTCACGTGTTTGTTCAAGCGTGGTGTGAAGATTTTGTTCCATTGCGTCTAACTGTTGCTGTGTTTGTCTCTGGTGTTGTTCCATTGTGTCTAACTGTTGCTGTGTTTGTCTCTGGTGTTGTTCTATTGTGTCTAACTTTTTAAGATTTTGTTCCACTGTGTCTAACTTTTTAAGATTTTGTCCCATTTGTCTTTGATTTTGTTCCATTTGTTGCATTAGTTGCAACAATAATGTATTAGTGTCTGGAAGCTGTTTCTCTACGCTTTTCGGCAGTGCATTTGCACCGGCAACATTCACATTTTGACAAGCAGAAAATGTGTCTTGACTTATTTGAGAAAACGGTGATGACCCAAAACCTGAATCTACAGTATTTGCGATATTGTGTTCTGTCATTCGCGATTCCTGAGGCGAGCTGTTGCCGACCAATCGATCGATAACGCTTCCCTGTTCACTACCTGTTTCACTGTCTACACCATTGTTTGCCGCCCGCTCCATTTCCCTATGCGCAATTACCAAATTACTACTTTGAACATTAGTTAATTCATTACTCTGCGGCGCTAACACACTGCCTTCGTCTTCACTGTCATTTCTCAGTTTACTTTGGAGCCTAGTATTACGTTTTTCACACGCCATAATTGTCACAATATTTCACACGATAACACAGAAAAGCACAATTTGAAGAGCAAAATAAAATAACATAGCAATGGAAATAATGTCTACTTAATTGCCAGCGCAGCTGCGAAATACTTGGTGCAAATCTACATGCATGCCACAACTGTTTTACTGTACAACAATGAAAGGCTACAACTACAAAGGAGATTCTCTCTACAATTACGCGCTAGCAATAAACAAAATCTACACTAATTACACAAACTACAAGAAAAATCAGAAGATTCCAGTGAGGTATCCTAGGCTAAGGGTCGACATATGAAACTTCCCCTTTGAACAATTTATACAAGACTGTGCTTAAACTGACACACAATATTTTGTTAGCGCAACGCAGTCTGACTTTCAAAATTCCCTACAAAAGAATGGCCCTGACTAACATTAAACTATACCTTTCACAAATCACTTACCTCACAAAAATCTTCGCTGCTCAAGCTACTGCAATACAGCGAGCGCCACTACTGCCAGCTAAATAAAAGATTCAAACTATGGAAGGCACTAACTACTGATAGGGATAGTTAGCAAATGAAAGATATTAATAGAGAACAAACAATGTATTTACCTTGATAGCATCATATATAAATATACCAGTTCATGACAAATTACAAATCTCCGCCATCTCTCTCCCCACATCCACCACTGCTGGCGGCTCACCTCCAACTGCGCAACGCTACGCGCTGTTCACATCCAGCTGCCTAACACTACAATGGCAGACAACAATGCAAACTAGCCACAGACTGCACACAGCACAGCCAGTGATTTTCATATTGAGCGCTACGTAACGTTGCCAATAAGAAAACATAAACAGCCTACTTACATAGAGAAAACATAAACAGCCTACTTACAAAACTTCTGCAGATTCCCATGTCTCCATGACAAAAAAACAAAATAATACAGAGATGCAATTCCACCAAGTCATCGCTTGCCTAGTACTCCACGATACCTTGCAAATGGCAATTCTTTCGAAGACTTCAAATTTACAAGTGCAGTTCCGTCTTACAGTATTTGGAGCACAGTTATCAAAATGTATTATGAAACAATACGTACACTAAATGATTGTGTTCAGGTAGTAATGTACAGACAGAGGTAAACTTCTGTATATACTTTTATTCATAACTTTGCGTTAATTAAGTTTCTTAAAAACATTTTCCTTCGTGGCCATTCCCTATATTTTCTCTACCAACAAATCACACAGTTTGCCATTCTTAACACATTTTCTTTTCCCTAACACCCCATAATGCCGGCAATGATTAATACATTTCGATGTGCTCTAATAATCACTCTCTTTCTTCTTGTTTTGAACTCTTTTTCCACTCAACGACAACTAAGCTAACCTACGCTCCTCGTTCTGTGTAGCAGGCGAGAGGTTGTCAAGATTACTATCAGTACAGGCCAAAGACGGCACCTTATTTCCGGGCAGCACAATGCAGGGTGTTTCAAAAAGGACTTTAAAACTTTGAAAATTCATGTAAATTAATTCATAGTACCTACAGCGGTGATTGTAGTGTCAATTTGTAGGGAAATACATCAAATTTTGTCTCGCATAGTTCGCTAGTGCCGAATCGCACCGTAAGGAGCGCTAGATGTAGCTGTGTTCAAGATGGCTGCCTTCACTAGACCTGAGCATGCTAGTTGTGTGTCTTGGTGTGAAGAACCGAAGTCGGCGATAATAGTTCAGCGTAATTTCCGTACCAAGTACGCTAAAGATCCTCCTAGTAGGCCTACAGTTTATGAGTGGCATAAATGTTGGGTAGAAACAGTATGCTCGATAAGACATGGGAAATCGTCCAAGCACATCTGACGACGTCGTTGAGCGAGTGGGACAATGTTTTGTCAACAGTTGTACGAAATCGACCTGGCAGGCACCTCCCGAACTGCAAATCCCTCACACAACTGTTGCGCGTGTGTTGAGAAACCGTTTGCATTTGAAACCATACAGACTGACGATCGTACAAGCAATAAATGACACTGATAAAATTACTCACAAGAACTTCTGTGTGGATATGTTAAATCGATTACATGAGGATGATCATTCGGTGGACAAAATCATCATTTCTGACAAGTCGTCTTTTCACTTAAGTGGCATGGGTAACACAGATAACTGTAGAATTTGGGGCAGCGAAAATCCACATCAAACATTGCAACAACGGGATAGTGTACCTGGATATGTTACAACAATTTTTGATACCACAGATCGAGGAGGATGACCAAGAACGAAATGTTTACTTCATGCAAGTTGGTGTACCAGCCCAGTACGTGGCTGACGTCCGGGATTGGATTTTCTCAGTGCCAGTTTACCATGTCAATGGATTGGCCGTGATGCACCAATTGTATTGTCCCCACGTTCCCCGCACCTGATACTACTCGATTTTTTTTAATGAGGACTTATCGAAGATGTCGTGTTTGTTACCTTCTGAGCCGGCTTCTCTACCTGAACTTAGAATTAGAATTTACGCTGCCACTGAGCAAGTTACACCTGCAATGTTACGGCGAGCTTGGGAAGAAATTGACTTCCAATGGGAAATGTGCAGGATAACCAACGGAAGCCACATACAACATCTTTAGTTTAAGGTTAAAAAAAACTTGATGGTTTTCCCTACAAAATAATACTAAACCCAGTCCTATATCTTCATTCAATAAATTTATATGAATTTTTAAAGTTGTAAAGTCCTTTTTGAAACATCCTGTATATTTCAAAAACTTTACATTTTCTCAGTATTACTGAGCAACCTCTCAATCTCACAATCAGTCCTACATGTTTAATATTATCACGCATCAGGAAATATTTCGCAATATTATTGACCGTCAAGGGGGTGCTTGAGATGTGAAAATGACGGTGGACAGAATTTGGACGTCAAATTGCGTGCTGCCTCTATTTTCTGGAAACAGTAATTTCTTAATGATACGAGACGCTGTTAATAAAGTGACTTAAATTTACGTAATCCAAAGTTGAGCACAATTTTTCGCTGGTACTCTGAGTTAAGAACAAATCCAGTTGCATGGACATGCAAGTTATTACAGAAAGTAGCTGGATTTCTATAACAACATCCACTGCATTGAAAGATTCTGTGCTTCAGACTCATTTATCACACCTCCCAATGCTGGAGGTATAACTTTTTCTGTTCACCTTTGTGTTGTTAGATGTTTCCGTTTTTATTTTTTAGCAGTTAAGTGTTTTGTCATTGGTAATTTTCACCTTTACTGTCCGCTCTAACTCATTTTTCGTGAAATAAATCAGGACAGGAAGAGGCAAATGTATATTGTCTTCTCCTGATACCCGTGCAATAAAGCGGACTTACAGACAGGCACGCTCTTGATCTTGTACCAAAATCGTGACTAAATTGATGAGTTTCAAACTACTGACGGTGTGCTACGTCAGTAAACCATCCTGCTTTATCATTTTTTGTATATGTTACAGATAGAACTAGCAGCTGCACAAAAGAAAAACCAGAAGGGATCGAAGAAACCAAGATGTATTAGAACTGGTGGGTTAATCTACTGACCTAGTGTGTTGGTTTTGAACGATGACGTAATGATGTTTCGTGTGATGTCAGAATGCCGCAAACAGATATACAAAAGAGCACTGACAATGTTTATCTAGCTTCTATTTCATGTTTTTGAAATGTGAATTGTGGTGAAAGAATAATAATAAGTATAGCCTGAAGTCTAGATTAGACTGAAAGGTGGCTGTTCGATTGTGATTTCTTGAACTACCGAATGTCAGTCTATGAGAGACACTACTGATTCTTGTAACATCGCGTGTTTTGCGGTTATTGAGTAGTTCGTATACTTCATTTTACTGCCTTAGTGGATCAAAGCAGACACGTAGTTTTAGCAGGTCCAATATTTCCCTTCAGATTTGCCTCCATTTCAGCATATCAGACAAGAAACCCGTGGGCAGCATTTTTTCAGTGGTATCGTTGCCAATGGTGAACTAAAGTACTTCGAGTTTGGTTGCTCAAGTTCAAGATCGTAGCGTGCAGCCTCTTGTTCACTGCTGGCTTGAGACTGTGGAAATGTGAGGTTACATAGTATAACACTAGCTTTGTTATACGTCACACTTTCGTAACAACCTAACCTCAAGTCGTGTCACGGGAAAAGCCACGTATAACACTAGCCTACTGTGACATAAGCTAATGTTACCTTCTGAGACGATTTGGGAAACTTTGACCGCGTGTTTGCCTAATGAATGAAGGTATTGGACTGTAATTTTGAATATAGTGCAATTTATAGAAAAAATAAACAGGCTTTAACATTGGGGTTAATGAAAGTAGTAAAATTCGTATACGAATGAGAAAGCCAACGAGAGCCAGCCCAATTAGGCACATTAATTTGAAAAAATATGTTTAAGGAAATTGAATATCAGTTGTTGTCACTTTCATTAAGATTCCCTTTGAACAGCACACAGCTGTGGGTAGCAGTAGTTACCATTAATGCACAAACCAGTAATCATACAAAGCAAAATTGTACCCAGCTCATAATACACTACTGGCCATTAAAATTGCTACACCAAGAAGAAATGCAGCTGATAAACGGGTATTCATTGGACAAATATATTATACTAGAACTGACATTTGATTACATTTTCACGCAATTTGGGTGCATAGATCCTGAGAAATCAGTACTCAGAACAACCGTCTCTGGCCGTAATAACGGCCT